>NC_090439.1:80862705-81189248 GCF_031143425.1 Pleurodeles waltl
CAAAGAAAACAGAGGTGTTTTTTGCAAAGTGCCTACCTGTGGATTTTTGCCTCTAGCTCAGCCGCCACCTAGGGAAACCTACCAAACCTGTGCATTTTTGAAAACTAGAGTCCTAGCAGAATCCGAGATGGGGTGACTTGTCAGGCTCTCACCAGGTTCTGTTACCCAGAATCCTTTGCAAACCTCAAAATGTAGCTAAAAAAATACTTTTTTCTCATATTTCGGTGACAGAAAGTTCTGGAATCTGAGAGGAGCCACAAATTTCCTTCCACCCAGCGTTCCACCAAGTGTCCCGATAAAAATAGTGCCTCACTTGTGTGGGTAGGCCTAGTGCCCGCGACAGGAAATGCCCCAAAACACAAAGTGGACACATCACATTTTCTAAAAGAAAACAGAGTTGTTTTTTGCAAAGTGCCTACCTGTGGATGTTGGTCTCTAGCTCAGCCGCCACCTAGGGAAACCTACCAAACATGTGCATTTTCGAAAACTAGAGACCTAGGGGAATCCAAGATGGGATGACTTGTCGGGCTCTCACCAGGTTCTGTTACCTAGAATCCTTTGCAAACCTCAAAATGTAGCTAAAAAAATACTTTTTCCTCATATTTCGGTGACAGAAAGTTCTGGAATCTGAGAGAAGCCACAAATTTCCTTCCACCCAGCGTTCCACCAAGTGTCCCGATAAAAATAGTGCCTCACTTGTGTGGGTAGGCCTAGTGCCCGCGACAGGAAATGCCCCAAAACACAAAGTGGACACATCACATTTTCTAAAAGAAAACAGAGGTGTTTTTTGCAAAGTGCCTACCTGTAGATTTTGGCCTCTAGCTCAGCCGCCACCTAGGGAAACCTACCAAACCTGTGCATTTTTGAAAACTAGAGACCTAAGGGAATCCAAGATGGGGTGACTTGTCGGGCTCTCACCAGGTTCTGTTACCCAGAATCCTTTGCAAACCTCAAAATGTGGCAAAAAAATACTTTTTCCTTACATTTCGGTGACAGAACGTGTGGAATCTGAGAGGAACCACAAATTTCCTTCCACCCAGCGTTTCCCCAAGTCTCCCGGTAAAAATGGTACCTCACTTGTGTGGGTAGGCCTAGTGCCCGCGACAGGAAAGGCCCAAAACAAAAAGTGGACACATCACATTTTCTCAAAGAAAACAGAGGTGTTTCTTGCAAAGTGCCTACCTGTGGATTTTGGCCTCTAGCTCAGCCGCCACCTAGGGAAAACCTACCAAACCTGTGCATTTTTGAAAACTAGAGACCTAGGGGAATCCAAGATGGGGTGACTTGTCAGGCTCTCACCAGGTTCTCTTACCCAGAATCATTTGCAAACCTCAAAATGTAGCTATAACAATACTTTTTCCTCACATATTGGTGACAGAAATTTGTGGAATCTGAGAGGAGCCACAAATTTCCTTCCACCCAGTGTTAACCCAAGTCTCCCGATAAAAATGGTACCTCACTTGTGTGGGTAGGCCTAGTGCCCACGACAGGAAATGCCCCAAAACACAAAGTGGACGCATCACATTATCTCAAAGAAAACAGAGGTGTTTTTTGCAAAGTGCCTACCTGTGGATTTTGGCCTCTAGCTCAGACGCCACCTGGGAAACCTACCAAACCTGTGCATTTATGAAAACTAGAGACCTAGGGAAAGCTAAAACGGGATGACTTGCCGGGCTCTCACCAGGTTCTGTTTCCCAGAATCCTTTGCAAACCTCAAAATGCGGCAAAAAAATACTTTTTCCTCACATTTCGGTAACAAAAAGTTGTGAAATCTGAGAGGAGCCACAAATTTCCTTCCACCCAGCGTTTCCCCAAGTCTCCCTGTAAAAATGGTACCTCACTTGTGTGGGTAGGCCTAGTGCCCGCGACATAAAATGCCCCAAAACACAAAGTGGACACATCACATTTTCTCCAAGAAAACAGAGGTGTTTTTTGCAAAGTGCCTACCTGTGGATTTTTGCCTCTAGCTCAGCCGCCACCTAGGGAAACCTACCAAACCTGTGCATTTTTGAAAACTAGAGTCCTAGCAGAATCCGAGATGGGGTGACTTGTCAGGCTCTCACCAGGTTCTGTTACCCAGAATCCTTTGCAAACCTCAAAATGTAGCTAAAAAAATACTTTTTCCTCATATTTCGGTGACAGAAAGTTCTGGAATCTGAGAGGAGCCACAAATTTCCTTCCACCCAGCGTTCCACCAAGTGTCCCGATAAAAATAGTGCCTCACTTGTGTGGGTAGGCCTAGTGCCCGCGACAGGAAATGCCCCAAAACACAAAGTGGACACATCACATTTTCTAAAAGAAAACAGAGTTGTTTTTTGCAAAGTGCCTACCTGTGGATGTTGGTCTCTAGCTCAGCCGCCACCTAGGGAAACCTACCAAACATGTGCATTTTCGAAAACTAGAGACCTAGGGGAATCCAAGATGGGATGACTTGTCGGGCTCTCACTAGGTTTTGTTACCCAGAATCCTTTGCAAACCTCAAAATGTGGCTAAAAAAACACTTTTTCCTCACATTTCGGTGACAGAAAATTCTGGAATCTGAGATGAGCCACAAATTTCCTTCCACCCAGCGTTCCCCCAAGTCTCCCGATTAAAATGGTACCTCACTTGTGTGTGTAGGCCTAGTGCCCGCGACAGGAAATGCCCCAAAACACAAAGTGGACACATCACATTTTCTCAAAGAAAACAGAGATGTTTTTTGCAAAGTGCCTACCTGTGGATTTTGGCCTCTAGCTCAGACGCCACCTAGGGAAACCTACCAAACCTGTGCATTTTTGAAAACTAGAGACCTAGCGGAATCCAAGAAGGGGTGACTTGTCAGGCTCTCACCAGGTTCTGTTAACCAGAATCCTTTGCAAACCTCAAAATGTGGCTAAAAAAATACTTTTTCCTCATATTTCGGTGACAGAAAGTTCTGGAATCTGAGAATAGCCACAAATTTCCTTCCACCCATCTTTCCCCCAAGTCTCCCGATAAAAATAGTACTTCACTTGTGTGTGTAGGCCTAGTGCCCGCGACAGGAAATGCCCCCAAAACAAAAAGTGGACACATCACATTTTCTCAAAGAAAACAGAGGTGTTTCTTGCAAAGTGCCTACCTGTGGATTTTGGCCTCTAGCTCAGCCACCACCTAGGGAAACCTACCAAACCTGTGCATTTTTTAAAACAAGAGACCTAGCGGAATCCAAGAAGGGGTGACTTGTCAGGCTCTCACCAGGTTCTGTTACCCAGAATCCTTTGCAAATCTCAAAATGTGACAAAAAAAATACTTTTTCCTTACATTTCGGTGACAGAACGTTGTGGAATCTGAGAGGAACCACAAATATCCTTCCACCCAGCGTTTCCCCAAGTCTCCCGGTAAAAATGTTACCTCACTTGTGTGTGTAGGCCTAGTGCCCACGACAGGAAAGGCCCAAAACAAAAAGTGGACACATCACATTTTCTCAAAGAAAACAGAGGTGTTTCTTGCAAAGTGCCTACCTGTGGATTTTGGCCTCTAGCTCAGCCGCCACCTAGGGAAACCTACCAAACCTGTGCATTTTTTAAAACTAGAGACCTAGGGGAATCCAAGATGGGATGACTTGTCAGGCTCTCACCAGGTTCTCTTACCCAGAATCATTTGCAAACCTCAAAATGTAGCTAAAACAATACTTTTTCCTCACATATCGGTAACAGAAATTTGTGGAATCTGAGAGGAGCCACAAATTTCCTTCCACCCAGTGTTACCCCAAGTCTCCCGATAAAAATGGTACCTCACTTGTGTGGGTAGGCCTAGTGCCCACGACAGGAAATGCCCCAAAACACAAAGTGGACACATCACATTTTCTCAAAGAAAACAGAGGTGTTTTTTGCAAAGTGCCTACCTGTGGATTTTGGCCTCTAGCTCAGCCGCCACCTAGGAAAACCTACCAAACCTGTGCATTTTTGAAAACTAGAGACCTAGCGGAATCCAAGATGGGGTGACTTGCCAGGCTCTCACCAGGTTCTGTTACCCAGAATCCTTTGCAAGCCTCAAAATGTGGCTAAAAAAATACTTTTTCCTAATTTTTCGGTGACAGAAAGTTCTGGAATCTGAGAGGAGCCACAAATTTCCTTCCACCCAGCATTCCCCCAAGTCTCCAGATAAAAATAGTACCTCACTTGTGTGGGTAGGCCTAGTGCCCGCGACATAAAATGCCCCAAAACACAAAGTGGACACATCACATTTTCTCAAAGAAAACAGAGGTGTTTTTTGCAAAGTGCCTACCTGTGGATTTTTGCCTCTAGCTCAGCCGCCACCTAGGGAAACCTACCAAACCTGTGCATTTTTGAAAACTAGAGTCCTAGCAGAATCCGAGATGGGGTGACTTGTCAGGCTCTCACCAGGTTCTGTTACCCAGAATCCTTTGCAAGCCTCAAAATGTAGCTAAAAAAATACTTTTTCCTCATATTTCGGTGACAGAAAGTTCTGGAATCTGAGAGGAGCCACAAATTTCCTTCCACCCAGCGTTCCACCAAGTGTCCCGATAAAAATAGTGCCTCACTTGTGTGGGTAGGCCTAGTGCCCGCGACAGGAAATGCCCCAAAACACAAAGTGGACAGATCACATTTTCTAAAAGAAAACAGAGTTGTTTTTTGCAAAGTGCCTACCTGTGGATGTTGGTCTCTAGCTCAGCCGCCACCTAGGGAAACCTACCAAACATGTGCATTTTCGAAAACTAGAGACCTAGGGGAATCCAAGATGGGATGACTTGTCGGGCTCTCACTAGGTTTTGTTACCCAGAATCCTTTGCAAACCTCAAAATGTGGCTAAAAAAACACTTTTTCCTCACATTTCGGTGACAGAAAATTCTGGAATCTGAGATGAGCCTCAAATTTCCTTCCACCCAGCGTTCCCCCAAGTCTCCCGATTAAAATGGTACCTCACTTGTGTGTGTAAGCCTAGTGCCCGCGACAGGAAATGCCCCAAAACACAAAGTGGACACATCACATTTTCGCAAAGAAAACAGAGATGTTTTTTGCAAAGTGCCTACCTGTGGATTTTGGCCTCTAGCTCAGACGCCACCTAGGGAAACCTACCAAACCTGTGCATTTTTGAAAACTAGAGACCTAGCGGAATCCAAGAAGGGGTGACTTGTCAGGCTCTCACCAGGTTCTGTTACCCAGAATCCTTTGCAAACCTCAAAATGTGGCTAAAAAAATACTTTTTCCTCATATTTCGGTGACAGAAAGTTCTGGAATCTGAGAAGAGCCACAAATTTCCTTCCACCCATCTTTCCCCCAAGTCTCCCGATAAAAATAGTACTTCACTTGTGTGGGTAGGCCTAGTGCCCGCGACAGGAAATGCCCCCAAAACAAAAAGTGGACACATCACATTTTCTCAAAGAAAACAGAGGTGTTTCTTGCAAAGTGCCTACCTGTGGATTTTGGCCTCTAGCTCTGCCACCACCTAGGGAAACCTACCAAACCTGTGCATTTTTTAAAACAAGAGACCTAGCGGAATCCAAGAAGGGGTGACTTGTCAGGCTCCCACCAGGTTCTGTTACCCAGAATCCATTGCAAACCTCAAAATGTGGCTAAAAAAATACTTTTTCCTCATATTTCGGTGACAGAAAGTTCTGGAATCTGAGAGGAGACATAAATTTCCTTCCACCCATCGTTCCCCCAAGTCTCCCGATAAAAATAGTACCTCACTTGTGTGTGTAGGCCTAGTGCCCGCGACAGGAAATGCCCCAAAACACAAAGTGGACTCATCACATTTTCTCTAAGAAAACAGAGGTGTTTTTTGCAAAGTGCCTACCTGTAGATTTTGGCCTCTAGCTCAGCCGCCACCTAGGGAAACCTACCAAACCTGTGCATTTTTGAAAACTAGAGACCTAAGGGAATCCAAGATGGGGTGACTTGTCGGGCTCTCACCAGGTTCTGTTACCCAGAATCCTTTGCAAACCTCAAAATGTGACAAAAAAATACTTTTTCCTTACATTTCGGTGACAGAACGTTGTGGAATCTGAGAGGAACCACAAATATCCTTCCACCCAGCGTTTCCCCAAGTCTCCCGGTAAAAATGTTACCTCACTTGTGTGGGTAGGCCTAGTGCCCACGACAGGAAAGGCCCAAAACAAAAAGTGGACACATCACATTTTCTCAAAGAAAACAGAGGTGTTTCTTGCAAAGTGCCTACCTGTGGATTTTGGCCTCTAGCTCAGCCGCCACCTAGGGAAACCTACCAAACCTGTGCATTTTTTAAAACTAGAGACCTAGGGGAATCCAAGATGGGGTGACTTGTCAGGCTCTCACCAGGTTCTCTTACCCAGAATCATTTGCAAACCTCAAAATGTAGCTAAAACAATACTTTTTCCTCACATATCGGTAACAGAAATTTGTGGAATCTGAGAGGAGCCACAAATTTCCTTCCACCCAGTGTTACCCCAAGTTTCCCGATAAAAATGGTACCTCACTTGTGTGGGTAGGCCTAGTGCCCACGACAGGAAATGCCCCAAAACACAAAGTGGACACATCACATTTTCTCAAAGAAAACAGAGGTGTTTTTTGCAAAGTGCCTACCTGTGGATTTTGGCCTCTAGCTCAGCCGCCACCTAGGGAAACCTACCAAACCTGTGCATTTTTGGAAAGTAGAGACCTAGCGGAATCCAAGATGGGGTGACTTGCCAGGCTCTCACCAGGTTCTGTTACCCAGAATCCTTTGCAAACCTCAAAATGTGGCTAAAAAAATACTTTTTCCTAATTTTTCGGTGACAGAAAGTTCTGGAATCTGAGAGGAGCCACAAATTTCCTTCCACCCAGCGTTCCCCCAAGTCTCCAGATAAAAATAGTACCTCACTTGTGTGGGTAGGCTAGTGCCCGCGACAGGAAATGCCCCAAAGCACAAAGTGGACGCATCACATTATCTCAAAGAAAACAGAGGTGTTTTTTGCAAAGTGCCTACTTGTGGATTTTGGCCTCTAGCTCAGACGCCACCTGGGAAACCTACCAAACCTGTGCATTTTTGAAAACTAGAGACCTAGGGGAAGCTAAAACGGGATGACTTGCCGGGCTCTCACCAGGTTCTGTTTCCCAGAATCCTTTGCAAACCTCAAAATGCGGCAAAAAAATACTTTTTCCTCACATTTCAGTAACAGAAAGTTGTGAAATCTGAGAGGAGCCACAAATTTCCTTCCACCCAGCGTTTCCCCAAATCTCCCGGTAAAAATGGTACCTCACTTGTGTGGGTAGGCCTAGTGCCCGCGACATGAAATGCCCCAAAACACAAAGTGGACACATCACATTTTCTCAAAGAAAACAGAGGTGTTTTTTGCAAAGTGCCTACCTGTGTATTTTGGCCTCTAGCTCAGCCGCCACCTAGGGAAACCTACCAAACCTGTGCATTTTTGAAAACTAGAGACCTAAGGGAATCCAAGATGGGGTGACTTGTCGGGCTCTCACCAGGTTCTGTTACCCAGAATCCTTTGCAAACCTCAAAATGTGGCAAAAAAATACTTTTTCCTTACATTTCGGTGACAGAACGTGTGGAATCTGAGAGGAACCACAAATTTCCTTCCACCCAGCGTTTCCCCAAGTCTCCCGGTAAAAATGGTACCTCACTTGTGTGGGTAGGCCTAGTGCCCGCGACAGGAAAGGCCCAAAACAAAAAGTGGACACATCACATTTTCTCAAAGAAAACAGAGGTGTTTCTTGCAAAGTGCCTACCTGTGGATTTTGGCCTCTAGCTCAGCCGCCACCTAGGGAAAACCTACCAAACCTGTGCATTTTTGAAAACTAGAGACCTAGGGGAATCCAAGATGGGGTGACTTGTCAGGCTCTCACCAGGTTCTCTTACCCAGAATCATTTGCAAACCTCAAAATGTAGCTATAACAATACTTTTTCCTCACATATTGGTGACAGAAATTTGTGGAATCTGAGAGGAGCCACAAATTTCCTTCCACCCAGTGTTAACCCAAGTCTCCCGATAAAAATGGTACCTCACTTGTGTGGGTAGGCCTAGTGCCCACGACAGGAAATGCCCCAAAACACAAAGTGGACGCATCACATTATCTCAAAGAAAACAGAGGTGTTTTTTGCAAAGTGCCTACCTGTGGATTTTGGCCTCTAGCTCAGACGCCACCTGGGAAACCTACCAAACCTGTGCATTTATGAAAACTAGAGACCTAGGGAAAGCTAAAACGGGATGACTTGCCGGGCTCTCACCAGGTTCTGTTTCCCAGAATCCTTTGCAAACCTCAAAATGCGGCAAAAAAATACTTTTTCCTCACATTTCGGTAACAAAAAGTTGTGAAATCTGAGAGGAGCCACAAATTTCCTTCCACCCAGCGTTTCCCCAAGTCTCCCTGTAAAAATGGTACCTCACTTGTGTGGGTAGGCCTAGTGCCCGCGACATAAAATGCCCCAAAACACAAAGTGGACACATCACATTTTCTCCAAGAAAACAGAGGTGTTTTTTGCAAAGTGCCTACCTGTGGATTTTTGCCTCTAGCTCAGCCGCCACCTAGGGAAACCTACCAAACCTGTGCATTTTTGAAAACTAGAGTCCTAGCAGAATCCGAGATGGGGTGACTTGTCAGGCTCTCACCAGGTTCTGTTACCCAGAATCCTTTGCAAACCTCAAAATGTAGCTAAAAAAATACTTTTTCCTCATATTTCGGTGACAGAAAGTTCTGGAATCTGAGAGGAGCCACAAATTTCCTTCCACCCAGCGTTCCACCAAGTGTCCCGATAAAAATAGTGCCTCACTTGTGTGGGTAGGCCTAGTGCCCGCGACAGGAAATGCCCCAAAACACAAAGTGGACACATCACATTTTCTAAAAGAAAACAGAGTTGTTTTTTGCAAAGTGCCTACCTGTGGATGTTGGTCTCTAGCTCAGCCGCCACCTAGGGAAACCTACCAAACATGTGCATTTTCGAAAACTAGAGACCTAGGGGAATCCAAGATGGGATGACTTGTCGGGCTCTCACTAGGTTTTGTTACCCAGAATCCTTTGCAAACCTCAAAATGTGGCTAAAAAAACACTTTTTCCTCACATTTCGGTGACAGAAAATTCTGGAATCTGAGATGAGCCACAAATTTCCTTCCACCCAGCGTTCCCCCAAGTCTCCCGATTAAAATGGTACCTCACTTGTGTGTGTAGGCCTAGTGCCCGCGACAGGAAATGCCCCAAAACACAAAGTGGACACATCACATTTTCTCAAAGAAAACAGAGATGTTTTTTGCAAAGTGCCTACCTGTGGATTTTGGCCTCTAGCTCAGACGCCACCTAGGGAAACCTACCAAACCTGTGCATTTTTGAAAACTAGAGACCTAGCGGAATCCAAGAAGGGGTGACTTGTCAGGCTCTCACCAGGTTCTGTTAACCAGAATCCTTTGCAAACCTCAAAATGTGGCTAAAAAAATACTTTTTCCTCATATTTCGGTGACAGAAAGTTCTGGAATCTGAGAATAGCCACAAATTTCCTTCCACCCATCTTTCCCCCAAGTCTCCCGATAAAAATAGTACTTCACTTGTGTGTGTAGGCCTAGTGCCCGCGACAGGAAATGCCCCCAAAACAAAAAGTGGACACATCACATTTTCTCAAAGAAAACAGAGGTGTTTCTTGCAAAGTGCCTACCTGTGGATTTTGGCCTCTAGCTCAGCCACCACCTAGGGAAACCTACCAAACCTGTGCATTTTTTAAAACAAGAGACCTAGCGGAATCCAAGAAGGGGTGACTTGTCAGGCTCTCACCAGGTTCTGTTACCCAGAATCCTTTGCAAATCTCAAAATGTGACAAAAAAAATACTTTTTCCTTACATTTCGGTGACAGAACGTTGTGGAATCTGAGAGGAACCACAAATATCCTTCCACCCAGCGTTTCCCCAAGTCTCCCGGTAAAAATGTTACCTCACTTGTGTGTGTAGGCCTAGTGCCCACGACAGGAAAGGCCCAAAACAAAAAGTGGACACATCACATTTTCTCAAAGAAAACAGAGGTGTTTCTTGCAAAGTGCCTACCTGTGGATTTTGGCCTCTAGCTCAGCCGCCACCTAGGGAAACCTACCAAACCTGTGCATTTTTTAAAACTAGAGACCTAGGGGAATCCAAGATGGGATGACTTGTCAGGCTCTCACCAGGTTCTCTTACCCAGAATCATTTGCAAACCTCAAAATGTAGCTAAAACAATACTTTTTCCTCACATATCGGTAACAGAAATTTGTGGAATCTGAGAGGAGCCACAAATTTCCTTCCACCCAGTGTTACCCCAAGTCTCCCGATAAAAATGGTACCTCACTTGTGTGGGTAGGCCTAGTGCCCACGACAGGAAATGCCCCAAAACACAAAGTGGACACATCACATTTTCTCAAAGAAAACAGAGGTGTTTTTTGCAAAGTGCCTACCTGTGGATTTTGGCCTCTAGCTCAGCCGCCACCTAGGAAAACCTACCAAACCTGTGCATTTTTGAAAACTAGAGACCTAGCGGAATCCAAGATGGGGTGACTTGCCAGGCTCTCACCAGGTTCTGTTACCCAGAATCCTTTGCAAGCCTCAAAATGTGGCTAAAAAAATACTTTTTCCTAATTTTTCGGTGACAGAAAGTTCTGGAATCTGAGAGGAGCCACAAATTTCCTTCCACCCAGCATTCCCCCAAGTCTCCAGATAAAAATAGTACCTCACTTGTGTGGGTAGGCCTAGTGCCCGCGACATAAAATGCCCCAAAACACAAAGTGGACACATCACATTTTCTCAAAGAAAACAGAGGTGTTTTTTGCAAAGTGCCTACCTGTGGATTTTTGCCTCTAGCTCAGCCGCCACCTAGGGAAACCTACCAAACCTGTGCATTTTTGAAAACTAGAGTCCTAGCAGAATCCGAGATGGGGTGACTTGTCAGGCTCTCACCAGGTTCTGTTACCCAGAATCCTTTGCAAGCCTCAAAATGTAGCTAAAAAAATACTTTTTCCTCATATTTCGGTGACAGAAAGTTCTGGAATCTGAGAGGAGCCACAAATTTCCTTCCACCCAGCGTTCCACCAAGTGTCCCGATAAAAATAGTGCCTCACTTGTGTGGGTAGGCCTAGTGCCCGCGACAGGAAATGCCCCAAAACACAAAGTGGACAGATCACATTTTCTAAAAGAAAACAGAGTTGTTTTTTGCAAAGTGCCTACCTGTGGATGTTGGTCTCTAGCTCAGCCGCCACCTAGGGAAACCTACCAAACATGTGCATTTTCGAAAACTAGAGACCTAGGGGAATCCAAGATGGGATGACTTGTCGGGCTCTCACTAGGTTTTGTTACCCAGAATCCTTTGCAAACCTCAAAATGTGGCTAAAAAAACACTTTTTCCTCACATTTCGGTGACAGAAAATTCTGGAATCTGAGATGAGCCTCAAATTTCCTTCCACCCAGCGTTCCCCCAAGTCTCCCGATTAAAATGGTACCTCACTTGTGTGTGTAAGCCTAGTGCCCGCGACAGGAAATGCCCCAAAACACAAAGTGGACACATCACATTTTCGCAAAGAAAACAGAGATGTTTTTTGCAAAGTGCCTACCTGTGGATTTTGGCCTCTAGCTCAGACGCCACCTAGGGAAACCTACCAAACCTGTGCATTTTTGAAAACTAGAGACCTAGCGGAATCCAAGAAGGGGTGACTTGTCAGGCTCTCACCAGGTTCTGTTACCCAGAATCCTTTGCAAACCTCAAAATGTGGCTAAAAAAATACTTTTTCCTCATATTTCGGTGACAGAAAGTTCTGGAATCTGAGAAGAGCCACAAATTTCCTTCCACCCATCTTTCCCCCAAGTCTCCCGATAAAAATAGTACTTCACTTGTGTGGGTAGGCCTAGTGCCCGCGACAGGAAATGCCCCCAAAACAAAAAGTGGACACATCACATTTTCTCAAAGAAAACAGAGGTGTTTCTTGCAAAGTGCCTACCTGTGGATTTTGGCCTCTAGCTCTGCCACCACCTAGGGAAACCTACCAAACCTGTGCATTTTTTAAAACAAGAGACCTAGCGGAATCCAAGAAGGGGTGACTTGTCAGGCTCCCACCAGGTTCTGTTACCCAGAATCCATTGCAAACCTCAAAATGTGGCTAAAAAAATACTTTTTCCTCATATTTCGGTGACAGAAAGTTCTGGAATCTGAGAGGAGACATAAATTTCCTTCCACCCATCGTTCCCCCAAGTCTCCCGATAAAAATAGTACCTCACTTGTGTGTGTAGGCCTAGTGCCCGCGACAGGAAATGCCCCAAAACACAAAGTGGACTCATCACATTTTCTCTAAGAAAACAGAGGTGTTTTTTGCAAAGTGCCTACCTGTAGATTTTGGCCTCTAGCTCAGCCGCCACCTAGGGAAACCTACCAAACCTGTGCATTTTTGAAAACTAGAGACCTAAGGGAATCCAAGATGGGGTGACTTGTCGGGCTCTCACCAGGTTCTGTTACCCAGAATCCTTTGCAAACCTCAAAATGTGACAAAAAAATACTTTTTCCTTACATTTCGGTGACAGAACGTTGTGGAATCTGAGAGGAACCACAAATATCCTTCCACCCAGCGTTTCCCCAAGTCTCCCGGTAAAAATGTTACCTCACTTGTGTGGGTAGGCCTAGTGCCCACGACAGGAAAGGCCCAAAACAAAAAGTGGACACATCACATTTTCTCAAAGAAAACAGAGGTGTTTCTTGCAAAGTGCCTACCTGTGGATTTTGGCCTCTAGCTCAGCCGCCACCTAGGGAAACCTACCAAACCTGTGCATTTTTTAAAACTAGAGACCTAGGGGAATCCAAGATGGGGTGACTTGTCAGGCTCTCACCAGGTTCTCTTACCCAGAATCATTTGCAAACCTCAAAATGTAGCTAAAACAATACTTTTTCCTCACATATCGGTAACAGAAATTTGTGGAATCTGAGAGGAGCCACAAATTTCCTTCCACCCAGTGTTACCCCAAGTTTCCCGATAAAAATGGTACCTCACTTGTGTGGGTAGGCCTAGTGCCCACGACAGGAAATGCCCCAAAACACAAAGTGGACACATCACATTTTCTCAAAGAAAACAGAGGTGTTTTTTGCAAAGTGCCTACCTGTGGATTTTGGCCTCTAGCTCAGCCGCCACCTAGGGAAACCTACCAAACCTGTGCATTTTTGGAAAGTAGAGACCTAGCGGAATCCAAGATGGGGTGACTTGCCAGGCTCTCACCAGGTTCTGTTACCCAGAATCCTTTGCAAACCTCAAAATGTGGCTAAAAAAATACTTTTTCCTAATTTTTCGGTGACAGAAAGTTCTGGAATCTGAGAGGAGCCACAAATTTCCTTCCACCCAGCGTTCCCCCAAGTCTCCAGATAAAAATAGTACCTCACTTGTGTGGGTAGGCTAGTGCCCGCGACAGGAAATGCCCCAAAGCACAAAGTGGACGCATCACATTATCTCAAAGAAAACAGAGGTGTTTTTTGCAAAGTGCCTACTTGTGGATTTTGGCCTCTAGCTCAGACGCCACCTGGGAAACCTACCAAACCTGTGCATTTTTGAAAACTAGAGACCTAGGGGAAGCTAAAACGGGATGACTTGCCGGGCTCTCACCAGGTTCTGTTTCCCAGAATCCTTTGCAAACCTCAAAATGCGGCAAAAAAATACTTTTTCCTCACATTTCAGTAACAGAAAGTTGTGAAATCTGAGAGGAGCCACAAATTTCCTTCCACCCAGCGTTTCCCCAAATCTCCCGGTAAAAATGGTACCTCACTTGTGTGGGTAGGCCTAGTGCCCGCGACATGAAATGCCCCAAAACACAAAGTGGACACATCACATTTTCTCAAAGAAAACAGAGGTGTTTTTTGCAAAGTGCCTACCTGTGTATTTTGGCCTCTAGCTCAGCCGCCACCTAGGGAAACCTACCAAACCTGTGCATTTTTGAAAACTAGAGTCCTAGCAGAATCCGAGATGGGGTGACTTGTCAGGCTCTCACCAGGTTCTGTTACCTAGAATCCTTTGCAAACCTCAAAATGTAGCTAAAAAAATACTTTTTCCTCATATTTCGGTGACAGAAAGTTCTGGAATCTGAGAGAAGCCACAAATTTCCTTCCACCCAGCGTTCCACCAAGTGTCCCGATAAAAATAGTGCCTCACTTGTGTGGGTAGGCCTAGTGCCCGCGACAGGAAATGCCCCAAAACACAAAGTGGACACATCACATTTTCTAAAAGAAAACAGAGGTGTTTTTTGCAAAGTGCCTACCTGTAGATTTTGGCCTCTAGCTCAGCCGCCACCTAGGGAAACCTACCAAACCTGTGCATTTTTGAAAACTAGAGACCTAAGGGAATCCAAGATGGGGTGACTTGTCGGGCTCTCACCAGGTTCTGTTACCCAGAATCCTTTGCAAACCTCAAAATGTGGCAAAAAAATATTTTTTCCTTACATTTCGGTGACAGAACGTATGGAATCTGAGAGGAACCACAAATTTCCTTCCACCCAGCGTTTCCCCAAGTCTCCCGGTAAAAATGGTACCTCACTTGTGTGGGTAGGCCTAGTGCCCGCGACAGGAAAGGCCCAAAACAAAAAGTGGACACATCACATTTTCTCAAAGAAAACAGAGGTGTTTCTTGCAAAGTGCCTACCTGTGGATTTTGGCCTCTAGCTCAGCCGCCACCTAGGGAAACCTACCAAACCTGTGCATTTTTGAAAACTAGAGACCTAGGGGAATCCAAGATGGGGTGACTTGTCAGGCTCTCACCAGGTTCTCTTACCCAGAATCATTTGCAAACCTCAAAATGTAGCTATAACAATACTTTTTCCTCACATATTGGTGACAGAAATTTGTGGAATCTGAGAGGAGCCACAAATTTCCTTCCACCCAGTGTTAACCCAAGTCTCCCGATAAAAATGGTACCTCACTTGTGTGGGTAGGCCTAGTGCCCACGACAGGAAATGCCCCAAAACACAAAGTGGACGCATCACATTATCTCAAAGAAAACAGAGGTGTTTTTTGCAAAGTGCCTACCTGTGGATTTTGGCCTCTAGCTCAGACGCCACCTGGGAAACCTACCAAACCTGTGCATTTATGAAAACTAGAGACCTAGGGGAAGCTAAAACGGGATAACTTGCCGGGCTCTCACCAGGTTCTGTTTCCCAGAATCCTTTGCAAACCTCAAAATGCGGCAAAAAAATACTTTTTCCTCACATTTCGGTAACAAAAAGTTGTGAAATCTGAGAGGAGCCACAAATTTCCTTCCACCCAGCGTTTCCCCAAGTCTCCCGGTAAAAATGGTACCTCACTTGTGTGGGTAGGCCTAGTGCCCGCGACATAAAATGCCCCAAAACACAAAGTGGACACATCACATTTTCTCAAAGGAAACAGAGGTGTTTTTTGCAAAGTGCCTACCTGTGGATTTTTGCCTCTAGCTCAGCCGCCACCTAGGGAAACCTACCAAACCTGTGCATTTTTGAAAACTAGAGTCCTAGCAGAATCCGAGATGGTGTGACTTGTCAGGCTCTCACCAGGTTCTGTTACCCAGAATCCTTTGCAAGCCTCAAAATGTAGCTAAAAAAATACTTTTTCCTCATATTTCGGTGACAGAAAGTTCTGGAATCTGAGAGGAGCCACAAATTTCCTTCCACCCAGCGTTCCACCAAGTGTCCCGATAAAAATAGTGCCTCACTTGTGTGGGTAGGCCTAGTGCCCGCGACAGGAAATGCCCCAAAACACAAAGTGGACACATCACATTTTCTAAAAGAAAACAGAGTTGTTTTTTGCAAAGTGCCTACCTGTGGATGTTGGTCTCTAGCTCAGCCGCCACCTAGGGAAACCTACCAAACATGTGCATTTTCGAAAACTAGAGACCTAGGGGAATCCAAGATGGGATGACTTGTCGGGCTCTCACTAGGTTTTGTTACCCAGAATCCTTTGCAAACCTCAAAATGTGGCTAAAAAAACACTTTTTCCTCACATTTCGGTGACAGAAAATTCTGGAATCTGAGATGAGCCACAAATTTCCTTCCACCCAGCGTTCCCCCAAGTCTCCCGATTAAAATGGTACCTCACTTGTGTGTGTAGGCCTAGTGCCCGCGACAGGAAATGCCCCAAAACACAAAGTGGACACATCACATTTTCTCAAAGAAAACAGAGATGTTTTTTGCAAAGTGCCTACCTGTGGATTTGGGCCTCTAGCTCAGCCACCACCTAGGGAAACCTACCAAACCTGTGCATTTTTTAAAACAAGAGACCTAGCGGAATCCAAGAAGGAGTGACTTGTCAGGCTCTCACCAGGTTCTGTTACCCAGAATCCTTTGCAAACCTCAAAATGTGGCTAAAAAAATACTTTTTCCTCATATTTCAGTGACAGAAAGTTCTGGAATCTGAGAGGAGACATAAATTTCCTTCCACCCATCGTTCCCCCAAGTCTCCCGATAAAAATAGTACCTCACTTGTGTGTGTAGGCCTAGTGCCCGCGACAGGAAATGCCCCAAAACACAAAGTGGACACATCACATTTTCTCTAAGAAAACAGAGGTGTTTTTTGCAAAGTGCCTACCTGTAGATTTTGGCCTCTAGCTCAGCCGCCACCTAGGGAAACCTACCAAACCTGTGCATTTTTGAAAACTAGAGACCTAAGGGAATCCAAGATGGGGTGACTTGTCGGGCTCTCACCAGGTTCTGTTACCCAGAATCCTTTGCAAACCTCAAAATGTGACAAAA
This sequence comes from Pleurodeles waltl, assembly GCF_031143425.1. NCBI lineage: Eukaryota > Metazoa > Chordata > Amphibia > Caudata > Salamandridae > Pleurodeles > Pleurodeles waltl. The sequence continues at coordinate 80,879,354 of NC_090439.1, forward strand.
AAATACTTTTTCCTTACATTTCGGTGACAGAACGTTGTGGAATCTGAGAGGAACCACAAATATCCTTCCACCCAGCGTTTCCCCAAGTCTCCCGGTAAAAATGGTACCTCACTTGTGTGTGTAGGCCTAGTGCCCGCGACAGGAAATGCCCCAAAACACAAAGTGGACACATCACATTTTCTCAAAGAAAACAGAGATGTTTTTTGCAAAGTGCCTACCTGTGGATTTGGGCCTCTAGCTCAGACGCCACCTAGGGAAACCTACCAAACCTGTGCATTTTTGAAAACTAGAGACCTAGCGGAATCCAAGAAGGGGTGACTTGTCAGGCTCTCACCAGGTTCTGTTAACCAGAATCCTTTGCAAACCTCAAAATGTGGCTAAAAAAATACTTTTTCCTCATATTTCGGTGACAGAAAGTTCTGGAATTTGAGAAGAGCCACAAATTTCCTTCCACCCATCTTTCCCCCAAGTCTCCCGATAAAAAAAGTACTTCACTTGTGTGTGTAGGCCTAGTGCCCGCGACAGGAAATGCCCCCAAAACAAAAAGTGGACACATCACATTTTCTCAAAGAAAACAGAGGTGTTTCTTGCAAAGTGCCTACCTGTGGATTTTGGCCTCTAGCTCAGCCACCACCTAGGGAAACCTACCAAACCTGTGCATTTTTTAAAACAAGAGACCTAGCGGAATCCAAGAAGGAGTGACTTGTCAGGCTCTCACCAGGTTCTGTTACCCAGAATCCTTTGCAAACCTCAAAATGTGGCTAAAAAAATACTTTTTCCTCATATTTCGGTGACAGAAAGTTCTGGAATCTGAGAGGAGACATAAATTTCCTTCCACCCATCGTTCCCCCAAGTCTCCCGATAAAAATAGTACCTCACTTGTGTGTGTAGGCCTAGTGCCCACGACAGGAAAGGCCCAAAACAAAAAGTGGACACATCACATTTTCTCAAAGAAAACAGAGGTGTTTCTTGCAAAGTGCCTACCTGTGGATTTTGGCCTCTAGCTCAGCCGCCACCTAGGGAAACCTACCAAACCTGTGCATTTTTTAAAACTAGAGACCTAGGGGAATCCAAGATGGGGTGACTTGTCAGGCTCTCACCAGGTTCTCTTACCCAGAATCATTTGCAAACCTCAAAATGTAGCTAAAACAATACTTTTTCCTCACATATCGGTAACAGAAATTTGTGGAATCTGAGAGGAGCCACAAATTTCCTTCCACCCAGTGTTACCCCAAGTCTCCCGATAAAAATGGTACCTCACTTGTGTGGGTAGGCCTAGTGCCCACGACAGGAAATGCCCCAAAACACAAAGTGGACACATCACATTTTCTCAAAGAAAACAGAGGTGTTTTTTGCAAAGTGCCTACCTGTGGATTTTGGCCTCAAGCTCAGCCGCCACCTAGGGAAACCTACCAAACCTGTGAATTTTTGGAAAGTAGAGACCTAGCGGAATCCAAGATGGGGTGACTTGCCAGGCTCTCACCAGGTTCTGTTACCCAGAATCCTTTGCAAACCTCAAAATGTGGCTAAAAAAATACTTTTTCCTAATTTTTCGGTGACAGAAAGTTCTGGAATCTGAGAGGAGCCACAAATTTCCTTCCACCCAGCGTTCCCCCAAGTCTCCAGATAAAAATAGTACCTCACTTGTGTGGGTAGGCTAGTGCCCGCGACAGGAAATGCCCCAAAGCACAAAGTGGACGCATCATATTATCTCAAAGAAAACAGAGGTGTTTTTTGCAAAGTGCCTACCTGTGGATTTTGGCCTCTAGCTCAGACGCCACCTGGGAAACCTACCAAACCTGTGCATTTTCGAAAACTAGAGACCTAGGGGAAGCTAAAACGGGATGACTTGCCGGGCTCTCACCAGGTTCTGTTTCCCAGAATCCTTTGCAAACCTCAAAATGCGGCAAAAAAATACTTTTTCCTCACATTTCAGTAACAGAAAGTTGTGAAATCTGAGAGGAGCCACAAATTTCCTTCCACCCAGCGTTTCCCCAAATCTCCCGGTAAAAATGGTACCTCACTTGTGTGGGTAGACCTAGTGCCCGCGACATGAAATGCCCCAAAACACAAAGTGGACACATCACATTTTCTCAAAGAAAACAGAGGTGTTTTTTGCAAAGTGCCTACCTGTGGATTTTGGCCTCTAGCTCAGCCGCCACCTAGGGAAACCTACCAAACCTGTGCATTTTTGAAAACTAGAGTCCTAGCAGAATCCGAGATGGGGTGACTTGTCAGGCTCTCACCAGGTTCTGTTACCTAGAATCCTTTGCAAACCTCAAAATGTAGCTAAAAAAATACTTTTTCCTCATATTTCGGTGACAGAAAGTTCTGGAATCTGAGAGAAGCCACAAATTTCCTTCCACCCAGCGTTCCACCAAGTGCCCCGATAAAAATAGTGCCTCACTTGTGTGGGTAGGCCTAGTGCCCGCGACAGGAAATGCCCCAAAACACAAAGTGGACACATCACATTTTCTAAAAGAAAACAGAGGTGTTTTTTGCAAAGTGCCTACCTGTAGATTTTGGCCTCTAGCTCAGCCGCCACCTAGGGAAACCTACCAAACCTGTGCATTTTTGAAAACTAGAGACCTAAGGGAATCCAAGATGGGGTGACTTGTCGGGCTCTCACCAGGTTCTGTTACCCAGAATCCTTTGCAAACCTCAAAATGTGGCAAAAAAATACTTTTTCCTTACATTTCGGTGACAGAACGTTGTGGAATCTGAGAGGAACCACAAATTTCCTTCCACCCAGCGTTTCCCCAAGTCTCCCGATAAAAATAGTACCTCACTTGTGTGTGTAGGCCTAGTGCCCGCGACAGGAAATGCCCCAAAACACAAAGTGGACACATCACATTTTCTCTAAGAAAACAGAGGTGTTTTTTGCAAAGTGCCTACCTGTAGATTTTGGCCTCTAGCTCAGCCGCCACCTAGGGAAACCTACCAAACCTGTGCATTTTTGAAAACTAGAGACCTAAGGGAATCCAAGATGGGGTGACTTGTCAGGCTCTCACCAGGTTCTGTTACCCAGAATCCTTTGCAAACCTCAAAATGTGGCAAAAAAATACTTTTTCCTTACATTTCGGTGACAGAACGTTGTGGAATCTGAGAGGAACCACAAATTTCCTTCCACCCAGCGTTTCCCCAAGTCTCCCGGTAAAAATGGTACCTCACTTGTGTGGGTAGGCCTAGTGCCCGCGACAGGAAAGGCCCAAAACAAAAAGTGGACACATCACATTTTCTCAAAGAAAACAGAGGTGTTTCTTGCAAAGTGCCTACCTGTGGATTTTGACCTCTAGCTCAGACGCCACCTAGGGAAACCTACCAAACCTGTGCATTTTTGAAAACTAGAGACCTAGGGGAATCCAAGATGGGGTGACTTGTCAGGCTCTCACCAGGTTCTCTTACCCAGAATCATTTGCAAACCTCAAAATGTAGCTAAAACAATACTTTTTCCTCACATATCGGTGACAGAAATTTGTGGAATCTGAGAGGAGCCACAAATTTCATTCCACCCAGTGTTACCCCAAGTCTCCCGATAAAAATGGTACCTCACTTGTGTGGGTAGGCCTAGTGCCCACGACAGGAAATGCCCCAAAACACAAAGTGGACACATCACATTTTCTCAAAGAAAACAGAGGTGTTTTTTGCAAAGTGCCTACCTGTGGATTTTGGCCTCTAGCTCAGCCGCCACCTAGGGAAACCTACCAAACCTGTGCATTTTTGGAAATTAGAGACCTAGCGGAATCCAAGATGGGGTGACTTGCCAGGCTCTCACCAGGTTCTGTTACCCAGAATCCTTTGCAAACCTCAAAATGTGGCTAAAAAAATACTTTTTCCTAATTTTTCGGTGACAGAAAGTTCTGGAATCTGAGAGGAGCCACAAATTTCCTTCCACCCAGCGTTCCCCCAAGTCTCCAGATAAAAATAGTACCTCACTTGTGTGGGTAGGCTACTGCCCGCAACAGGAAATGCCCCAAAGCACAAAGTGGACGCAGCACATTATCTCAAAGAAAACAGAGGTGTTTTTTGCAAAGTGCCTACCTGTGGATTTTGGCCTCTAGCTCTGACGCCACCTGGGAAACCTACCAAACCTGTGCATTTATGAAAACTAGAGACCTAGGGGAAGCTAAAACGGGATGACTTGCCGGGCTCTCACCAGGTTCTGTTTCCCAGAATCCTTTGCAAACCTCAAAATGCGGCAAAAAAATACTTTTTCCTCACATTTCAGTAACAGAAAGTTGTGAAATCTGAGAGGAGCCACAAATTTCCTTCCACCCAGCGTTTCCCCAAATCTCCCGGTAAAAATGGTACCTCACTTGTGTGGGTAGGCCTAGTGCCCGCGACATGAAATGCCCCAAAACACAAAGTGGACACATCACATTTTCTCAAAGAAAACAGAGGTGTTTTTTGCAAAGTGCCTACCTGTGGATTTTGGCCTCTAGCTCAGCCGCCACCTAGGGAAACCTACCAAACCTGTGCATTTTTGAAAACTAGAGTCCTAGCAGAATCCGAGATGGGGTGACTTGTCAGGCTCTCACCAGGTTCTGTTACCTAGAATCCTTTGCAAACCTCAAAATGTAGCTAAAAAAATACTTTTTCCTCATATTTCGGTGACAGAAAGTTCTGGAATCTGAGAGAAGCCACAAATTTCCTTCCACCCAGCGTTCCCCCAAGTGTCCCGATAAAAATAGTGCCTCACTTGTGTGGGTAGGCTTAGTGCCCGCGACAGGAAATGCCCCAAAACACAAAGTGGACACATCACATTTTCTAAAAGAAAACAGAGGTGTTTTTTGCAAAGTGCCTACCTGTAGATTTTGGCCTCTAGCTCAGCCGCCACCTAGGGAAACCTACCAAACCTGTGCATTTTTTAAAACTAGAGACCTAAGGGAATCCAAGATGGGGTGACTTGTCGGGCTCTCACCAGGTTCTGTTACCCAGAATCCTTTGCAAACCTCAAAATGTGGCAAAAAAATACTTTTTCCTTACATTTCGGTGACAGAACGTGTGGAATCTGAGAGGAACCACAAATTTCCTTCCACCCAGCGTTTCCCCAAGTCTCCCGGTAAAAATGGTACCTCACTTGTGTGGGTAGGCCTAGTGCCCGCGACAGGAAAGGCCCAAAACAAAAAGTGGACACATCACATTTTCTCAAAGAAAACAGAGGTGTTTCTTGCAAAGGGCCTACCTGTGGATTTTGGCCTCTAGCTCAGCCGCCACCTAGGGAAACCTACCAAACCTGTGCATTTTTGAAAACTAGAGACCTAGGGGAATCCAAGATGGGGTGACTTGTCAGGCTCTCACCAGGTTCTCTTACCCAGAATCATTTGCAAACCTCAAAATGTAGCTATAACAATACTTTTTCCTCACATATTGGTGACAGAAATTTGTGGAATCTGAGAGGAGCCACAAATTTCCTTCCACCCAGTGTTAACCCAAGTCTCCCGATAAAAATGGTACCTCACTTGTGTGGGTAGGCCTAGTGCCCACGACAGGAAATGCCCCAAAACACAAAGTGGACGCATCACATTATCTCAAAGAAAACAGAGGTGTTTTTTGCAAAGTGCCTACCTGTGGATTTTGGCCTCTAGCTCAGACGCCACCTGGGAAACCTACCAAACCTGTGCATTTATGAAAACTAGAGACCTAGGGGAAGCTAAAACGGGATGACTTGCCGGGCTCTCACCAGGTTCTGTTTCCCAGAATCCTTTGCAAACCTCAAAATGCGGCAAAAAAATACTTTTTCCTCACATTTCGGTAACAAAAAGTTGTGAAATCTGAGAGGAGCCACAAATTTCCTTCCACCCAGCGTTTCCCCAAGTCTCCCGGTAAAAATGGTACCTCACTTGTGTGGGTAGGCCTAGTGCCCGCGACATAAAATGCCCCAAAACACAAAGTGGACACATCACATTTTCTCAAAGAAAACAGAGGTGTTTTTTGCAAAGTGCCTACCTGTGGATTTTTGCCTCTAGCTCAGCCGCCACCTAGGGAAACCTACCAAACCTGTGCATTTTTGAAAACTAGAGTCCTAGCAGAATCCGAGATGGGGTGACTTGTCAGGCTCTCACCAGGTTCTGTTACCCAGAATCATTTGCAAACCTCAAAATGTAGCTAAAAAAATACTTTTTCCTCATATTTCGGTGACAGAAAGTTCTGGAATCTGAGAGGAGCCACAAATTTCCTTCCACCCAGCGTTCCACCAAGTGTCCCGATAAAAATAGTGCCTCACTTGTGTGGGTAGGCCTAGTGCCCGCGACAGGAAATGCCCCAAAACACAAAGTGGACACATCACATTTTCTAAAAGAAAACAGAGTTGTTTTTTGCAAAATGCCTACCTGTGGATGTTGGTCTCTAGCTCAGCCGCCACCTAGGGAAACCTACCAAACATGTGCATTTTCGAAAACTAGAGACCTAGGGGAATCCAAGATGGGATGACTTGTCGGGCTCTCACCAGGTTCTGTTACCTAGAATCCTTTGCAAACCTCAAAATGTAGCTAAAAAAATACTTTTTCCTCATATTTCGGTGACAGAAAGTTCTGGAATCTGAGAGAAGCCACAAATTTCCTTCCACCCAGCGTTCCACCAAGTGTCCCGATAAAAATAGTGCCTCACTTGTGTGGGTAGGCCTAGTGCCCGCGACAGGAAATGCCCCAAAACACAAAGTGGACACATCACATTTTCTAAAAGAAAACAGAGGTTTTTTTTGCAAAGTGCCTACCTGTAGATTTTGGCCTCTAGCTCAGCCGCCACCTAGGGAAACCTACCAAACCTGTGCATTTTTGAAAACTAGAGACCTAAGGGAATCCAAGATGGGGTGACTTGTCGGGCTCTCACCAGGTTCTGTTACCCAGAATCCTTTGCAAACCTCAAAATGTGGCAAAAAAATACTTTTTCCTTACATTTCGGTGACAGAACGTGTGGAATCTGAGAGGAACCACAAATTTCCTTCCACCCAGCGTTTCCCCAAGTCTCCCGGTAAAAATGGTACCTCACTTGTGTGGGTAGGCCTAGTGCCCGCGACAGGAAAGGCCCAAAACAAAAAGTGGACACATCACATTTTCTCAAAGAAAACAGAGGTGTTTCTTGCAAAGTGCCTACCTGTGGATTTTGGCCTCTAGCTCAGCCGCCACCTAGGGAAACCTACCAAACCTGTGCATTTTTGAAAACTAGAGACCTAGGGGAATCCAAGATGGGGTGACTTGTCAGGCTCTCACCAGGTTCTCTTACCCAGAATCATTTGCAAACCTCAAAATGTAGCTATAACAATACTTTTTCCTCACATATTGGTGACAGAAATTTGTGGAATCTGAGAGGAGCCACAAATTTCCTTCCACCCAGTGTTAACCCAAGTCTCCCGATAAAAATGGTACCTCACTTGTGTGGGTAGGCCTAGTGCCCACGACAGGAAATGCCCCAAAACACAAAGGGGACGCATCACATTATCTCAAAGAAAACAGAGGTGTTTTTTGCAAAGTGCCTACCTGTGGATTTTGGCCTCTAGCTCAGACGCCACCTGGGAAACCTACCAAACCTGTGCATTTATGAAAACTAGAGACCTAGGGAAAGCTAAAACGGGATGACTTGCCGGGCTCTCACCAGGTTCTGTTTCCCAGAATCCTTTGCAAACCTCAAAATGCGGCAAAAAAATACTTTTTCCTCACATTTGGGTAACAAAAAGTTGTGAAATCTGAGAGGAGCCACAAATTTCCTTCCACCCAGCGTTTCCCCAAGTCTCCCGGTAAAAATGGTACCTCACTTGTGTGGGTAGGCCTAGTGCCCGCGACATAAAATGCCCCAAAACACAAAGTGGACACATCACATTGTCTCCAAGAAAACAGAGGTGTTTTTTGCAAAGTGCCTACCTGTGGATTTTTGCCTCTAGCTCAGCTGCCACCTAGGGAAACCTACCAAACCTGTGCATTTTTGAAAACTAGAGTCCTAGCAGAATCCGAGATGGGGTGACTTGTCAGGCTCTCACCAGGTTCTGTTACCCAGAATCCTTTGCAAACCTCAAAATGTAGCTAAAAAAATACTTTTTCCTCATATTTCGGTGACAGAAAGTTCTTGAATCTGAGAGGAGCCACAAATTTCCTTCCACCCAGCGTTCCACCAAGTGTCCCGATAAAAATAGTGCCTCACTTGTGTGGGTAGGCCTAGTGCCCGCGACAGGAAATGCCCCAAAACACAAAGTGGACACATCACATTTTCTAAAAGAAAACAGAGTAGTTTTTTGCAAAGTGCCTACCTGTGGATGTTGGTCTCTAGCTCAGCCGCCACCTAGGGAAACCTACCAAACATGTGCATTTTCAAAAACTAGAGACCTAGGGGAATCCAAGATGGGATGACTTGTCGGGCTCTCACTAGGTTTTGTTACCCAGAATCCTTTGCAAACCTCAAAATGTGGCTAAAAAAACACTTTTTCCTCACATTTCGGTGACAGAAAATTCTGGAATCTGAGATGAGCCACAAATTTCCTTCCACCCAGCGTTCCCCCAAGTCTCCCGATTAAAATGGTACCTCACTTGTGTGTGTAGGCCTAGTGCCCGCGACAGGAAATGCCCCAAAACACAAAGTGGACACATTACATTTTCTCAAAGAAAACAGAGATGTTTTTTGCAAAGTGCCTACCCGTGGATTTTGGCCTCTAGCTCAGACGCCACCTAGGGAAACCTACCAAACCTGTGCATTTTTGAAAACTAGAGACCTAGCGGAATCCAAGAAGGGGTGACTTGTCAGGCTCTCACCAGGTTCTGTTAACCAGAATCCTTTGCAAACCTCAAAATGTGGCTAAAAAAATACTTTTTCCTCATATTTCGGTGACAGAAAGTTCTGGAATCTGAGAAGAGCCACAAATTTCCTTCCACCCATCTTTCCCCCAAGTCTCCCGATAAAAATAGTACTTCACTTGTGTGTGTAGGCCTAGTGCCCGCGACAGGAAATGCCCCCAAAACAAAAAGTGGACACATCACATTTTCTCAAAGAAAACAGAGGTGTTTCTTGCAAAGTGCCCACCTGTGGATTTTGGCCTCTAGCTCAGCCACCACCTAGGGAAACCTACCAAACCTGTGCATTTTTTAAAACAAGAGACCTAGCGGAATCCAAGAAGGGGTGACTTGTCAGGCTCTCACCAGGTTCTGTTACCCAGAATCCTTTGCAAATCTCAAAATGTGACAAAAAAAATACTTTTTCCTTACATTTCGGTGACAGAACGTTGTGGAATCTGAGAGGAACCACAAATATCCTTCCACCCAGCGTTTCCCCAAGTCTCCCGGTAAAAATGTTACCTCACTTTTGTGGGTAGGCCTAGTGCCCACGACAGGAAAGGCCCAAAACAAAAAGTGGACACATCACATTTTCTCAAAGAAAACAGAGGTGTTTCTTGCAAAGTGCCTACCTGTGGATTTTGGCCTCTAGCTCAGCCGCCACCTAGGGAAACCTACCAAACCTGTGCATTTTTTAAAACTAGAGACCTAGGGGAATCCAAGATGGGGTGACTTGTCAGGCTCTCACCAGGTTCTCTTACCCAGAATCATTTGCAAACCTCAAAATGTAGCTAAAACAATACTTTTTCCTCACATATCGGTAACAGAAATTTGTGGAATCTGAGAGGAGCCACAAATTTCCTTCCACCCAGTGTTACCCCAAGTCTCCCGATAAAAATGGTACCTCACTTGTGTGGGTAGGCCTAGTGCCCACGACAGGAAATGCCCCAAAACACAAAGTGGACACATCACATTTTCTCAAAGAAAACAGAGGTGTTTTTTGCAAAGTGCCTACCTGTGGATTTTGGCCTCTAGCTCAGCCGCCACCTAGGAAAACCTACCAAACCTGTGCATTTTTGAAAACTAGAGTCCTAGGGGAATCCAAGATGGGGTGACTTGCCAGGCTCTCACCAGGTTCTGTTACCCAGAATCCTTTGCAAACCTCAAAATGTGGCTAAAAAAATACTTTTTCCTAATTTTTCGGTGACAGAAAGTTCTGGAATCTGAGAGGAGCCACAAATTTCCTTCCACCCAGCATTCCCCCAAGTCTCCAGATAAAAATAGTACCTCACTTGTGTGGGTAGGCCTAGTGCCCGCGACATAAAATGCCCCAAAACACAAAGCGGACACATCACATTTTCTCAAAGAAAACAGAGGTGTTTTTTGCAAAGTGCCTACCTGTGGATTTTTGCCTCTAGCTCAGCCGCCACCTAGGGAAACCTACCAAACCTGTGCATTTTTGAAAACTAGAGTCCTAGGGGAATCCAAGATGGGGTGACTTGTCAGGCTCTCACCAGGTTCTGTTACCCAGAATCCTTTGCAAGCCTCAAAATGTAGCTAAAAAAATACTTTTTCCTCATATTTCGGTGACAGAAAGTTCTGGAATCTGAGAGGAGCCACAAATTTCCTTCCACCCAGCGTTCCACCAAGTGTCCCGATAAAAATAGTGCCTCACTTGTGTGGGTAGGCCTAGTGCCCGCGACAGGAAATGCCCCAAAACACAAAGTGGACACATCACATTTTCTAAAAGAAAACAGAGTTGTTTTTTGCAAAGTGCCTACCTGTGGATGTTGGTCTCTAGCTCAGAAGCCACCTAGGGAAACCTACCAAACCTGTGCATTTTTTAAAACTAGAGACCTAGGGGAATCCAAGATGGGGTGACTTGTCAGGCTCTCACCAGGTTCTCTTACCCAGAATCATTTGCAAACCTCAAAATGTAGCTAAAACAATACTTTTTCCTCACATATCGGTAACAGAAATTTGTGGAATCTGAGAGGAGCCACAAATTTCCTTCCACCCAGTGTTACCCCAAGTCTCCCGATAAAAATGGTACCTCACTTGTGTGGGTAGGCCTAGTGCCCACGACAGGAAATGCCCCAAAACACAAAGTGGACACATCACATTTTCTCAAAGAAAACAGAGGTGTTTTTTGCAAAGTGCCTACCTGTGGATTTTGGCCTCTAGCTCAGCCGCCACCTAGGAAAACCTACCAAACCTGTGCATTTTTGAAAACTAGAGACCTAGCGGAATCCAAGATGGGGTGACTTGCCAGGCTCTCACCAGGTTCTGTTACCCAGAATCCTTTGCAAACCTCAAAATGTGGCTAAAAAAATACTTTTTCCTAATTTTTCGGTGACAGAAAGTTCTGGAATCTGAGAGGAGCCACAAATTTCCTTCCACCCAGCATTCCCCCAAGTCTCCAGATAAAAATAGTACCTCACTTGTGTGGGTAGGCCTAGTGCCCGCGACATAAAATGCCCCAAAACACAAAGCGGACACATCACATTTTCTCAAAGAAAACAGAGGTGTTTTTTGCAAAGTGCCTACCTGTGGATTTTTGCCTCTAGCTCAGCCGCCACCTAGGGAAACCTACCAAACCTGTGCATTTTTGAAAACTAGAGTCCTAGCAGAATCCGAGATGGGGTGACTTGTCAGGCTCTCACCAGGTTCTGTTACCCAGAATCCTTTGCAAGCCTCAAAATGTAGCTAAAAAAATACTTTTTCCTCATATTTCGGTGACAGAAAGTTCTGGAATCTGAGAGGAGCCACAAATTTCCTTCCACCCAGCGTTCCACCAAGTGTCCCGATAAAAATAGTGCCTCACTTGTGTGGGTAGGCCTAGTGCCTGCGACAGGAAATGCCCCAAAACACAAAGTGGACACATCACATTTTCTAAAAGAAAACAGAGTTGTTTTTTGCAAAGTGCCTACCTGTGGATGTTGGTCTCTAGCTCAGCCGCCACCTAGGGAAACCTACCAAACATGTGCATTTTCGAAAACTAGAGACCTAGCGGAATCCAAGATGGGGTGACTTGTCAGGTTCTCACCAGGTTCTGTTACCCAGAATCCTTTGCAAACCTCAAAATGTGGCTAAAAAAATACTTTTTCCTCATATTTCGGTGACAGAAAGTTCTGGAATCTGAGAAGAGCCACAAATTTCCTTCCACCCAGCGTTCCCACAAGTCTCCCGATTAAAATGGTACCTCACTTGTGTGTGTAGGCCTAGTGCCCGCGACAGGAAATGCCCCAAAACACAAAGTGGACACATCACATTTTCTCAAAGAAAACAGAGATGTTTTTTGCAAAGTGCCTACCTGTGGATTTTGGCCTCTAGCTCAGACGCCACCTAGGGAAACCTACCAAACCTGTGCATTTTTGAAAACTAGAGACCTAGCGGAATCCAAGAAGGGGTGACTTGTCAGGTTCTCACCAGGTTCTGTTACCCAGAATCCTTTGCAAACCTCAAAATGTGGCTAAAAAAATACTTTTTCCTCATATTTCGGTGACAGAAAGTTCTGGAATCTGAGAAGAGCCACAAATTTCCTTCCACCCATCTTTCCCCCAAGTCTCCCGATAAAAATAGTACTTCACTTGTGTGTGTAGGCCTAGTGCCCGCGACAGGAAATGCCCCCAAAACAAAAAGTGGACACATCACATTTTCTCAAAGAAAACAGAGGTGTTTCTTGCAAAGTGCCTACCTGTGGATTTTGGCCTCTAGCTCAGCCACCACCTAGGGAAACCTACCAAACCTGTGCATTTTTTAAAACAAGAGACCTAGCGGAATCCAAGAAGGGGTGACTTGTCAGGCTCTCACCAGGTTCTGTTACCCAGAATCCTTTGCAAACCTCAAAATGTGGCTAAAAAAATACTTTTTCCTCATATTTCGGTGACAGAAAGTTCTGGAATCTGAGAGGAGACATAAATTTCCTTCCACCCATCGTTCCCCCAAGTCTCCCGATAAAAATAGTACCTCACTTGTGTGTGTAGGCCTAGTGCCCGCGACAGGAAATGCCCCAAAACACAAAGTGGACACATCACATTTTCTCTAAGAAAACAGAGGTGTTTTTTGCAAAGTGCCTACCTGTAGATTTTGGCCTCTAGCTCAGCCGCCACCTAGGGAAACCTACCAAACCTGTGCATTTTTGAAAACTAGAGACCTAAGGGAATCCAAGATGGGGTGACTTGTCGGGCTCTCACCAGGTTCTGTTACCCAGAATCCTTTGCAAACCTCAAAATGTGACAAAAAAATACTTTTTCCTTACATTTCGGTGACAGAACGTTGTGGAATCTGAGAGGAACCACAAATATCCTTCCACCCAGCGTTTCCCCAAGTCTCCCGGTAAAAATGTTACCTCACTTGTGTGGGTAGGCCTAGTGCCCACGACAGGAAAGGCCCAAAACAAAAAGTGGACACATCACATTTTCTCAAAGAAAACAGAGGTGTTTCTTGCAAAGTGCCTACCTGTGGATTTTGGCCTCTAGCTCAGCCGCCACCTAGGGAAACCTACCAAACCTGTGCATTTTTTAAAACTAGAGACCTAGGGGAATCCAAGATGGGGTGACTTGTCAGGCTCTCACCAGGTTCTCTTACCCAGAATCATTTGCAAACCTCAAAATGTAGCTAAAACAATACTTTTTCCTCACATATCGGTAACAGAAATTTGTGGAATCTGAGAGGAGCCACAAATTTCCTTCCACCCAGTGTTACCCCAAGTCTCCCGATAAAAATGGTACCTCACTTGTGTGGGTAGGCCTAGTGCCCACGACAGGAAATGCCCCAAAACACAAAGTGGACACATCACATTTTCTCAAAGAAAACAGAGGTGTTTTTTGCAAAGTGCCTACCTGTGGATTTTGGCCTCTAGCTCAGCCGCCACCTAGGAAAACCTACCAAACCTGTGCATTTTTGAAAACTAGAGACCTAGCGGAATCCAAGATGGGGTGACTTGCCAGGCTCTCACCAGGTTCTGTTACCCAGAATCCTTTGCAAACCTCAAAATGTGGCTAAAAAAAATACTTTTTCCTAATTTTTCGGTGACAGAAAGTTCTGGAATCTGAGAGGAGCCACAAATTTCCTTCCACCCAGCATTCCCCCAAGTCTCCAGATAAAAATAGTACCTCACTTGTGTGGGTAGGCTAGTGCCCGCGACAGGAAATGCCCCAAAACACAAAGTGGACGCATCACATTATCTCAAAGAAAACAGAGGTGTTTTTTGTAAAGTGCCTACCTGTGGATTTTGGCCTCTAGCTCAGACGCCACCTGGGAAACTTACCAAACCTGTGTATTTTTGAAAACTAGAGACCTAGGGGAAGCTAAAACGGGATGACTTGCCGGGCTCTCACCAGGTTCTGTTTCCCAGAATCCTTTGCAAACCTCAAAATATGGCAAAAAAATACTTTTTCCTCACATTTCGGTAACAGAAAGTTGTGAAATCTGAGAGGAGCCACAAATTTCCTTCCACCCAGCATTCCCCCAAGTCTCCAGATAAAAATAGTACCTCACTTGTGTGGGTAGGCCTAGTGCCCGTGACATGAAATGCCCCAAAACACAAAGTGGACACATCACATTTTCTCAAAGAAAACAGAGATGTTTTTTGCAAAGTGCCTACCTGTGGATTTTGGCCTCTAGCTCAGCCGCAACCTAGGGAAACCTACCAAACCTGTGCATTTTTGAAAACTAGAGTCCTAGCAGAATCCGAGATGGGGTGACTTGTCAGGCTCTCACCAGGTTCTGTTACCCAGAATCCTTTGCAAACCTCAAAATGTAGCTAAAAAAATACTTTTTCCTCATATTTTGGTGACAGAAAGTTCTGGAATCTGAGAGGAGCCACAAATTTCCTTCCACCCAGCGTTCCACCAAGTGTCCCGATAAAAATAGTGCCTCACTTGTGTGGGTAGGCCTAGTGCCCGCGACAGGAAATGCCCCAAAACACAAAGTGGACACATCACATTTTCTAAAAGAAAACAGAGTTGTTTTTTGCAAAGTGCCTACCTGTGGATGTTGGTCTCTAGCTCAGCCGCCACCTAGGGAAACCTACCAAACATGTGCATTTTCGAAAACTAGAGACCTAGGGGAATCCAAGATGGGGTGACTTGTCGGGCTCTCACTAGGTTTTGTTACCCAGAATCCTTTGCAAACCTCAAAATGTGACAAAAAAATACTTTTTCCTTACATTTCGGTGACAGAACGTTGTGGAATCTGAGAGGAACCACAAATATCCTTCCACCCAGCGTTTCCCCAAGTCTCCCAGTAAAAATGTTACCTCACTTGTGTGGGTAGGCCTAGTGCCCACGACAGGAAAGGCCCAAAACAAAAAGTGGACACATCACATTTTCTCAAAGAAAACAGAGGTGTTTCTTGCAAAGTGCCTACCTGTGGATTTTGGCCTCTAGCTCAGCCGCCACCTAGGGAAACCTACCAAACCTGTGCATTTTTTAAAACTAGAGACCTAGGGGAATCCAAGATGGGGTGACTTGTCAGGCTCTCACCAGGTTCTCTTACCCAGAATCATTTGCAAACCTCAAAATGTAGCTAAAACAATACTTTTTCCTCACATATCGGTAACAGAAATTTGTGGAATCTGAGAGGAGCCACAAATTTCCTTCCACCCAGTGTTACCCCAAGTCTCCCGATAAAAATGGTACCTCACTTGTGTGGGTAGGCCTAGTGCCCACGACAGGAAATGCCCCAAAACACAAAGTGGACACATCACATTTTCTCAAAGAAAACAGAGGTGTTTTTTGCAAAGTGCCTACCTGTGGATTTTGGCCTCTAGCTCAGCCGCCACCTAGGAAAACCTACCAAACCTGTGCATTTTTGAAAACTAGAGACCTAGCGGAATCCAAGATGGGGTGACTTGCCAGGCTCTCACCAGGTTCTGTTACCCAGAATCCTTTGCAAACCTCAAAATGTGGCTAAAAAAATACTTTTTCCTAATTTTTCGGTGACAGAAAGTTCTGGAATCTGAGAGGAGCCACAAATTTCCTTCCACCCAGCATTCCCCCAAGTCTCCAGATAAAAATAGTACCTCACTTGTGTGGGTAGGCTAGTGCCCGCAACAGGAAATGCCCCAAAACACAAAGTGGACGCATCACATTATCTCAAAGAAAACAGAGGTGTTTTTTGTAAAGTGCCTACCTGTGGATTTTGGCCTCTAGCTCAGACGCCACCTGGGAAACTTACCAAACCTGTGTATTTATGAAAACTAGAGACCTAGGGGAAGCTAAAACGGGATGACTTGCCGGGCTCTCACCAGGTTCTGTTTCCCAGAATCCTTTGCAAACCTCAAAATGCGGCAAAAAAATACTTTTTCCTCACATTTCGGTAACAGAAAGTTGTGAAATCTGAGAGGAGCCACAAATTTCCTTCCACCCAGCGTTTCCCCAAGTCTCCCGGTAAAAATGGTACCTCACTTGTGTGGGTAGGCCTAGTGCCCGTGACATGAAATGCCCCAAAACACAAAGTGGACACATCACATTTTCTCAAAGAAAACAGAGATGTTTTTTGCAAAGTGCCTACCTGTGGATTTTGGCCTCTAGCTCAGCCGCCACCTAGGGAAACCTACCAAACCTGTGCATTTTTGAAAACTAGAGTCCTAGCAGAATCCGAGATGGGGTGACTTGTCAGGCTCTCACCAGGTTCTGTTACCCAGAATCCTTTGCAAACCTCAAAATGTAGCTAAAAAAATACTTTTTCCTCATATTTCGGTGACAGAAAGTTCTGGAATCTGAGAGGAGCCACAAATTTCCTTCCACCCAGCGTTCCACCAAGTGTCCCGATAAAAATAGTGCCTCACTTGTGTGGGTAGGCCTAGTGCCCGCGACAGGAAATGCCCCAAAACACAAAGTGGACACATCACATTTTCTAAAAGAAAACAGAGTTGTTTTTTGCAAAGTGCCTACCTGTGGATGTTGGTCTCTAGCTCAGCCGCCACCTAGGGAAACCTACCAAACATGTGCATTTTCGAAAACTAGAGACCTAGGGGAATCCAAGATGGGGTGACTTGTCGGGCTCTCACTAGGTTTTGTTACCCAGAATCCTTTGCAAACCTCAAAATGTGGCTAAAAAAACACTTTTTCCTCACATTTCGGTGACAGAAAACTCTGGAATCTGAGATGAGCCACAAATTTCCTTCCACCCAGCGTTCCCCCAAGTCTCCCGATTAAAATGGTACCTCACTTGTGTGGGTAGGCCTTGTCCTCACAACAGGAAGTGCCCCAAAACACTATCTGGACACATCAAAATTATCAAATAGAAAACTACCTGTTTTTGCGGAGAGGGGGCACCTGCCTGTTTGGTCCTGGGCTAAGCAGCCATCTAGGGAAACCTACCAAACCCAGACATTTCTGAAAACTAGACACCCGAGGGAGTTAAGGGAGGTGTGACTTGCGTGGATCCCCCAATATTTTCTTACGCAGAATCCTCAGCAAACCGCAAATTTAGCTAAAAAATCACATTTTCCCCACATTTCTGTGTGGGATCAGTGCACTGGGACAAGTTTCCTACCACCCAACATTCCCCTCAGTCTCCTGGTAAAAATGATACCTCACTTGTGTAGGTGCGGCAAGTGTTTGTGACAGGGAAGAGCCAAAAACACGAAATTGAAGGGGAACCAAAGTGGGTCCAAAAGGGCAGTTTGAGAAAAAAAAAATTTAGGCTGACAAGTGCAGCAGAAATTACATTGGTATAGATGAGACAATGCTGGGTGGTAGGAATTTTGTGGACTACTGCAGATTCTGGAAGGTTCCATCACAAAAATGTAGGAAAAATGTGTGCTTTCCAGCAAAGTTGCAGGTTTGCAGGGCATTGTGGGTAAGGAAATTGTGCGGGGTGCATGTGAAGCACACCACCCTGGCATCAACTAGATGTTTTGTTTTCAGATGTGTCTAGGTCTTGTGGATTTTTCTACATGGCAGCGTCCCAAAGTAAAAAAAAGTGCAGCCCTTACCATTCTAAGTGGGACGATTTTGAGAGTTACCAAGCTCTCATGGCCCAAATGTAAAACAAAAACCAAAAATAATCAAATGCCTCTTGCTTGTCATGGGATAAGATGTTTTAGTGTGCGGGGGAGAGCTGAAAGACTGTTAGCCCCTTCAGTTCAGGTGGAGGCATAACCAGGCCCGTACTGGTTAGTAGCCACCACCACACTATTTTTGTTTTATTCCCTGCCATCTAGTAGACTTTCTGTCCCCTGGGGTGTGGATCGGGGGTAATTGCCCAATCTGCCCACTGGTGGGCAGAACAACTTTGGCCCCATTTATTTGGTGTGGGGCATGGCCATACCCCAACCTCTTGTTTTGAAAAAAAAATCTTCCCTGGTTTCTGGTGGGCTTTCTGTACCCCCTTGGGGGCAGATGGGCCTTCCAAAATAGGCCAATCTATCCCCAAGGGGGGCAGTTATGGCCAACAGTAATGTGCCCCCATGGGGAGAGACCCTTTCCCAAGGGGCTGCCCCCTCCAACCAAGACACACATATACACACACATCAATCCATGGTGTCTAGAGGTTTCTGCCCCCTTTGGGCCTAACAAAAATAGGCTGATCTGCCCCCAAGGGGGGCAGAAATGTCCTAAATACAATTTGCACCCCAGGGGAGCGACCCTTGTCAAAGGGGTCACTCCCCATACATAAAAACATAAAGTAAAAAAAAAAATATATATATCCCTGGTGTCTATAGGTTTCAGCCATCCCGAAAGCGCGCTAACATCATCAGACTCCACAAGGGGGTGACGGGGGCAGGGTGGAAGGGGAAGCGATTCCCCTTCCATCCCTGCCCAGGGGAGGGGGGTGCCTGGGCAGGGATGGCCCAGGGGAATCGCTTCCCCTTTCACCCTGCCCCCGTCACCCCCTTGTGGAGTCTGATGATGTTAGCGCGCTTTCGGGATGGCTGAAACCTCTAGACAAGGTGGTCTCGTCCTCGGCACCAGGGAACTGGTGCCGAGGACGAGATCACCTTGTCTACGGCACACAAGGGGTTGATCATATATTACAGACTTAGAACATCCCAGAAAGCTGACGAGGGTCAGTTATTCACCCTATCTGTAAAAGCAGGAAAGCTGTACCACCATACAATTATCCTTTGGTAGCTTTGCTAGATGTGGACCTCAAATATTTCTCAACTTTACTTCTGCAAGATCTCACAGAGAGGGTAACTGAGGTAAGACAGGTGCCGAAGAACCAAACGGGTTCTCCAAGAAGCAGGGGATACTCTCTCATCTAATAGCTGTGGGCCTCAAAATGAGAAGAGCGAGCAACACCCACATTCTTCTGTTTATGTGCTTTGTGGACTTCAAGGTGTCCTTTGACTGTCTTTCCTGGGAGCTGCTGTGGCAAAAGTTATAGCATTGGAGCATTCTGCAGAAACTATTAAGAGCAATCTAGCTACTATGCTCAGGAACATGGGTAAAGATCAAGGTTGGGAATGGTCTCTAACTGTCCAGAGAAGTAAGAACATCTCCATGATTAAAAAAAGGCTGCGTATAAGCCCCTTTATTGTTTAACTTGTTCATCTCAGACCTACTGATGTTGCCCGACGAAGCGGGTCGCACGCACCAAGACTTGGTGGCAAAGAGCTGGGTAACATCCTAATGCTAAGTAACACCAGAGTAAGTCTTCAACAACTAATTAGCAGGTTAGCAGAGTATTCTGTTGAAAATAAGTTAGAAATTAATTTGAAAAAGACCATGATATGATGTTTATAGTCCCTTATCTCGACCATTCAGGCAACCACAGCAACATCCATTGCATGCCCCTTCCACGCAAAGGGCTGTATTTGAAAGGGCCGTTTTTACAAGGTGGCATCAAGCCACAAAAAGTGGCTTAATGCCACCTTGTAATTACGGCACAGGGCATTGCGCTACTAGAGCGTCACAAAAAGTGACATTCTTGTGGCGCTAAGGACTCTTAAATATACCCCCACGTTTTTACAACAGATGTGTAAACATGCATTAAGTCAAGTATTAACAATGGCAGAGACCTGAATAACTTCCTGGCAAGAGCAGCTAGGATTTAGGTATTCCTAGAAGACTTATAGCTTTAGTTTTTATTAAAAGATACATGTTGCACCACATTTTTAATCAAATAAATTTTGTAACTATTAGAGAAACTTTGAGTTATATTTCAAATGTAAAAGGAGTGAAAAACTAATTGTGATCTACAACAAATCAAACAGGGCCTACATGGCTGAAATTTTAGAATAATTGCTTAAGCATCCATATTTTTATTGAATCTACATGCCTCTTTCTGCCAAAGTTTTGAGCAAATATACAGTAGAAAGGGCAACACGCTGAAAGAACATATTTCTTCTAGGCAGAAATCCAAGCTTTATTTGTTATGATTAAGTGAGCTTATTTTGTTACATAATTGTCATCTGATTTATGACGCAATTTGACATACAATGTGGCACAAAATAAATGTTACAAATGACGAATAATAAAAGACATGAGTAAAAATGAAAATAAAATATTAAAATGAGAGGAAAAAATTCCACAGTCTTTGGGAACCGCAAAGGAAAGACAGTCTAATTATCACTATGAATGTGAGTTGAGAATGAATATTTTTTTTAAATATGTATTGCATTTTTCTCCTACGCAGTTGCCCACTGTATTCCAGTAGAGAACATGAAAAAAAACTAAGAACAAGTGAAAGGCAAAGTGGACTAGGATGTAACACAGGACCCTGCTGAGACGGTGCTACAAGGGAGATGTTGTGGGGCAAACCTGCAGGGACTATCGTATAGCCTAATGCCAATAAAAATATTGGTGAAGTATGCAAGACTCAAAGGCCCCCCAGCACATTTTGCATTATTCCACAACAAAGGATAAAGTTTGAATTGAATCAGGGGTAATTACCTTTATGCAGTATCTTTCATGATTTAGAACAAGACAATTCTGGCTCCACAAGGACTCCATATCAGTGTGACATAATCGCTAGAATAGATTGTAATGAAAACTTGGTTCAGAATGTTGGAGTTCACAGATAGATACAGACAAACAAAGACATGTGATTTACAGCTCTATGTGTGGCCTAGTTATTCAGTGGGCACAAGGCTGGGGAGATGCTACAACTGGGAACATGATAGGGGATAGGTAACCAGAAGAAGAAAGTGCTCTCCTGGAGAGTTTACTTTGGGCCAAGCAAAGTGCTCATGCATGCTACTAGTGGCTTTGTTGAAGTGCTGAGTAAACAGTTAGAATATGTGGAGTCAAAGCACAACTCCAGCCAATATGAAGCATGTGAATAGAAAGAGAGCTTCACATAAAAGTCTACTTATTGTTGGTCAAGAAACAATGACCAAGTCCCTACAAAAAGGTACTGCGCTGCCATGCAGAATAAAGTTATACATTGTACTGCAGACAGCTACATACTGTTCTTGCTCCTGCCTAAGTATTGATAAATGGAGCATTCCAAACTCAGCACTGGGCAGAAAGACCCAAGAAGAATCACTGGGGTTGTGTTTATTGAGCTGCCTAGTTTCTGAAGTGGAACATGATCAAAGCTGCTGGGTGGTGGCTCAGGACAATGCCAGCGATCTCCATGAGTGAAGGATCTCCGATGGAGACCAAGAAGAAGTTCAAAGCTCCAAGGACTGTCCTGGATGACCAAGAAGCTGAAACAACGTTAGCGTCAGTCATTCCCATGAACAGTTACAATGCTGCCGCCTTCCTCAAACTACCACCATTCAACACTGCCAAAAAGAAAAATACTGGCGATAGCTGGACTGCATGGATATGGACATTTGAAGACTTCATAGATGCCCTTAAGGAGACTAGTAACAGGAATATGATCAAATTTCTCAAAAATATCACTTGTGATGGTGTGAAAGAAGTAATAAAATAAATGCCAAGAACTGAAGAAAAAGTCACATACTGTCAGATGAAGAATGAGTTCAATCTCGAGATTCATCCAGTGCCAAATGTTGACTATGAACGATTTGTTTCTATTCAAGAACATCAAAGAGTTGGCAAAACAATCGATTAATTTGTGGACAGATTTGACACACTAATCAAACACTGTAAGTTCAATGAATTTAATGATGAAAACGTCATGAGGCTGAGAGTGATCGACGGATGCTTATCCCATTCAGACAACAAATGCTCAGAGAAACTGTTAGTCTGGAGAGAGTGTCAATGGCTGCCAGAGCTAAGGAACATGCTGAGAGATAAGTTGGCGACATAGATTGCCAGAGGTGCCCAGAGCGAGTCAGTCATGCCTTTGAAAAATAATTTGAAATGAGAGACGGAAGGATACAAAGTGATGTCTACACACAAAAATAGTTGTGTTTTAGGTGTGGATTTGAGTTTCCACACAAAGGAAAGTGTCCCACCATTGGTCAGGTATGCAAAGGCTGTGGCAAAGAGAACCATTTTTTGTTGATGTGCAGAGTGAAAGAAAAACTAAGGGGGTCATTACAACATTGGCCGGCGGCAACCCGCCGCCCGCCAAGTTGTAACTGCTGTGCAGCCGCCAATGCGGCCGCACTCCCGCGGTGCCCATTATGACATCCCTGCTGGGCCGGCAGGCGGAAACAGAGTTTCCGCCCGCCGGCCCAGCGGGAATGTGGGCCGCAACATAGGAGCCGGCTCAGGGAGGAGCCAAGATGGTGACCGAGTCAGATGCCTAAGTAGAGAGCTCCGTCTCGGGCCCGGAGAAACGATCCTGCAGGGCACTCCCGACCGGGAGATCGGAAACCTGAAGAACACATCCGGTCCCAGGATCGACCACGGAACCGGGGGACCGAGCAAAGGCACACAGGAGCGGGGAGCGCCGAGACACAAGCGAGGCCGTGCGAGGCCAGGCAGTGGCGGCTCCTCAGAGTCTCGAGCCCCCGAAGAAAGAAGAGCAGAGTGCCCCGGTCGACAGGGGCGGAGGTAAGAGGCCGGGGGGGTTCGGCGATGTGGAGGCCCCAAGGAGTGAGGCCCGTGCATCGGTGCGGCTTCTCCCCTCGCCGCTGCGTCCCCCTCCCCCCTCCAGCGGATCCGAGCGGTGAGAGCCAGCGGGCCGGCCCGGCACGGCTCTCCATTGCGCGGCAGATTATCCCCGTGAACTACACACGAGGGGGTGCGGTGGAGCGGTGGCGCTGCGGCCGGGTGCCGGAGACGGCCCGGACGTGCAGAAGGCACAGAGCGGCCGGCGCAGGGGGTAAAAGCAAGGCCTCAAAGGTGCTCACCCGATCCAAGGGTGCAGTGCCCAAACACATCGGGGATAGCCCCCCACCGCCCAACTAAGGAAATAATTGCCTCCCCCCCAGAAGCGTGGGGACAGTGAAAAGCAAAAGGGGGCAACAACTTGGACAGCAAAAAATAGCTGAGGGGGTGGATTAACCAGGAGGCTCCCCCCGTACCACCGCCCTCGATAACACTGGCCTCCCCTGCAGGCCTCCCTGCACTACGTCGGTGGGAGCCTACGGACACGCGCAGAAGCGGTGTCAGTGGTGGACCACTGCGGGCACCTGGGCCGCCTGGACCCCCCAAAGGCTCTACACAGGGTGGGCACCCTGTGGGGGCACCCACACGCACCCTGGGACCGGAGCACCCAACTAGTAGCAGCAATACCCCCCCCCACTGATCCAATCGATCCAGCACAAGGTTCCACAGATAGATCTGACAGAAAGGGCCCACAAACAGGCTATAGGGGCCTCAATAGCGCATTATACGTCAGAAGGAGTACCGATGCTCTGGGTGTGCCCGGCCGTTCTAGAAACACACAACAAAGTTGCCCCCTTGCCATGGGAGTTACTCAAAAGATAAAACAATGGCTGGGAAGTCCAAGTCAGCTAAAAATCAAGAACGAACTGCGCCTGGCCCGGCGCCCAGCTACCAACAGCAAATCCCAACCTTGCAATCACTGGAGAGCACACTCCATTCCCACTCTATACAATTCGAAAAAGTGCTACAGGCAGTCATGGACACTAACTCCTCGCTAGAACTCAAAATAGACACAGTATCGCAAGATCTGAACCTACTCAGAGTGGACCATCGGAGCTTGACAGAGAGAGTGAAAACAACGGAGGATACCCTGAGCAAGACAAGCCCTATGGTCTCGGAAAACCAGAAACAAATTCAGCGTCTGGACGCAGAGGTGAAGATCCTATGGAGGCGTGCCGAAGAAGCAGAAAGCAGATCCCGGCGCAATAATATTTTCTTCGTAGGATTCCCTGAGCAATTAGCAGAACAGAGCTTGGAACTATTCATAGAGCAGTGGCTAATTAAAGAGGTACTGAGCGGGTCCCCCTCGAAGTTCTTCTCTGTTGAAAGGGCGCACAGAGTCCCAGGAAGACTGCCATTGCCGGGTCAACCACCCAGACCATTAATAGCGAGATTCCTAAATTATAGGGACCGAGACCTGATACTGCAGCAATTCCGCAGCAAAGGCCCATTTCGACATGAGGGCTCAGTGGTCCATGCCTACCCAGACTTCACACAAGAGGTACAGAAACAACGGAACTCCTATGTAAAGATTAAACAACGACTCCGGGAGCACAATATCAAATATGCTCTCCTTTTCCCTGCCAAACTGAGGGTAATTTCAGAAGAACGCACTCACATGTTCACCTCCCCCGAAGACGCCTGTACCTGGATGCACGCTAAAGGCATAGCGCAGACTAACGAAGGAGTGAATGAAGAGGAGGAATGGCTGGCCTCCACATCGAGAAAGCGCAACAGAAGACGCCCCAGGGGTCAACCCACGGAGAGACAGGCAGCAGAGGAAAGAGCAAAAGTGTTGAAAGAAACCCTGTTGCTAATGCAGAATTCTTTTGAGACATTCAGGTCGGGCCCCTTGGCGGGCTCGGACTCGGAATCGGCCAGCTCAGACTCCACGATTACAGAAGTGCTCAGGGGCAGGAGGTCACCCCTAGAACTGCTAACGAACTGTGAACGGTAATAACAAGACGGCCTCCTCAGCCCTGCTGGGGCAGCAAGCGGCTAGGGAACAGAAGGGACCGCAGCAGGAACCGAACTGCCAGCCATGTTGGCTATAAAGAGTTTCTTTTGAACGATTAATCCCTAACTGTTGTGATCGCTGATTAATATCTGTGGGCATACGGAATGGGGGGGCTAACATATCGGGAGCGCCCAAACCTACATACGTACATACACGCAGACTAGGTCTGAGGAAGGATGTGAACTCCGTACAAGGGGCACATCTGGCACCTAAAATGGCTCCACCACAGGTATCCGTACGGATACAGACCTCACCAAATAGTAGAGTGTGGGGTGTTTCGATGCGTGATAGTAGTTGGTTAAGGGAAATAGTTAGAATGGGGGAGGGGAGTTGGGAGTTAAGTTGTTTGTTATAGGTCAACTCAGCGGACAGGGTATACTACCACGGATATCAGTCTTAAACATACACCCAGCGAAATGGGGGGGAGCTCGAAAGGAAGTCGCAATCCGTAAAGTGCATTGTGAAGGTGCACCACACAATAATACATGTCTCAACATACGAATATACATGCACACCAATATGAAATAGTCATGTGGAATGTGAGGGGCATGGGCACGCCGGGCAAAAGAGCGCAAGTGCACGCGCGTCTCAGACGCCAGAGGGTTCACATAGCTATCCTACAAGAAACACACTTACTGAAGCCTGATCTACAGGAGATCCGTGGCAAATGGGGCAGGCAGATAATAGGCACAGCCTACTCAGCATTCGCTAGGGGGGTACTGATATGGATAGCAGGCGGCGTCCCATTTGTCCGAACCTCTTATAAGGTAGACCTAGGGGGCAGATACGTAATAGTAAAGGGACAACTAGATGGGAGACACTTAACGATCATAGGGATTTATGCCCCCAACAACGCATTGGCAGGATTTCTGGGGACACTCTCCCCGGCACTACTAGTAAACCCCGCGGCCCCGGCCATATGAGGGGGCGAGTCCAACAGCTTACCGAATGCAGTGCTGGACAGATCAACCCCCCCCAAGAAAGGTATAACAAACAGAAGTGCTAAGAGCCCTTTTCAAATATGGGCGGAAGATATGAGACTATACAACTTATGGCGCATGCAACACCCCCAACAGAGAGAAATCTCATTCTATTCAATACCCCACAAAGTACACACTAGAATAGATATAATCTGGGGCACTGCGGATATATGCACTTTGACGAACGGGACAGAATACCTGGCTAAGACACTATCGGACCACTCACCGCTCAGAATGATATTAAAATGGGGGGAGTTTGCTCAGTGATCCCTACATGGCGACTACAGACAGAAGCACTCCAAGATCAGGCATACGCAGAGGGACTGGACATGTGGCATTGAGGCAGTACTGGGAAATTAACACAGACTCCGCGGGCTCAAGGGCGGCAGAGTGGGAGGCGCATGAGGTGGTAGTCAGGGGGTACTGCATGTCGTCCACTTGGGGGGTTAGGCGTACCCTACACTCGGAGATTAGCAACTTAGAAAAGGAACTGAGAGCAATTGAAACATGGGAGCCGGCTTCAAATGGAGCTGGCGGTGTTGCGGCTGTGCGACGGGTGCAGTTGCACCTGTTGCGCTTTTCACTGTCTGCAGAGCAGACAGTGAACAGCCGCATGGGGCCCTGTCAGGGGACCCCAGGGGCCCGTGACTCCCCGTACTGCCAGCCTTTTCCTGGTGGTTTAAACCGCCAGGAAAAGGCTGGCGGTAGGGGTACTCGTAATCCCCTGGGCAGCGCTGCTAGGAAACCAAAATGGCCCTGGCGGTGCGACCGCGGCGGTCGTAATGACCAGGGAAGCACCGCCAGCCTGTTGACGGTGCTTCCATCATTTCAGCCCTGGCGGTCCTGTACCACCGGGGTTGTAATGAGGGCCTAAGTGCCTTACGGTGCAAAGACAAAATGGCCACCATAAAGTTCCAGAAGCAATGTTCAATATGTGACCAAAAGGCAAAGTGGCAACATTAAGGCATATAAATACTATACAAAGTCAATCATCATCTAAATCACTGTCAAATAGTACTTCCACCTAAAAAAAAAAAATGAAAGTGAGGAAGTGATCAATTTTTACCTCAGGAAAATGTGTACATGTTCACTAGTTGTTTGTGAGGAGAAAATTCAGTCAAAGAAAAGTTGACTGGTCAAAGTAATAAACTCATGCAAACACTGCCCAAAGATTACATTAAAAATAAATGGATCTTCAATACTTCCCATTATCAATAGTAGTGACTCAATAAATAAACTGCCTGAAGAAAAGTACAATCAATTCTCTCTGTTACCACAGCTTACTCTGTCAAAAACCAAAGTGTACACTTGTATAGCACTGATACCCATGAGGAGTCAAAGTTCATTTATAGCTAAAGTGAAACATAAGAAAACAAAAGTATTAGCACCGATCCATATGCATCAATGTACAGCGGCAAGTGCCCGCGTGCTCAGTTTTAACATAGTTGCTGACATGGGACTGATTCCAGTAAATTACAACATGAATGCTCATATCGAAATAGTAAGTTAATTCCCTTCATTGCAAGTTGTTAAAAAACAACTTGAATCATTACTTCCACTGTTCCAATAACATCCGTTTCTCCCATTGTAGTAGTGCCTAAAAAGGACCAAGAAGGAGCTGTGCACATAAGCGTTGACATGTGACAGACAAACAAAGTGCTTGAACGAGAATGACATCCAGGACCACACATTGCTGACATGATCAAGCAGTTGAAAATTGCCAGGATCTTCTCTCGACTTGATTTCAGAAGAGGTTATCATCAGTTGGAACTTGAAGAAGTCTGCAGATACACTGCAACCTTTTCTACACATGTTGGTTTGTTTAGATAGAAGACACTTAGGGCCATATTTATACTTTTTGATGCAAAACTGAGCTAACGCAGTTTTGCGTCAAAAAAATTAGCGCCGGCTAACGCCATTCTGAAGCGCCATGCGGGCACCGTATTTAATCAATGACGTTAGCCGGTGTTAGCCGCCGGCGCTGCCTGGTGTGCGTGTAAAAAAACGACGTACACCAGGCAGCGCCGGCGTAGGGGGATATGGGGCAAAGACAGGAGTGATGCCCCCTTGCCCCCTTGCCCAATGGCCATGCCCAGGGGACTTATGTCCCCTGGGCATGGTCATTGGGCATAGTGGCATGTAGGGGGGCACAAATCAGGCCCCCCTATGCCACAAAAAAAAATGAAAAAAAACACTTACCTGATCTTACCTTAATGTCCCTGGGATGGGTCCCTCCAGCCTTGGGTGTTCTCCTGGGGTGGGCAAGGGTGACAGGGGGTGTCCCTGGGGGCATGGGAGGGCACCTCTGGGCTCCTTCAGAGCCCACAGGTCCCTTAACGCCTGCCTTTTGCAGGCGCTAAAAAACGGCGCAAAAGCGGCCGTACGTCATTTTTTTTGACCCGCCCACTCCCGGGCGTGAATTTTGCCCGGGAGTATAAATCCGACGCACATGCCTCGGAGTCGATTTTTTAGACGTGAACGCCTACCTTGCATCTCATTAACGCAAAGTAGGTGTCCACGCTAAAAAATGACGCAAACTCCATGGACTTTGGCGCTAGACGCGTCTAACGCCAAAGTATAAATATGGAGTTAGTTTTGCGTCGAAATTGCGTTAAAAAAACGACGCAATTCCGGCGCAAACGGAGTATAAATATGCCCCTTAGGCCCTGATGTAAGAGGGCCTAGAGCCACTTTAGTGCTGCCATTGTATCATTTTTTTATGCAGCACTAAGGTGCCCCTTTCCCTGTGCCATTTTTACAAAGTGGCGCACCTCATGCATTGTGCCACTTTGTAACCCTTTGCACTACATTATGCCTGTGCCAGGCATAATGTATGCAAAGGGTGTGTTCCCCTGTTAGGGGTGCCAAAAAAATAGCGCAAAGAAATCTATGAGATTTCTTTGCATCATTTTTTCTGGCACTTTTAACTCCTGCTCAGAGCAGGGGTTGAAAGGGGGTACATAACTGTTTTCAATGGACCCCTATGTACTGTTCTGGGTTAGCACCAAAATGTTGGCACTAATTCTGAACAGTACATCAATAACATCAGAAATGTTGATGCTATTGCCCTCTACCCTGTGCCATGGTGCACTGTATTTTTAAATATGCTACACACATGGGGGTAGTAGGGGGCACAAGGGGTCACGAGAAAAGTGGAGGTATATGTAATATAGCACCACTTGTCATAAATCCGCTCCTTAGTTTTGGTGTGTCATAAACTGCTGAACTTTTCCAAGACATCATATGTTGCATCATATAACCTGTTTTGAAAGCATTTAACTGTAGCAATTACATTGATTTTTGGAGCTACACAATAGGAGCGCGATAGAGCCCTCATACAAGAATGTTAATTACTCAGTGATGTAGGTTTAACTTTAAATGCAGACAAGTGTGAGCTCAACAAAACAAAGCTGAAATTCTTTAGCCATATAATGTTGGATGGTGCATGACACCTGATCCTGAAAAAGTACAAGCTTTAACACATGCTGAATCCCTACAAGATCTTTCCATGATACGCTCTTTTCTTGGAATATTCATATTACATGAATGACTTTGCCACTTTCAGTGCTCCATTACTAGAGCTAACAAAGAAAAATGTTTTTTTGAATATCAAGAGAAT
This sequence comes from Pleurodeles waltl, assembly GCF_031143425.1. Lineage (NCBI taxonomy): Eukaryota > Metazoa > Chordata > Amphibia > Caudata > Salamandridae > Pleurodeles > Pleurodeles waltl. The sequence goes on from NC_090439.1 coordinate 80,908,654, forward strand.
GTGGAAAGAGTTTCAAGAGAATCACACACGCCATCCAAAATGCTACAGAAATGGTGTACTTCAATCCAAAGCTTCATACAGTGATTGTGGATGACAGCAGCCTTGTGGGGTTAGATATGATACTTGCACACCATAGTGGTCGCCCAGATGCAAGATGACATATTGTGCCCTTTGCTAGTAGAAGTTTGGCTCAAACAGAATGTGCTTACAGGCTGAGAAAGAAATTCTGATTGAAATATAGGCTAGTGAATAATTCCACGCATTCCTGTACGGAAAGCCTTTTATGCTGGTGACTGGTCATCACGATTTGCTGACAGTCGTTTGCAATCCAAAAGCCAAGATGCCTCCTCAAATTGAATGATGGAGACTACTATTTAAAGAATACAATTATGCAATTGTGCATGGACCAGCAAAGGATCAAAATCCTGCAGACTACTTTTCAAGAGTGCCTATTCAAGGTCATGGAACTCCTACCAAAACAGCTGCGACCTCCATCAATTTCATTGTCAAGTCAAGTTCACCAGCTACTGTGCCGTTAGCCCAGATTGTCACTGCCACAAGCCAATATAATGACCTGCTAAAGTTAAATTACATAATTACACTTTAGTTGTGAAATAAACATGTTTGTCCTCTCAGTAATGATGGAGAGTATCAAAAGTTCAAAAAAGTCAAAGATGAATTGTCCATAACTCAGTAAGGAGTAATACTGCGAGGATCCTGATTCTGAAGAGTCTGCAATAAAAGGTGATAGAAGTGACTCACAAAGGACACAGTGGTATTGTTCCTACAAAGCGACCAAGTTTGGTTTCCATACTTAGATGAAAGAGTGGAAAAGGAAGTTAAACCTGTCACTTATGCAATTGGCTGTCAACCAAAGTCACTTAACATAGTCTAAACATATCAGAACTCCCTCAAATTGCCTGGGAAAGAATAGCCATGAATTTCTGTGGCTCACTAGACAATGGATATCATTTAATGGTGATTGTAGATGAATACTTGTGTTTTCCTTCCGTTGAAGAGCTATCATCCATGGCACATGTGCAAGGAAGCGAAAAACTTGATAGCATGTTTGCAACATGGGGTCTATCCACCATTGTGAAGTCTGACAATGGTCCACACTTCAAAAGTAAAGAATTTAAAGAATTTCTGGAGCATCAGAACATAAAGCATCAGAAGAATACACTCCCATGGCCACACGCCAGTGGACTTGTTGAGTGTTTTATGATTATGCTAAAGAAAGCAGTGCAGCGTTCAACTCTCAAGAAGCTCAATTGAAAAACAGTACTAAATCTACTTTAAAAGCTTATCATTCAATACCCCACTTGACCACAGGTAAAAGCCATGATACTATGATATTATGGATTGCATTGGTAACCAAGTTACCTCAATGGACCACTGAAAGAAAGAAAAGTGACAACATGATTTGTACAAGAAGCTTGGGGGCAGATTTATGGAAAATGGTGCTGCACCGAGTGCGGTGCCACTTTCCCTGTGCCCATTAGTTTCCCCCTACTGCCACCATGTGTGCGCCCTATTTAAAATCTGGCTCACCATGGCACAGGGTAGGGGCAATAGCATCATTTTTCATGACGCTATTGATGTACTCTGCTGGAGTAGTGCCAAAATATTGGTGCTACTCCTGCAGAGTACATAGGGGCCCATTTTAGATAATGGAAGCCCCCATTTAACGCCTTTTCTGAGCAGGCATATTAAAAGTGCCATACAAAATGACACAAGGAAATCTCTAAGATTTCCTTGTGCTATTTTTTCGGCCCCCCTAATTTTGGAGCTCCCCCTTTGCCTACGTTATGCCTGGTGGAGGCATAATGTTGGGCAAAGTGTTACCAAGTGGCACAATCCACGCATTGCACCACTTTGTAAATATGGCGCTAGGATTTTGGCCTCATTGGGCCACATTAGCATAAAAATAAATGATGCTAATGTGGTGCACTGTGGCACTAGGGGCTTATAAATAAGCCCATTGGTTCATAAACAGAAGATGGAAGTCTATGCAGACAAGAGGAGAAATGCAAAAGACCTCTCATTCAAACAAGGACATTTTCTGATTGTTCCACAGATACGCAAGAGAAAATCTGATGCTCCTTATGATGCTGAAGCTTTCCAAGTAGTGTCTAGCAAAAGAAAAATGGTTGCTGACCAACGACCTGGGAAGTTCATTACCAGAGACTCTTCTAACTTCAAGCCTCTATTTACTTGGTCTTCAACTCAAGATGGTGAAAGAAAGTCTTTTTCTGAGAACTTAATGAATTTTGATGATTCCATACCATCATTGGATATCTCCGACATTGAAGACGACCGTTTACAGCTTCCAGTAACCAGATTGGGTCAACAGATCAAAGCGCCAAGAAGATTATTTGAAGCAATGTTGTTGTTGAATTTGTGAAAAATGCGCGTGATTTTGAATGGACCCTTTTTGACTCCCCGAGGACACCAGAAAGAATGTAAGCAAAAAAGACGAAGAGGGGAAAGTCTAACTACCCGAGGTTTTTTGAAGTGGGTAGAAATTTGCATTGCTTTTTCCATTGCATTTATTTGCTTTCTTTTCATGAAATGTGCATTTTTGTTTATTAATTTATTAATAGAATGTTTTTTTTTTTACTGTTACAATATTGTTTATTGTCTTCTATAGACTATGAAACATGTACTGTTAATCCCACATAACTTCCCTCAGACAGTCTTTCTACTTCACCCTCAGTAGTGTAATTTTTATATTCATTTTTTTATTTTTTTATTCTTTGTCATATTCCTAGTACAGTTACGAAAAGTAAGCACTGCTGCATTTTACAGAATTGAACTACTTGGGTAGAAGATTCCCTGTTCTTGACTCCCTGGTTTTGGAACAATTTCTCAAAAGGTGCCCAATTTCAGACCTCAGTATCGACACATATCCATTTCTGCATGCTACTTATGGGGGTTGGACATTCATTGCCTGAGTCTTTCAGCCATGGTTTCTGCCTACTTACCTCTTGTCCTGGTTGAGCTGGTTAACGGTTTGCCTGTGTCTAATTTCTTTCTATAGGCTTTCAATAATGTTTTCTTCACTGCCAAGTGATAATGTAAATTTCCTCACTCTTTTTATGATCCCTAACAAGAGTCTCTTCTCTGCTTTTGCCCAGTGTTAAACTGGCTTGGCATTGTAATGCTTCACTGTTTATAGGATCTTGTCCCCATTGCTTCATAAACTTTTGCCGGAGTGGCCAAAATAGTAACACACAAATGTCCATTACATTTTACAGTCATGAGTGGGATTACAATGAATAATGCTGTAGGCACATACTTACAGATTGATTCTTTTGCCTGATTCTTTTGCCCAGCTATATCAATCTTTGATATACATACATTCTTAAGTCCTTACAGATTATGGAGTGGTCTAAACTCATTGTCTCAATTCATTGTCTCAGTTGTCTCTGTGCAGTAATAGTACCCCCTGCTATACATTAAAAGTATATTAAAAGTCACTGAGGACCATATAAGGGTATGAGGCTGAAAGCCACAGACCTTTATAAGATAATGGAACTCTGATGTGACTAGCAATACCCTTCTAATGTATGGTAGAGGGTGTTTTATTCCTCATAATACATGGCCACACCATCTCCTTTTTCAAAAACTGCCTACATTCTGTAGTGTCATTTTTATTTCACGTTAATTGCAGACAAGAAAAGTAAAAACAGTTATACTGAGAAATTAAACATATAAAAAACAGTATTTTTTACAAAAACATATTGTAATCAGGGTAATGAAGTCAGGTTAAAAATAGGCAGAATTTATGGATACATGCATACATTATATCTTTCCTTTATTGACCTATAGCGTGAAAAACATGTACACATTGCCATAGATATCTGCTATATCTGATCAGTTTTTCTTTTTTACAAACTGTTATCAAAAGAAAGAAAAGACAGATCCTGCTTTGGTTGTTTGAACTACAGTTTTTCATTGTACTTGCCTTTCATTTTACCTTCACTGGGCTGCTACTATAATCCCTGCGTGGCCATCATCAGGAGTGGAGTGCAAAGCCTTTGTCATGTTATTTAGTTTCAAGGGATCTGGCCATCTAAAATATCATGTGATTAAAACTGCTTGACAGGTAACACATTGATTTAGATCCTTAAATCATAGGATCCTCAGGCAGGATTAAAACACATTTATAGATAGGCTCTGGGCTCTATCACCCTACCATCCCTCAAATAAATGTTGTTTCCAGGTTTTGGTCAATCGTCATGTACCAGTAGGCATTGATGGCCTTATTTAGGACTATAAAATCCCTCTTTTGAAGTCATGAACAGCAAGGTGCTGAATATTGTACCATACATCTATTTAAGTAGATGTTTTGATGAAAGGAGTTGTTCCCCCTAAATTGAGAGATCATTCATGTAAATCTTACACCAAAGAGGATGAATGATGCAGGCCACCCACAGGGAAATGAGGCATGTGGTACACATGTTTTTTAGCCATATATTTGGTGAGTACTCGGTGGACACACATAAAATCTGAGTATGAAGTCAGTCGTCCTCCTCCCCAAACATCTAGTTGCTCTTTCATAACTTGGGCTGGAAGCAGGAGCATCATCCTGTAGTCACACATTTCATACATAGGCTGTGATTATGAACATGACTGCCATTACCGCCAACGGCATGGCAGTCCAGACTGCCATATTCTGAACATAATAGTGAACTGGCTGCAAAGCAGCCAGTTCACTACCACCCACCGCCAGGCCAGAATCGACTGCCGGGACGACTGTAGGCCAGACCGGCGGTGGGATTATAATCCCATTTCAACCAGGGGTAATCCCTGGCGGAAAGCATAGGGGTCACAGGAATACTCATTCCTGTCACCTGTATGTGACATGCCAGTCCCCCCTTGCTCTACACCCACCTACCCCCCAAGCCCCTAGATCCACCCCATCTCCTGAACCACAAAAACGGATCCCCCAACCCTCCACCCCCAAAACCCCATGTAGGCCTCCCAACTAGACCCTCACCATCCCCCACCCCCAACCCTACATACAGGTCTCCCCAAACCCCAACCACCCACATCCTCATGCACCCATTCACCTACATGACGCATACATACACTCATACACACATCCCTCCCACACATGCACTCACGTACACCCCCATGCACTCGCACATTCACATACAAACCCCTCTCCTCACCTTCCCTCTCGGACAGCACTTACCTCCTCCGTCGCGCTGCTCTGGGAGGGAACGGGCATCCTGGATGCTGCTCCACCGCCATCGCCGCCTCTCCATACACCGCCACACCCATGAATGCATCATTATAGGCGTGGTGGTGTCTGCACTGAGGTGGCGGTGAGGGTGGAGCAGCATCCACCCCCACCACTGACCGCCTGCATGGCACATGGCGGCCCTCACTGCCATCAATGACAGTGAGGCTCCATGCGTCATTATTTGGCAGGATGCCGACCGCCTCCACTGGTGGTCTTCCGTTGACCACCGGCGCAGTTGGCAGCAGGGCATCCCGCCAAAATTAAAATGACCCCCATGAATGTGTAAACAATGATAAATATACCATATTTCTTTTTTCTAATGCTCACGTAATAATATGTGTGGTCCTTCTCTTAGCTTTTACATCCATATGAATGTTGGCCAGTGAATGACTAGCTTATAATTAGTGCCGTTGTCTCATATTACCTATCCCACTTACCTCTGCTTGTGTTGTCATAGTCAGAACAGGGAAGCAGTTAGAGAAATAGTGACCCCCACCACTGATGTCATCAAGAGCTGTAAGCCACGTTTAAAACCATTCCAGACCCTCAGCAATATTGTTATTCTCTTTAATGGAGCCATTTGTTCACTGTATGCGGGCTGTGTCTTGTATCATCATTGTGTCATGACATTGGATGACTATGAGTCTATTCAATTGTAGTTGATACCTTCTTTGTTGGAAATGGCCCTTTCTGCGGACCATCGCCAGACTTTTTGCTTCTGCTTTGTTTTTTTACCTTGTATTGTTGGTTTTAGGAATCTGGTTGCTTTATCACTGCCGACCAGTGCTAAAATGCAGGTGCTCTATACTCTAAAATGTGGTAGCATTGGCTTCTAGACAATTGGCATATTTAAATTACTTATAAGTCCTTGGTAAAGTGCACTATATGTACCCAGGACCTGTAGCTTAAATGCTACTAGTGGGTCTGCAGCACTGATTGTATCACTGTTAGAAATGGGGCTTCTAGTTCACTAGGATTTGCACTTAAGCCAGGCAGAACCCACCACTCTAGTCAGGACCAGTAAATTACACACCAAAGATAACCTGTGCTCACCCCAATAGCTTGGCACGGAACAATCAGGCTTACACCAGGGACACATTAAATACACCACAGCAGAGACTCCACACAGGATTATATAAAAATAGGATTCTCTATTGTGTATATATCAAGAAACCAAAAAAACCATAAACATAAGCGTGGTGCATTTGGAGCCATTACTGCAAACTCAGAAGAATGATAATGCAAGAATCAATCGCTTTGTGTCCTACAATCATCGAATGCTAAGGTCATGACATGCATCAGACTAGAAGGGCCACATATAGGTACATGAACCTCCAAATCATGCAAATATCAATATGACATGTATCATGGTCTCAGGACATGCAGCAGTATAGCATGACAATCACGCCCCAAAATCCTGCCATCTCACTATAAGTATATATTAGTAACTACATATGCCATAATGCCTAGGGGGAGTAATTACAGTCTACATCATATAGGTTCCCCCAGTGTCAACATTATACAACAATAAATGCAAGACCACATGGTTCAAGGGAGCCTTGCTCTCTTACAGCGAGGTTACATTAATTTGTGCAGCTCTTCCTGGAGGCGACTCCCTCACCTCGCTTTGGGATTGCTGTTGTGGGGTTCAACCCCAGCAACAATACCCCCAGGCCCTTCCCTAGGTAAGGAGGAAGTGGGAGTATAGCGTGGGGGGACCCTCTTTGGGCCCTCAGGTCCAGCACACCAGTTAAGGAAGTAGGGGAGAACACAGCTCCAGCATCTACAGGGAGACCTCACTAGGTCCTCCCCATGTGGGCATTTTTGTAATGTGCAACTCTTGTGAGCATGCCGGGCAATTGCAGTACTAACAGGGCTCATGTGGTAACACTCCGGATGACGATACACCGCCACTAGTGGTCCAGGCCCGCATCAGGAACCTCTGACCTCTTACACAGCCGTCCTCATGGCGCTGACTGCGGGAGGTAGGCGCACAACAGTGTAGATGACGATGCTAGAGTTCCCATGTTGAGCGCGCCAATGGGGCTGAGCTGTGAGCAGACATGGAGAGTCTTGCGGCCTGACTGGGACACTCGCTGTGTGCTGGTGGCAGGTACAATGTGAAGCACTCTCAGTGCACTTAGTAAGGAGGCAAAAAGTGGGTAAAGCACTCAGGTTGAACCACAAAATGCAGCCCCCACGATGTGCTGAAACTCTCCCCAGGAAAGCGCTCCCCATATGCTAGAATGGCACTAGCAGGGACACACTATAGAGCACTCACCATGTGCTAGTTGTAGGAAAAGGAAAAGGTGTGGAAGACAGTGCTCTTGCTGTGCTGGGCTCCTTGGGAGGCACTAAAAGAAGACAAAGAAGGGAGAGGAAGGCAAGCACAACAAAGGCAAAATATGGTAGTTGCTCCAGGCAGTACCACTACAGTGTCCTACTAGACCAGAATCCAGGGGAACAAACAGAAAAGTCCTCTAATGAGTCCTTTAGGCAACTCAGTACTTCAGGCAGCAGTGCAACAACAGAAGAGCAGTCCAGCTGAGTCCCTCATTGTAGCAGTCCCTCTGGCAGAAATTCAATCCCAGGTAAAAAAATCTTCTAGAAATCATCGGTCCAGAGACCCTATACTTATACTCCAAAATGTCCTTTGTTCTGCGGTAACTTATAACAGCCCTTACAAGTGAAGCACAGCACCCTTTTAACTCTGCCCTGACTTCCGATAGTAGTAGGGGGTAATCAGTCTTTTGTGGAAGGCCAGGACACAGCCTATTCACATATAAGTTGTGTTTGACCCTGCCTCTCCCCAGCCAAGAATGACCATTATTATGCAGATGCCTTTTCTGTCACACCCATCTGTTCCTGTGGCATGTTTGTCTGGAAAGAATGCACCAAATGGAGCTGTCACTCTACCACAGACGTGGATTAGAGTCACAGAGAAATGCATACTTTCTAAAAGTGGCATTTCTAAAATAGCAATGTAAATTCCACCTACACCAGTAAGCAGGATTTCTCATTACCATTCCAAATATACTAAACATGGCCACATTACTCCTCACAGATCAGAAATTACCACTTAGACATATATAAGGGAATTCTCAATGCAAACCTATGAGAGGAGCAGCCCTCACAGTAGTGAGAAACAAAATAGGTTGTTTGTTACTACTACGACTTGTAAAACATAGAAATATATGTCCTACCTTTTTACATACACAGTAGCCTGCCCACAGGGCTGTCTAGGGCCTACCTTAGGGTTGACCTAGGTGCAGTAAAAGGGAGTTAGGCCTTGGCAATTAGTTTGAATTGCCAAGTCAAGATGGCTGTGAACTTTGCATGCAGGCACTACAGTGGTAGGCCTGACACAGGTTTGAAAGGTTCCTTCTGTGGGTGGTGTAATCAGCACTGCAGGCCCACTAGTAAAATTTGATTTACAGGCCAAGGGTATATGGCATACCATTTTACCAGGGAATTCCAGGTAAATAAATAAGCTAATGAGGTGTAAGCCAATTATACCAAGTTTCAGGGGAGAGAGCACATTCGCTTTAGCACTGATTACCAGTGGTACTATGCCCAGAGTCCTAAAGCCAACAAAGTGGGTCAGATAAATAGGAGGAGAAAGGAAAAAGGTTTGGGGATGTCCCCACAGAAAGGGCCATTTCCAACAGACTACAGTAGTCTTTCAAACATGTCTCAGGCCTGCCACTGTAGAGCCTGTCTGTGAAGATTTAAACTACCATTTTGACCTGGCAAGTGTACCCACTTGCCAGGCCAAAACCTTCCTTTTTATTTTATTTAAGTCACCCTTAAGGTAGGCCCTAGTTGGCCCCCAGGGGAGGGTGTGGTGTATTTGAAAAGTTGGACATGCACTTTTAAATCTTAAGTTCAACATGTCCAGTTAATGAAAAACTGTAAAGTTAGTTTTTCACTATTGCAAGGCCAATTTCTCCTGTAGTATGGTAGTGGGTTTACCTTAAGACTTCTTTTGAGTGTAATTTCCAAAAGGCAAAAGATGGAAATATGGAGTTTGGTGTGTCTGGGCTCCACAATTTATGGTGAAGTGGTATTTTAAATAGTAAGTCTGAAAATGACACTTTTAGAAAGTTGTCATTTTCTTACTTTAACCATTCTGTGCCTTTGTCTGTCTCTAAATACATGTGTGGGGTTGTTGAAAGCTGAGCTTTATGCAGTCCCCCCAAACAGTCACATACAAAGGGAGCTTGGGTGTGACATTTGCATCCTGGATGGTCCATCACCAGGCTGATGGGTCTCCCTGGGCTAGAAGGACTTACTCCTGAATAGGGTTGTGCCTCCTCTCACACAAAGGGCTGCATAACCCGGTGTAGATTTTCTGAGGCCATGGAGGGCACAACGGGGACCTTGTGGGCATCAAAGGAAGGCCTAGATGTTTCTCCCACCTTCCAGAAGTATGACACCTAACTCCACCAAATCAGATCTCTACCAGACCCAAGTACACCCTGCCACGAAGGACTGCTGTGCTGCAAGAAGGGACTGCCACTCTGAAATGGCATTGCTGTATGTGCCTACTGCTTACTGTGCTGTAAGAGGGACTGCTATTTTACTACTTGCTTTTCTGTGTTGGCCCACTTCCTGCTGCTTCTTGTCTGCTGTGAGGAAGACTGGACTTGCCCTCTACATCCTCGAACACAAGAAATTTCCGTTGGCTTGCCCCCCTGCTCTTCTGCAGTCTCAGGGACATCCAACACTGCTTGCAACTCTCCTGATGCTGCTGGCCATCTATGAGTCCTACCTTGCCTGAGGTGCCCTCTCCAATCCTGGGCCTCAGAAGTGGGTTCTGAAGCTAAAACCTACACAAAGTGACAGGTCACCCTGAATGCAGCAGAAAAATTGGCATATTGCATCCCCGTTAAGCAGTGGCTGTCTGATGACGGCAGATCTGTAGGATGCATGCCTTTACTTCCACAGAGCTGATGACAATGTAGTACCAGGAGTATGGTGAAAATATTGATGCATCTTGTCCTTGTCATCAATGTATTGTTCCATCAAAAGTACTGTTCATGGGACTGTGGGTGGGTTCTGTAGCTGGCCTACCCTCCATCGCGGTTGGCCTGGGTTTTGGATTTGCACCGGTCCTTTGTGACCACTATTGACTTCTAAGCACTGTTTTCACATTTAGGGGCATATTTATACTCCGTTTGCGCCGAATGTGCGGCAAACATTTTGAGGCACAATCGGCGCAAACCCTGCCCCATATTTATACTTTGAAGTCCGACCCCGCGGGCGTCAAAATTCCACCATGTGCGTCATTTTTTGGAAGGGGGAACCAGCCTTGCGTTAATTATATGCAAGGTAGGCGTTCCCTTCCAAAAAATGACTTTAAGGCCTGTGCCCCATATTTATACTCTGAGGTCATTTTGACGCACAGGAGGGGGTGGGCCTTAAAAAATGGCGCACAGCCTGCTGGTCGCCGTTTTTTTAACGCCTGGGTCAGGGCAGGCGTTAAGGGACCTGTGGGCTCGGACGGAGCCCAGAGGTGCCCTCCCCTGCCCCCAGGGACACCCCCTGCCACCCTTGCCCACCCCAGGAGGACACCCAAGGTTGAAGGGACCCATCCCAGGAAGGAAAGGTAAGTTCTGGTAAGTATTTTTTTCAGATTCTTTTTGTGGCATAGGGGGGCTTGATTTGGGCCCCCCTACATGACACTATGCCCAATGACCATGCCCAGGGGCCATTGGGCAAGGGGGCATGACTCCTGTCTTTGCTAAGAGAGGAGTCATGTCAATGGAGGTTGGGCGTCAAAAAAAATGGCGCAAATCCGGTTTGAGGCCTGAATTTTGCCTCAGACCTGACTTGCCCCATTTTTTGACGCACAACCCCCATTTTCCCATACGCCGGCGCTGCCTGGAGTGAGTCTTTTTTTTTGACGCACACCAGTCCGCAGCGCCGGCTAACGTCATTCCATAAATAAGGCGTCCGCATGGCGCGTTGGAATGGCGTTAGCCGGCGGTAAAATTTTTGAAGCACAACTGCGTTGGCGCAGTTGTGCGTCAAAAAGTATAAATATGGGCCTTATTCTTTAAAAATCCACATATCTACTTCTACTGATTGGATGACTGTTGTTCTGCTCTTGCTATAATCATATAAATATTCTCTCTTTTCCTAAACTGGTGTGGAGTCTTTCTGTGTTGTCTATCACTGTGTTACTGTAATTTAGGTGTGGAGAAATACTTTACACATAGCCTTTTCATTCATTCGTTCAATTCAGCTTTATTTTGGTACAAAATACCATAAAAGCACAACTTACAAAACACTATTGATAAATACAAAGATTAAAAAGAACAGGAATAGAATCCTCTACATAATAATAAAATAAAACATTCTAATTAATATATTTATATCATGAACGGAGTCTGAAATAGAAATAAAAATACAATATATACACAAAGCCACAAAATGTCAATATAAAACTAAATATTAAGAACAGGACCTCATGAAGGAATGAGTATCTTGTCATCGATTCAGTACTTCACATTCAGGAATTTATTAATGAAAAGGCAATACTAATGGGCTGCTACTCAGGGGTCAATGCACAATTTTAGGCTTTAGTACAATACATTATGGATTGGCTCTCAAAGTTTTTGTGCTAATGTGCCAAATTGCCTCTCAAAATGTTGCCAATGCACATGCCACAGTCCCGTGAGGGTTTGTTTTGCAGATCCCAAGGGCCAGAAGCCGATTCCTAAGACCCAAGGATCTGCAAAGTGGTGTAATCCAGCAAGCCCTCTGCTTGGAATAGGCGGGAGAATGGAATAAAACATGGGCAGTGCACTCAACGGTTTCACATCCCATTGGGCATAAATCTGTGTGTCCTTCAGGTTGGTTCCATCTGCAAGTGAGAGCGCATAATGGTAGAGATCCTATTCTAAGTCTAATATAAAGTGAACATGCTGAGGGACATATAATCAAATCCATGTAATGTTTGAATTCATAATGGCACTTTACTGATAAAAAACTATCTGTCATACTAGAAGAAGGAACCTCTGCTAACTTTTCTACTTGCAAACTTAGCCAGTATGCATCCTTTACAATCTGCACAGCATTTTTTGGAAGATGATAGGGGTCTGACCAATAGACGCCCAACCCAAGTTTGGTAAAAGTGTTTTTAACGTAACTGCACCACATAATTTTTTTGATTGAGGAAGCACCAAACAAGGCACTCTACCAAGCTCTATACGGGATCAGGGTATTCGTGGACCAAATACTAATCCAATACAGCAATGGTCTTAAAGGCGCTATGTGTGAGATGGAATGTAAATTTAAATCCATTCGAATAGGCAGTGTGGGGGAGCTTACAGGTATTTTTAGTAAAGCTTTTATAAAGAAATTCTCTCTAGATCTTTCAAATTACTATGACCCCATAGCTCTGCACCATATAAACCCTCCCCTATAACATGACTTTTGTATATTTCCATCGCGGGAGTGATGGAGAATCTGGGAGATCTGGCGGCAAATCTCAAGATACCCCCTGACTTTGGTTTCAAACTCATAGAGCACTTCAACAATTGGGCAGGCCATTTGTGTGAATCCTCCAACCTGACTCCCTAGTAATCAAAGTCGTATACTCTTTCTAATGTTTTGCCATCCAACAGTATCTGTTTCCTCGCTTTGTGTTTTATATCACCAAAAACCATATATTTGGTTTTAGAGGCATTTATTTGTAAACCATGGTCCCTACAGAAACCAATAAACTTCTCGGGTAGGTGAAGAAGACCAGAAGCAGTTTGCGATAGCAGTAAGGTGCCATCAGCGAACAACAGACACAGGGTCTTGGCCCCACCTACTTTGGGAGCATCATTAGCACAGTCAGATAAGTAAGGAATACTGGCATTAATAAACAATAGAAAGAGTGTGGGAGCCAACACACATCCCTGCCTCACCACCTTGTGGATTGGAATCTCTCTCGTTAATTCCCCATTTGTTCCCCTCCGTATTTTGGCATAGCTCTCAGAATACAGTTCTTTAATCAAATTTAGCAGAGATCCTGGAACTCTGGCTCTGTCCAGAACCTCCCACAATTTGTAGCGAGGGACCAGATCAAAGGCGGATTTAAGATCCACAAAAGCAACAAAGAGTTTCCCTGTGTCCAGGTCCACCCTCTTCCATTTGATCATAAGGAAGTGGAAGACCTGGTCAACTGTGCTTATCTTCTGCCTAAAGCCTGCCTGCAGGTGGCTAAGGGCTTCATTTTCCTCTATCCAGTCCTTGAGCCTGCTCAGGACCTGATAGCAAAATATTTTTGCAGGTTATCTAATAGACTAATTGGTCTGTAATTGCCCGGGACTACCTTATCCCCTTTTTTGTGGATGGGAACAATTATTGCTCCTTTCCAAGAGCGGGATGGTTGCCATCCGCCAGATGGCATTTGACACTCTGTTAACATAGGGGACCCAATAATTAAGATGAGATTTAAACAGATCAGAAGGTAAACCATCCAAGCCAGTTGCTTTTCCTGTAAGGCTGCCTGCTGAGGAAGAAGCACACACTATTACACTGCCTTTACCAGTGGGAAGAACAGACTCCTGACTATAAAATTCAGAAAAGTGGCCAATCCAATTTTCAGGAGGAATGTGGTAATCAGGTCTAGGGTTCTCATTCCGCCAATTTTTTGGCCAACAAAGACCAAAAGTGTTTTGAATTGGTATCCTTTGCTGCTAGTAATAATTCCTGCCATGTTGTCTCTTCCCAGGGAATTTTGTTGTTCTTCGTTACAGATGCATACTCACTCCTTGCAGAGATTATCATAGATCTATCTTTAAGTTTTATTCTTTTTAGAAATCTACCATTGGCTTCTGTACATGCCTTATTAAACCACCTATGGTGCATTCCTACTTTAGGTTGTTTGTTCCCTCTAATAGTTCTGAAAAATAACTCTTTCAAGGAAGAAAAAAAGTCTGCACGCAAGGCCATAACCTCTTTCGGAGTGTATGTACAGAGACCCGCAAATGATTGGTGGGTTGAAACTAAATCATGCATTTTTGCCACTAATTCATTTGAGCTTGTAAAGGACTCCCATTTTATGGCACACTTATTACTTGGCACCGCTAAGGGAGGTGTGCCTTCATACTTTTGTTGTGTATCTCTTTTGGCAAAAAACCACCCATCGTATGCTATCAGAATTGGAGAGTGGTCACTATTGTGTTGTTTACCCACCCTAATATTTTTAATGACATGCCACATCCTCACATCAATAAGCACAAGGCCAAATAAACTGCTATATGTCCCTTTAAAAAAGGAAGGTTTTGCTGGGATGTCTGAGGGAAAGCGCTTGTTTCCTGGGTGAAGGCCATGGATTATCATCAAATCTATAACCTGCAAGGCCCTAATGCTAGATTTTGGGCTGTTTTCTCAAAGACAAAAATGGAGGGATTCTCCATATTGAGTCCTCTCCCTGCGTGATCTCAGAGAAAATAAAATTTGGCTCTAGGGACACATTAAAGTCACCAGCTACAATAATAAACTGTGAAGAGAGAAAATCCAACACAAGGGCATTCAGCAGACAGATAGTTTTGGACATTTGATTCAAGGGACCCAGTCTATTGTAAATATTGATACACAAGAGCAAGAGACCCTGCTTTAACTGTATTCAAAGAGCCAATATGTCGACCGAATCCACATAGATTTCCTTAATTTAGCACAACTCAGAGATTTTTATCCACGTGATAAGACCCCCGGCTGCTCTTCCAGCAGATGACGGGCTAGCTTCCTTGCAGAAAGAGCTGTACCCCTGTCTATAAACATTTAAAGTGGCTCAAGCTTCTTGAAATAAACAGATGTTAAAATTGTCAATATTCAGCCACCAATCAACATCATCTAGCTTATTTTGTATTCCGGCTACATTCCATGACATTAATTTCAGAGTTAGAGACCCAGGACACATGGAATCTCTCTAGGGAAACTCCAGAATGTGGGTTCTAGTGGGCCTCCTAGTAGGTTTTTCACCATATCTAGATTGTTAGCTACATCAATATCCCTAGGGGAAAACAATTCCAAGGCCCTCATTACAACCCTGGGGGTCGGTGATAAAGCGACGGTAACACCGCCAACAGGCTGTTGGTAAAAAAAATTGAATCATGACCACGGCAGAAACCGCCAACACAAACAGCTACTTTAACACACCAACCGACTACGACGGTAGCAACAAACACCACGGCGGTAACTGCCAACAGCCAGGCGGAAGACAGTGTACCGCCCACTGCATTACAACATGCCTATCCACCATCTTTTCCGGGGTGGTACCAATGCCATCAAAAGCACAGCGGAAACAGTACTCTCAAGTAAAACGACTCACCTCTTGAAACTCAAGGAACAACCAACGCGCCATGGAGCCCGAACAGCAGTTGTTCCCCTTGCTGGTGTACCTTCTCATACACCAGGAACACGAACTTTGGCGAAGACGACCACGGTGAGTACTGCACCTAGCACACAAGGGAGGGGGGAGGAAAAAGAGAGTGACACACACAAGCAACACGCAACACCACCACCCCCAACACAATACACACAAACAGATGCAACAACATTACATATACACCCTGTAACCCTCAGGAATAACTCAAGGACAAAAGGAATGGAGTAAAATGAGTGTAATATGATACCTTTTGAAAAATACGTTCTTAAAGCAATAAACAGTATGTACAATATATACAATATATACAAAAGGAGGGACAATGCCCACTCCAAAATGTCCGTGGCCCACTGGGCCAAACCACATAGGCCAAGGCTACACTTGACTCCTGCCTCAATATGGAGAAAACACTGCAGGGGCATCAGGTCGAAAACACACAGGCACCTCAGGGGGACGGGTAATGGGGGGGCATCTCAGCCGGAATATGGTACAACGCCACTGTCCTGGAGGGGGCTCATGCCCACTGCTTGGTCCTGGGGAGTGCAAGGCCACAGTCTCTCAAGTGGGTGGTTTGCCCACTGCTTGGTCCTGGGGAGTGCAAGGCCACAGTCTCTCTAGTGGATGTTTTCTTCCACTGGTTCTGGAGGGGGCCTTGTGCCCAGTGTGCTTCATTCTGGCAAGGATGCGGTGAGTGGATGCCTTCTTCCACTGGTTCTGGAGGGGGCCTTGTGCCCAGTGTGCTTCATCCTGGATGGGGCAAGGTCACAGTCTCTCACCTGTGTGTCACACCGACAGGTGTTGCAGGGGCCAGGATGCACTGCAGCCCATGTAGTAACCACTACACACTGCTCACCGGCGGTGACGGCTGCTCAGTGGATGCCAGTTGTGCTGCAGGTCGTGGTGCTGGCAGTGGTGGTGGTAGCCTCCAGGCCTTCAACTGCAGCCTCAGTCGGCTGAGATGCCATGGCTTGTGTGCCCCTTCCTGCCCTTGGCAGATAGTGGTGCCTCCTTGCTTCTGCCAGCTGGTGTATTTTTCTTGCCCTTGCTGGCTGGTTGTGCCTACTTCCCCTTGCTGGCTGGTGTCCCCTTCTTGCCCTTGCTAGGTGGGGGACCCTTCTTGGCCTTGGCAGGTGGTGCTGGCACACTTGCTGGGCTGACGGGTGCCTCCTTGGAGCCTCTCACACCTGCAGAGAAACCACAGTGGAGGTGGACTGAGTGACTGAGGTGCTGGGCTGGGTTCAGGCCACCCTGGCCCGAGGTGAAGGATGGGGGGAGGGGGAGGGAATAGGTCAATGTTGTCAAGGAAAAGCTTCTTAGGGACACTGGGGGGAGGAGGGTGAAGGTTTGGGAGTGGAGGAAGAGGGAGTGGTTGTAGGAGGTATCAGTCTGCTGTGTTTTGGTGCAAGTGCATGGGCTGGATGCTGTTGTGATGTGGATGGCTGTTGGGTGTCTCTGTGCTTGCGTTTGTGTACGTTGGGAGGAGGGGTCACAGATACAGTGGTAGAGGACACAGGGGAGGTGTGCATGGATGTGGGGGTGGTGACTGCCAGTGAGGGGCGTGTAGTGATAGGCGTACTGGTGATGGAGGTACTGGATGAGGATGTAGTACATGCAGGTGTGAGTGGAGACGCTACTGGGAGGAAGGTGGACGACGAGGAGGAGGGGGACACAATGGAGGCAGTGGATGTTGGTGTGTCTACATGTGGATGGTGCTTGTGTGAGTGCCTGTGAGATGAAGTGTGGTGCTTGTGTTTGCCTGAGCTACTTCTGTGTGTTGATTTGGCTGACTGCTGGTCTGAAGGTGTACTTGGGATAGGCTGGGGTTGAGGGGATTGGGACTGGGTAGAGGAAGTTTGAGGGGGGAGGCTGGAGACAGAGACAATGGCTGCCATCAGTGCATTGGCCAGAGCCTGGAATGCTCTCTTTTGGGCCGCCACGCCAGAGTGACTGCCCTCCAGGTATGCATTTGTTTTTTGCAAATGCCCTGCTACACCCTGGATGGCATTCAGAATGGTCGACTGCCCAACAGAGAGGGATCTCAGGAGGTCAATAGCCTCCTCGCTGAGGGCAGCAGGGCTGACTGGGGCAGGGCCTGAGGTACCTGGGGCGAAGGAGATGCCCACCCTCCTGGGTGAGCAGGCAGAGAAAACATGCTGAGGGGCTGCTGGGAGGGCAGTGCTGGTACGGGGTGCCGGCTGTACCTGTAGTTGGGGTGGGCACAGAGGAGTCCGCCACCACCAGGGAACTTCCATCGGAGGAGGTGTCGCTGTCAGAACTGTCCCTTCCTGTCTCTGTCGTGGTGCTCCTCTCACCCTCTGTCCCACTGGTGCCCTCACCGTCAGTGGATTCGGCCTCCAGGCCCATGTTGGATGCAGCTACCTCCGTCATCCGTGCCTCTGCTCCTCCGCCAGATGATGCTAATGCAGACAAGGACAGGGTGACAAAACAAAAAGGGGGGAGAGACAGAGGATACACTTGGTCAATGCCAGCAACAACACTACCGTTGGCATGCACAACTCACAAGGAACAGCCCTATGAACTAGGCCACACACCACCAGTTACACTGCTAGTCACCAGCCCATGGGGTACAATGCCTAGCGCCATTAGCTGCACACCTGAAACCCACAGGACCCTGCCCAGTAGTAGATGCCCACTAACAGTATTAGGGTTGGAGTGCATCTGAGCTTGCCCATCACTGAACATACCCTGCCATGTTCGCCCTGGCCTAGAGGCACCCACAGCCCACATCCCCCACCCAGGTAATACCTTAATGCGTGCAAAGTTATGATTCTGAATCTGTACTCACCCCCTTGTGGCTGCTGTGATGCCTACAAGCTTCCATCCAACTTTGGATAGGCCACCGCCAGGATGTGGAAAATCAGGGGGGTCAGGGTACGACGGGCACCCCTTCCTCGTTGGGAGGCCAGACCCAGCTGGGCCTCCGCCGTCTTCCTTGCCCAGCAGCGCAGGTCCTCCCACCGTTTGCGGCAGTGGGTGCTCCACCTGTCAAAGACCCCTAGGGTCCACACCTCCTTGGTGATGGCACCCTAAATACCCTTTTTCTGATGGGTGCAGACCTGTAGGAAAAAAAACAGCAGAAAAAGTATTAGTCATACCATCCGGACTGTTATACTCATGGCCCACCTTATCTTCCCTCGTCCACTTACGCACATACATTGCCCACCATATATGCAGCACTCTGCCCAGGTCCCCCTAGACCCCCCCTACACGGGGCTTACACACACAGCAATCCATACATAAATGGACAACGCATCATGCACACAGTGTACTCACCTGTTTGTCTGGAGGACCATGGAGTAAAGTGTACTGGGGTAGGACCCCATCCACCAGTCTCCAGCTCTTCAGAAGTGAAGGCAGGGGCCATTTCCCCAGACACTCGAGCCATTGTCACTTACAGACAAAGGTCAAAGCAGCACTTGCAGTATAGGTCCTCTCCTGTTGAAGGTCAGGTAGCAAGTGAGTGCACAGATAGAAAATGGCAGTCACGTCCGCGGCGGTGCGTACAGTCACCGCCGTGTACATCGGCATTGGCTCTTGGAACCCATAGGGCCGAATGATAACCAATGCGATGTTGCGCGGCGGTCGTCTACCGCCGTCTGCAATGGCCCACAATGCCAGCAGACTTACCTCATTTCCACTTGTCTCTCCTCACAGGTCAGACAGCTGCCATTTCAGGGGGGGCATAGGCCATGGCACCTAACTGCGTCACAGCAGACATTGGCACATCAATTGACTTTCGAGTTCACATACTGTTTCTGTAAAGGAAAATTTGCATATTAATTTTGACATATGTGTGAATATGACCTTCTGCTCACCGTCTTTCACCCTAGACTTCAACTGCTGAGGATAAATAGGAGAAGGAGACATCCCCCGTGTACAGACCCCTGGTGGACCTGGCGACAATGGAGGACATGCACATTATCCTGACCTACAGACTTGATAGGGCCACAATCCAAGAACTGTGTGCCTAATTGGATATCACAGGTATCCCCCCTCTAGTGCAGGTCCTGTCAGTGCTCCATTCCCTGGAAAGTGGTTCCTTCCAAGCGACAGTGGCCATGGCATCAGGGATGTCACAGCCTATGTTCTCAAACGTGCTGACCGGAGTGTTGTCTGCCCTGCTGAAACACATTTTCTGTGTCAATGCCAAGTATCCTGGCTCTGTGCATGATGCCTTTATCTTGAGGAATAGCAGCATCCCATATGTGATATCTCAACTCCAGAGGCACCTGGTGTGGCTAATAGGTAAGCCCATGGTCCCCACCCAGTTGATGTAGATATATGGGTGAGGGTTTGGCCCTAGGGATGAGTGTGTGGCTAACACGTATCCCTTGAATATTTGCAGGTGACTCTGGTCACCCCAACCTCTCATGGCTACTGACCCCAGTGAGGAATGCCAAGAGAAGGGCAGAGGAACATTACAATGAGGCACATGGGCGAACAAGGAGGATCATTGGGAGAACCTTTGGCCTCCTGAAGGCCAAATTCCGGTGCCTCCATCTGACAGGTGGATTCCTGTACTACTCACCCAAGAAGGTGTGCCAGATCATCAATGCATGTTGCATGATGCACAACCTGGCCTTGAGACGCCAGGTTCCTTTTCTGCAGGAGGATGAGCCTTGGGATGGTCGTGTGGCAGCGGTGGAGCCTGTGGACACTGACAAAGGGGAGGCAGAGGAAGAAGATGCGGACAACAGAACTACACTAATTCAACAGTGCGTCCAGTGACACACATGTAAGACACTGTAACTCCACCTTACATTGCAGTTTTCTGTTTGACATTGAACATGGCAGCCAGATTTCCCTATTTCTATTGCCACTTACTGTACCTTTGGCATCTCTATTTTTCAGATCTCTGTGCCCCACTCTGGCTCCTGGTATGTTTACTGCTGCCCACTACAGGTCATACCTATGTAAATATTACAGTACATTTGAATTGCAATGTTTACAGTTTGTGAAACTAATACATTTGTCAAACAATTTACAGACTGCATATTTGATTTTGTTCCAAGGATGTTTATTTCTGTGATAATAAGTGTAGGGGGTATTGCAATGGGCTGGGTTGCTGATGGAGGAAAGTCCAGGATAGAGTCCAGTATATTTGTATCACAGGTGCATTGTCCAAGGGGGCATAGGAAGGGGAGCAATGGCAGTTCAAGATGGACAGGGCGACAGAGTGGGACAGAAGGGTGACAATCAGGAGAATATTATTTCCTGGCAGGGGTCTTGGCATTGTTCTTTGGCTTCTGCCTGGATCGCAGGGACCGTTTGTTGGGTGGTTCTCCTTCTGCAGGGGGTGGGGTGCTGGTGGCCTGTTGGTCCTGTGGCTGGGCCTCCTGTCCACTAGGTTGGCAGAGGTGGAGGGCTGTTCTTCGGTTTGGCTGGTGTCAGAGGCCCGTAGATGTGCCACTGCCTCCCTCATGGTGTTGGCCATGTATGCCAGCACCCCTGCAATGGTGACCAGGGTGGTGTGGATATCCCTCAGGTCCTCCTTGATCCCCAGGTACTGCCCCTCCTGCAGCCGCTGGGTCTCCTGTAGCTTGGTCAGTATCTGGCCCATGGTCTCCTGGGAATGGTGGTATGCTCCCAGGATGTTGGTGAGTGCCTCGTGGAGAGTTGGTTCCCTGGGCCTGTCATCCCCGTGGCACACAGCAGTCGTCCCAGCTTACCTGTTGTCCTGTGCCTCTGTCCCCTGAACCGTGTGCCCACTGCCACTGACCCCAGGTCCCTGATTGTCTTGGGCTTGAGGTGTGTACTGGGGTCCCTGTAGATGTGGACATACTGCTGATTGACGTGTCCGGGGGACAGAGGTATGGGTCCACTGGGTGGGTGCTGTGGTGGTGTTTCCTGAGGGGGGAGGCTCTGTGGTGGTGTGTGACTGTGGCTGGGTAACCGACTGTCCAGAGGTCCCTGATGGGCCAAGTTGGTCATCCAGATCCAGGCAAGCAGAGTCTCTGTCATCACTATGGGCCTCTTTTGTGGGGGGCTGAATAGTGCTGGCACCTCCTCTCCTGTGGCATTGGCTGTGATAACTGTGGGGATGTAACTGCAGTGTTATTGTTTCTGTGTGTGACATATTGTGCATTGGTGTGTTGCCCTCTATGGTTGTTATTGCCTTGACAGCTTTACCTTGTGTGAGTTGTTATGTGGTGGGCTAGCTGATTGTCTCCAATGTGCATGCTTTAGTGATAGGTGTCCATGCAGGGCTGTGAGTGATGCACATGCATTGGTATGGCATGAAGGGCTTGGCATTGGGATGAGTGAGATGTGATGGTGGGGTGTGTGGGAGGTGGTGGAGTGATGGGAGTGAGGATGAGGGTGGGGGTAGGTGATGGTATACAGGTACAGGGGTGATAATAGTATAGAGTTGACTTACCAGAGTCCAGTCCTTCTCCTATTCCGGCAAGGCCCTCAAGATGTATGATTGCCAAGACTTCCTCCTCCCATGTTGTTAGTTGTGGGGAAGGAGGTGGGGGTCCGCCGCCAGTCCTCTGTACTGCGATTTGGTGTCTTGCAGCAATGGAACGCACCTTCCCCCATAGGTTACTCCACCTCTTCCTGAGGTCATTCCAGGTTCTTGGGTGCTGTCCCACGGCATTGACCCTGTCCTCGATTCTCCGCCATAACTAGCAACGGATATCTGTTGCACCTGTGCTCCAAATAGCTGAGGCTCTACCCTGATGATTTGCCCCACCATGACCCTGAGCTCCTCCTCAGAGAATCTAGGGTGTTGTTGTGGTGCCATGGGTGTTGTGTGTGGAGTGTGGGTGTGTAGGGTGATGTGTTGGGGTGTGTGATGTAAAGTGCGTGGGTGTTGTACAGGTGATGGTGGCGTGTGTCTCTGGTCTTGTCTGTGGTCAAGGTGTCTATCTCGTGGCAATGGTTTGTAGTTGTAAAGTGTTGTGGGTAATATGTGTGTGTGTTTTATAGTGGTGTGGGTGTGGTGTGTGTATGTGTGTCAGGTGTGTGTAGTTTGAATTGTCCAATGTGGTGCTGTTTTGTTTGTGTGTGTGAGTATTTTGAGCGCGGCTGTATGGACCGCCAATGGTTTGCTAACATTGAATGTCCGCCGTGATTATTCGTGGGTCATAAGTTGTGGGCATAGGTCTGTTGGAATAACGGTGTGGGTTTTGATACCGCCAGTTTATCATTGACCTTTGATGTGGCAGATTTGTGTGTGTGGCTGAATAGTGAATGATTGGTGTGTGTGTGTGTGTGTTATAATATGGTGAACGGATATCCGCTACGGCGGTGGTATGTTGGCGGCAGTCAGCATGGCAGTAAGTGGGATTTACAGACAATGTCATAATGAGGGCCTATGTGGTTGTAGTTCATCACCACCATGACAGGAGTGATAAACTTACATATTGAGATGTAGTTGTCAAACATGTGGAAGTTATAAAGTTCTGGCCTACTTCAGTGGCTATATTCATGTGAAACATATCTCAGACATATAAATGACCAAAGATGAAAAGCATACGGGCTGTAAAATAAAATAAACCCCTTTAAATAATGCTATTCTTTCCAACCATGGATATATCCCGTTTTATTTTTATTTTATTTGACTGCCTCCATGTCATGCTGTGAATGCTGTATCACTTGGGAACTGTAGCATTACACGAAACCTACATCCTAAGAGATATGGGGGTGACAACACATTATCCACCTCAGCCAGAAGGATTTCACTATGATCTCTACATACATGAGCATTGATGCTAAAGTTGTACTTTGTCAAACAGGAACATGTGCATGTACCACACACTTTTGACATGTATAACATTTTGTTATATAACATTTAACCTCCTACATTTTAGTCAATCAGGCATATGGGTTAGAGACCTTGGTTCTTTCCTCAATAAACCTTTGTCCACAACATATTCTTTTATTTCAAAGATTATGTAATTCAGCATAGTCATGTATGTGTATAGGTAACATTCTTTGTAAGCCAAGCGGCATTATATCTCTGGTAGACATGACAGCCTTAGGGCGGTCTCCCCCCAACTTGTTGCCTGGCTCCCTCCATTTTTCTGATCTTGTTTTTACTGGATTTAGGACTCTGCACACTTTACCACTGCTGACCAGTGCTAAAGTGCTTGTGCTCTCTCCCCTAAACATGGAAACATTGGCTCCTGCCCAACTGGTATAATTAATGCCCTAGTAAAATGCAATATATGTACCCAGGGCCTGTAAATTAAATGCCACTAGTGTACCTGCAGCACAAATAGTGCTACCCACATAAGCTGCCCCTTAACCATGACTCTGGCTTGCTATTGAAGTTTACCTCCTGTTCCCA
The DNA here is from genome assembly GCF_031143425.1 of Pleurodeles waltl. Taxonomy (NCBI): domain Eukaryota; kingdom Metazoa; phylum Chordata; class Amphibia; order Caudata; family Salamandridae; genus Pleurodeles; species Pleurodeles waltl. Next base: position 80,932,603 of record NC_090439.1, read on the forward strand.
AGTCTCAAGGATATCAAAGAATCAAACCATCTGCACCTGGACTCTACATGCTGTGAGTCTGCCCTGTCTTCGAAGTGGGCCTAAGGTGCTCTTCCATCTTTGGTGTTCATCAGAACTGCGACAAAGCAACACAAAGCTTCCCAAAACCTTGCTGTGCATCTGCAAGCCTCACCAGACTCAACACCAGGCAGCACATAGCCCCGCAAAGCCTTGTGGTGCAGTTGCCAGCCCATTAAAACTGACACAAGACAACGTGAAGCTTCGCAAAGCAACACCACATAGACCATGCACCAGGATTAAAGGTGCTGTGTTCAGGGGGCCCAAGTGGGTTCCTGTAGCTGGCCTGCACTCCACTGTGGTCGGCTTCAACTTGTGGCTTTGTCCAGGTCCAGTGCATCCAGATAACCACAGCTGGTGCTTTGTGCTTCTATGCACTAATTTCACCAAAATGTCTAACATTGTGTATCTCTGGATCTACATATTGGCTTTTTGTCCTTTTGGTCTTGTTCAATTTATAAAAGGATAATCTATTTGTCTAACCTAGTGTGGAGTCTTTTTTTGGTGTTTTCACTGTGTTACTGTATGAGTTATTGCACACATACTTCTGCCTTCTAAGTTAAGTCTGCCTGGACTGTGCACAGGATACTTTAGGTTGTGTTGTGACTTGCCCTGACTAGGATTGTGGTCCTTACTTGTACCGGGTGCATACCTCTGCCAACTAGAGATCCAAGTTTTATCAATCTCCATATATTTTCAGTTGTCCTATTTCGAGGATTGTCATCCCTTCTTCTACACCTTTGGCTGTTTATTCCTAACATTGTGAGATATTTGCATCAAATTATAGGCAATGTTGTTAGCAATTAGTTTGCCTGGTGTCTGGAGTGAGTGCTGAACTAGACTATCTACTACTCATCAATGGATGATGCATGTGTGTTGTTTCCTGTGGTTGTGGTTGAGCACTCTCCAGGACAGCGCACAGGGCAGGTTGCCCCCTCCAGGACCTGAGGTGTTGTTCTATCTGCCGGCTGAGGTGCCCCCCGATTCCCCATTCCCTGTCCCTCTGAGGTGCCTGCCTATTTTCAAACTGATGCCCCTGCAGTGTTCTCTTCGTGTTGCAATAGTCAAGTGGGGCCTTGGACTTTGTAATGTGGCCCTGTGGCCCACGCACATTGAGGACTGGACAGTGTCCCTTGATTTGTACATATGTATATACTTTTAGATTGGATATACGTATTTTTGATGTATTTATATTATTACACTCACTTTCATCTATTCCTGTGGGGTACGGGGTAAATATGTTATGTTACTGCATCTGCTTATGTGTATGGTGTTGGGGTAGGGGTGTTGTGTGTTGCATATGTGTGTGTCACTCTGTTTTTCCTCCCTCCCTCCCCTGTGTGCTAGGTGGCTGTACTCACCATGGTCGTCTTCGCCGTCGTTGGTGTTTGTGGTGAAGAAGGACATAGAAGATCATGGGGAAGATCTGCAGTTCAGGCTCCATGGTGGAGTGGTTCTTCCCTGAGTCTCCACAGGTGAGTCGTTTCCCTTCTGGCCAGTGTTTCTGCCAAGCTTTTGATGTAGTTGGTACCGCACTGGATAAGGTGGTGGATTGGAGTGTCATAATACAGTGGGAGGAACATTGTCTTCCGCCTGGCTGTGGACGGCTACCGCCTTGGTGCCTGTTGATTCCGCCCTGGTGGTCAGTGTGGTAAAGTGGCTGTCTATCTGAGCTTCTTCCGCCATGGTCAACATTTGGCGGTATTCACCGCCAGCCTGTTGGCGGCATTACCGACACTTTATCACCGACCGCCAGGGTTGTAATGAGGGCCATAGTATATAATGGGAATGCTGGCACATAGGCTCTCATTACAACATTGGCAGTAAATCCCGCTTACCGCAGTGCAGAAGACCGCCAACACACCGCTGCGGCAGCGGAATACCCCTACAGCTATTGCGACCCACAGCCCGGAATCTGCCAAAATCCACTGGCGATAACAAAACCTCCAATGTCACGCCAACAGGAATACTCCCACACTATCACTACCCATGAATCAAAGCGGCAGTCTTTCAACCGCGGTAATCCATTGGCGGTACACACCGCTGCGCTCAAAATACACACACATTTACAAAACACAACCACATTGGACAAATCGAAATACACACACATGATACACATACATACACCACTCCCACACACCCAATCCAATATAAAGCACACACCCGCATCACCCACAAACCCCTACTACCAAAAATTCCAAAAGAAGGCCAGAGAGAGACACCACCAGAGACAACACTAGCATCCACTGGCACACAACACCATCACTCACACAACATTCATGCACCTCAGACAACACACACAAACACATCCCCTCACACATCACAACCGACACCCCCTCACACATCACCCACACCACATCATGGCACTGCAACAACACCCCAGGTTCTCTGAGGAGGAGCTCAGGGTCGGTGGAGGAAATCGTACGGGTAGAGCCACAGCTATTCAGGTCACAGGTGCAGCACACCTCCATAGCTAGGAAGATGGAGCTATGGCGCAGAATCGTAGACAGGGTCAACACAGTGGGACAGTATCCAAGAACAGTGGATGACATCAGGAAGAGGTGGAACGACCTACAGGGGAAGGTGCGTTCCGTGGTCTCAAGACACCAGATTGCAGTACAGAGGACTGGCGGCGGACCCCCACCTCCTCCCCCACAACTAACAACATGGGAGGAGCAAGTCTTGGCTCTACTGCATCCTGAGGGCCTCGCAGGAGTAGCAGGAGGAATGGACTCTGGTAAGTCAAAGCTTTACTATTACATCCCCCTCCCTACCTGCATGCTATCACATACCCCACCCTCACCCTCACCCCCATCACTCCAACACCTCCCAAATGTCCCACTATCACAACCCACCCATCCCAACACCAAAGCATAGACACCCATCACCAAAGCATGTCCACTACAGATACCCACACAGACCCCAAACCAAGCATCACACAAGGTCTTAGACAAGAATGCAAGCACTGGAGTACAGGGTCACCCACCCATTGCACACCATGGCACACACAGATGCAATAATCATGCCTTTACACCCCTGCAGGACCCCCACCCAACGTCACCGGACAGGAGGTTCCAGACATGTCCACTCCCCCCACAGAAGAGGTCCACAGTGAAGACAGCAGCTCTGTCCAACTGGATCAAGATGACCAGCCCAGCCCATCTGGGACCTCGGGACAGTCGGCTGCCCTGACACTGGCACATGCCACCACAGAGCCTCCCCGCTCAGGAAACATCATGGGAGCGTACCATCATTCCCAGGAGACGATGGCAACGGTACTGGCCAATTTTCAGGAGACCCAGCGGCTGCAGGAGGAACAGTATCTGGGGATCAGGGAGGAACTCAAGTCAATCAACACCACCCTGGTCACCATTGTAGGGGTGCTGAAGGACCTTGTGAACACCAGGAGGGACACTGTGGCACAACAAGGGGCCCCTGACACTAGCCTGGATGATGAACATCCCACCACCTCGGCCGGCGCTAGTGGACAGGAGGCACCGCCACAGGACCTCGACACCAGCACCCCACCCACTGCAGATGGAGAACCACCCCACAAACGGTCCTTGAGATCCAGGACAAAGACAGAGAACAATGCCAAGACCGCCGCCAGGAAATGAGACACCCCTGAATGTCATCCTTCTGTCCCACTTCGTCACCCTGTCCATCCACTTCTCATGCCCCTTTGGACAATGCACCTGTGAAACAAATAGACTGGACTCTGCCATGGACAATCCTCCACCATCACCCCTGCCCAGTTTACAACCCCCTCCACTAATTTGCACTGAAATAAACACCCTTGAATCACAAAACAATCTGGAGTCAGTCTGTGCTTCCACAAATGTGTATTTGCAATAACTATGGAATTTAGCAATGTTGATTCTATTGTCAACATACAGATGTAACACAGTTCTAGTCCGGGATGCAATATAGCAGAAGTCACACAGTGGGACCCTCATCGGTGAAATGGAAAGGCAAAGTGACAAGTCAGGGTCCATACACTGGGTGAAAGTGACAGACATATGATGGGTCTAACAATTATGTGAGATGTGTGAGGCAGTGACATCTTCTTACTTGTGTCTCACTGGAAGTATTGCTGGATAACGTTGTTTCTGTTGTCGATATCCTCTTGTTCTTCCTCCTCTTCTTCACTGTCCACAGGCTCCACAGCTGCCACAAGACATCCTTCTGGACCATCCTCCTGCAGAAAAGGCATCTGTCGTCGCAAAGCCAGGTTGTGCAGCATACAGCAGGCCACGATGATCTGGCACACCTTCTTTGGTGAGTAGTAGAGAGAACCACCTGTCATATGGAGGCACTGGAACCTGGCCTTCAGGAGGCCGAAGGTCCTCTCTATGACTCTCCTAGTTCGCCCATGTGCCTCATTGTAGCGTTCCTCTGCCCTAGTCCTGGGATTTCTCACTGGGGTCAGTAGCCATGACATGTTGGGTTACCCAGAGTCACCTGCAAATGTCGAGGGACAACTGTTAGACACACACTAACCCTTAGGGACAACCCCAGACCCAGACAACTATTCACACAGTATAGGGTCCTTGTCCTCACCTATTTGCCACACACAGTGCCTCTGGAGTAGCCCCATCACATAAGGGATGCTGCTATTCCTCAGAATGTAAACGTCATGCACTGAGCCAGGAAACTTGGCATTCACATGGGAGATGTACTGGTCGGCCAAACACACCATCTGCACATTCATCGAATGATAGCTTTTCCGGTTTCTGTACACCTGTTCACTCCTGCGGGGGGTACCAAGGCCACATGTGTCCCATCAATGGCACCTATGATGTTGGGGATATGTCCCAGGGCATAGAAGTCACCTTTCACTGTAGGCAAATCCTCCACCTGAGGAAAAACGATGTAGCTGCGCATGTGTATGTGTATGATGCTTAACATTGGCTTAAAATTGGCTGAGACATCCCTGATGCTATGGCCACTGTAGTTTAAAAAGACCCACTTGCCAGGAAATAGAGTACTGACAGGACCTGCACTAGAGGGGGGATTCCTGTGGGATGGCGGATTGCTGACATTAGGTCTGGCTCCAACTGGGCACACAGTTCCTGGATTGTGGCAGGATCTAGTCTGTAGGTGACTATTACATGTCGCGCTTCCATTGTTGACAGGTCCACCAGCGCTCTGTACACCAGAGGATGCTGCCATCTCCTCACCTGCCCCAGCGGACGTGCCCTATGGATGAGAACAGCAAGCACAGAGTCAGCCAACACTGAGGTAGGAAAAAAACAATAGTATTGCACACATTTGTCAATATGCTATGTGCCTGTCTCTGTGTATATGCAAGGCCTATATATGTGTGACGCATTAAAAATTAAAAAATAATGCCATGTGGCCACCTGAAATGGCGGCTGCCTGACCTGTAATGTGGGACAAGGGGATATGAGGTAACTGCCCAGGCGTTGTACACCGTCGCGGTAGGCAGTCGAAGACCGCAGCGCAATCCTGCATTGGTTAACATTGGGCCCTGTGGGTCCCAGGAGCCAATGACGATGTACGCCGGTGGTGATGGTACGCACTGCTGTGGACGTGACCGCCATTTTCTCTCTGTTCACTCTTGGACAGGAGAGGACCTACACTGCAAGTGCTGCTGTGACCTCAGTCTGGAAGCGACAATGGCTCATGTGTCTGGGGAAAGGGCACCTGCCTTCACATCGGAGGAGTTAGTTGGACAAACTAGTGGATGGGGTCCTCTCCCAGTACACGCTACTCTATGGTCCTCCAGACAAACAGGTAAGTACACTGTGAGCATGCTGTATGGGCAATGCCAGCGATACAGACTCTTCATCTGATGGGAGCTACCTTGCGGTGGCGGGCCCCCCTGTGCCCACCTCATCTACAGGTACAGCCGCCACCCCCCCTACCAGCACCACCCTGCCAGCAGCCCCTCAGCGTGTGTCCCGTGCCCGCTCACCCAGGAGGGTGGGCACCTCTTCGCCCCAGGCACCTCAGGCCCTGCCCCAGTCAGCCCTGCTGCCCTCAGTGAGGAGCATATTGACCTCCTGAGATCCATCACTGTTGGGCAGTCTACCATTCTGAATGCTATCCAGGGTTTAGAGAGGCAGTTGCAACAGATAAATGCATACCTGGAGGGCATTCATTCTGGCCAGGAAGCCCAACAGAGAGCATTTCAGGCTCTGGCCTCTGCACTGATGGCAGCCATTGTCCCTGTGTCCAGCCTCCCCCTCCAACTTCCTCCACCCAGACCCAATCCCCTGTACCTCAGCATATCCCAAGCATACCATCAGACCAGCATGCACACACCTCAACACAGAAGGGTGGCTCTGGCAAACATAAGCACCACACATCCCACAAGCACTCACACAAGCATCATACCCATGCACGCATACCAACATCCACTGCCTCCACTGTGATCCTCTCCCTCCCTGTCACATCGCCACTCACACCTGCCTGCACTACATCTTCAGCCACTACCTCCATCACCAGCACGCCCATCACCACAGACCGCTCACGTGCACTCACCCCCCCACTACCATTCACACATCCCCTGTGTCCTCTACCAGTGTGTCTGTGAGCCCTCCTCCCAACTACACAAACGCAGTCACATACCCTCCCAACAGCCATCCACCTCACGACATCCTCCAGCACGTGCATCTTCACCCAAAGTCAGCAAACGAACACCTCCTACAACCACTACCTCTTCCTCCACTCCCAAACCCCCTTCATCTACCAATCCCAGTGTGTCAAAAAAACTTTTCCTCTTAAATGTTGAACTCTTCCCTTCACCTCCCCCCCCCGTCCGTCCCCTAGGGCCCACCTTTCCAGATCCAGCAATACCCAGTTTTTGGAGTGCGTCAAGCAACAGGGCTGCCAGTGTCCCCAGGAGCGAGGCCAAGGACATTCCCCCACCTCCAAAACAGAAGAAGTTGCCCACATCCTGGAGGGAGAAGGCCAAAACGCCTGCCACCAAGGGCTCAGCCAAGACAAGTGTGGGGAGTGGCAAGACAGCTGCGCCAGCATCCATGGTGGGGAAGGGCCTGAAGCAGAAAGGCAAGTCAACGTCCCCGCCAACCAGCACGGGCACCGCCACATGCACCGCCACCAAGGACCCCGCCGTCAGCAGCCCAGATACAGAGCCCTTCAGCAGCACCGCGGTCAGTGAGCCAGCCATAAGCACCGCCATTACAGACACCGCCACCAGCACCGCGGTCAGTGAGCCAGCCACCAGCACCGCAATTACAGACACCGCCGCCAGCACTGCAGTCAGTGAGCCAGCCACCAGCACGGCAGTCAGTGAGCCAGCCACTAGCATGGCAGTCAGTGAACCAGCCACCAGCACCGCCGCCACAATGACCGCCGCAAGCACCGCCGCTAATGACACCGCCGCCAGCGGCCCACGACAATCTAAGTCAGTGGCACTACCGCATACATGGCTGCCATCCCCAGTGGTCATCCGTACGTGGCTGGTGGTCAGTTCCAGGGGCCTGGGCAGCTTCCATGATGCCCCTCCGTCAGTGGAGTATCACATCCACTACCTCAGTCCTTGGCAGGATGAAGCTCTCTGGGCTCAAATCTCCCCCCAGAACAAGTGGAGAAAGGCATCTACTACCTCTGTCCTTGGCAGGATGAAGCACTCTGGGCACAAAGCCCCCTCCAGAACCAGTGGAGAAAGGCATCCACTACCTCGGTCCTTGGCAGGATGAAGCACCCTGGGCACAAAGCCCCCTCCAGAACCAGGGGAGAAAGGCATCCACTACCTCTGTCCTTGGCAGGATGAAGCACTCTGGGCACAAAGCCCCCTCCAGAACCAGTGGAGAGATACATCCACTACCTCTGTCCTTGGCAGGATGAAGCACTCTGGGCACAAAGCCCCATCCAAAACCAGTGGAGAAAGGCATCCACTACCTCTGTCCTCGGCAGGATGAAGCACTCTGGGCACAAAGTCCCCTCCAGAATGAGTGGATAGATACATCCACTACCTCAGTCCTTGGCAGGATGAAGCACTCTGGGCACAAAGCCCCCTCCAGCACCAGTGGAGAAAGGCATCCACTACCTCCCACGGGAGAGACTTGAGAGACTGTGGCTTTGCACTCCCCAGGATAAAGCAGTGGGCGAACCACCCACTGGAGAGACTTGAGAGACTGTGGCTTTGCAGTCCCCAGGATACATCAATGGGCATGGAGCCCCCTCGTGGAGCTGGTGTTGTGCACTCATCCGGCTGAGGTGCCACCCCTTCCCTTCCCCCAGAGGTTCCTGTTTTATTTCAATCTGATGCCTCTGCAGTGTTCTCTCCGTTTCGATAGGGTATCTTGTGTGGGCCTCGCCCATGCATCTGGGCCCAGTGGTCCACGGACTATGTAGGTGCAGTACCTGGACTTGAATTCTTGGTGTACATATTTGTTTATAGTGTATATAAATTTTGGACTAATGGATGTTTATTGATTACAATGGTTACAATCATTTCCTTTTGTCCTTGCGTTCTTCCGGGGGGTTTGGGGGGTTAAAATGTAATGTTTCAGCATGTGTTGGTGTGTGTGTTGTAGGTGAGGGTAGGGGTGGGGGTGTTGTGTGTTGCATGTGTGTGTCATTCTCTTTTGCCTCCCCCCTCCCCTGTGTCGTAGGTGCAGTACTCACCGTGGTCATCGCCGCCGTTGGTCGTGCTCCTGGTAGAGGAGCCAGAAGACAATCGCAGGGAGTATTTGGAGTTCAGGCTCCATGGCGTCCTGGTTCCTCGTGTAATGTGTAGAGGTGATGGTTTTCCCTTCCAAGTCCTGTTTCCGCCGTGTTTTGTTCAAGTTCAATCCGCCCCGGAAAAGGTGGCGGATTGGCCTGTCATAATAGTGTGGGCGCTACTTTGTCTTCCGCCTGTCTGTTGGCGGTGACCGCCGCGCTGTTTGTTTCTACCGCCGTGGCGGTCAGAGTGTTAAACTGGCTGTCTATGTTGGCGGTTTCCGCCACAGTCATAATTAACAATTTTTTACCGCTGGCCTGTTGGCGGTTTTACCGCCGCTTTACCACCGACCGCCAGGGTTGTAATGAGGGCCATAGTCATTCAGCTGAGAGCCCATGGTGGTTTGTGATTGAGAAAGTTATCATGAGTCCACGAGAGGGGTGAAATAATAAACGTTCTTAATTTACGCAAATGTAAATGGATTCACCTTCTTAATACAGTAGCCTAAGGCTTGAATGAATATGAGGCGATAGCTAAACAGGTGGCATGTTTGAATAGTGGCTAACATAGTTTCAATGGAAGAATAGGTCCAATGTTGGCTGAGATATTTTCTTTGCAATGGTTTTTCTTTTGGTTTGTTGGGCATTTGTGATTTTGGTTGTACAATGTTAATTTAATGATTTTTTTTTTATTTTGCATTTAATAATATTGTTTGTCATGGAGTCTTTATAGCCTTCATTTTTCCCTTTTCCCCTTTTTTCGTTTTCCCTTCCCCCTTCTTCCCCCTTCTTCCCCCTTTTTTCTGCTAATTTTCCTTCTCCCCCCCCTTTTTCCATCCCCCCCTTTCCCTGCCCACCTTTTCCCCTTTGATCTGCCCTTCCTGATTGATGGTTGTATAACATGTTGAGGATTTTGACTGGCCGAGAGAGTGTTAATGCAATTGAACTCCCCGGAGCAGGTCACATGAATTGGTTTCCATTTCCGTGTTTGTTACATGTCTGACTTGAATATAGCTCCCTTGGGTGCTAGTTCTGTTTCCACACTAGAAGGAGACTGGTAATGGCGTTATCATTACAACGGATGCTGGTGAGTTAGTGTTTTGCTTAAAGTGGCAGTTAGTAGAGGTAGTTTGGACGAAATGTTTTGATTCATAGGTACTTTTGAGGCAGCAGATTTCTGTAATTACTGAACGCTTTGTGTTGCATACATTGAAGCCGCATTCACTTTTTTGTTTTCAAAGACATGAACATTTTGTGGCTGATAGTAACATTGGCATTTCGTATGCCGCATACCCTGATGGAATGGCTAAATGTACATAGATTGAAGACGCATTTCCTTCTTGAGGTTATGAACGATTGATGGCTGAAAATAAAAAGTTGCGTCTCCTGAGTTATGAGTCTATATGAATTTTATGACATGTTATATTTGAGAGGGAATAAAGTTATCATGATGTGGTGAATTAGTTATTTGTTGGAATTTGATATAGAGACACTGTTTTTTTATGTATGGGCTGGGGTTTATTGAATGATTGGTTTATTTTTATTTTTATTTTTAGTGCACATTATTTATAAGACAGAAGGTGTCCTTTTGGATTGCAGTATAAATATTGGAACATTGTAGATGTGATCTCCCTGATTTTGGATAACAGGGTGCTATTTGATGATCCGTCTCCTTTTATAAAAAGTTAAGATGAGTTTATTTGGGTACTCATTGTTATGATCATGATGATCGAATTTGGGTACAATGATGTTGATGGTTGTTTGGCTGTCTAGGAATTGAGATCCTGGATTGTGTAAGTTGGATATACCACTCTGTGGAATACTAAGGATGATGAACCGCATGTGAGTATGATGTTATGTTATTTCCTTGTATACATGCAGCAGACAACACTAGGTGGAATAGGTGACTGAGGTTAATTTTCTTGATATTCTAAATAGGTTGGCCCGTTTTTTGGTTGATGTCCTGAAGAAGACCCGCAGTTGAGGCAGAAAGTGGGCCCTATATATTTTGTCGGGTCGAAACGTCAACAATACAGATTGAGCCTGGAGTGGATTTCTTTGATTGATCAACATGGAGCAATAGGGATCTGGTCTTTTTACCCCTACTAGATTGTGATATATAATGGTGTAAAATGGTCATCTGACGGGCTCAACTGTAAATATCATATTTCATCACGGAATGTAGTTTTTGATATTTTTTCTGCTCTTTCTTGCACAAGCACTTTTCTTCAACATTATTTTGGGTGTCCTGGGGTAAATTACTGATTTTAATTAGTTTTGTACTAAGTTGTATAGTCTTTCAAATTGTTGAAAATAAAACATAAAAATGATAGATACATTGATGAAAATAAAACTTAATAATGATTTGAATCTCAATATTTGAGTGGATACTGCATGTATTTTGGAGTACTGAAATCTCTTTTGTGTTAAATAATTTCTATTTGGACCACTGTAGTTGCAGTATATGAGCCCTTGTCAATGCAAAAATATGCCCAGCATGGCTGCATGGGCCTCCAACTCCACTTAAGCCCAAGCTGAAGTCTCCAAGTTGTTCCCTAGTAGACACAACTTTTGGATACCACCAGTTTTTAAGGACCAGTTAACCCCCCCCCCCCCCAGTTGAGATCAACAAATCCCATGGGATGGCTATGGGCATCAGTCACTTGGTACTGATGACCAAGTAGGTGTTGCTCAGGGGCCACCAGTTTTTCAGTTACCACTGTGACACTGGCACCTGTGTCCCTGTAGGCCTTAACCTGAACACTATTTGTTAGGAGTTGTTGCTTGTACTTATCAATATTAAGGGGACAAACAACAAGGGTGGCAAGGTCAATGCCACCATCAGAGACTAAAACATCCTCAGTGGTTTCTTAACTAAACCAACCCCCACTACACTTCCCAGGTTGAGTCCTGCTACACCCTTGGATTGACTATTCGTAGTATTATTTTTCCCACCCCCACTGCTACTGCTAGGGGCACTAGTTAAAACAGTGGGGGTTGTGGTGGTGGGAGGTTTGGTGCTTTTCTTAGGGCAAGCACTATCTCCTGCCCTACAGATATAACACCAAGGCTTTTTATTCTGATGGTTGTATGAAGATGAATTAGACCCACCCCCAGAAGGATTTTGTGGGCCGGAGGAAAACTCTTTGTTTTTATCTTTGTCCCCACCCTTGTCATGAGACTTACCATCCTTCTTCTTGTCATTGTCACCCCCTATGAGCTTTTCTGCTCACCTTTGTTCTGATTAATTTGTCTGCCTTCTTTCCCAATTTTTGGGGAGAGGTCAGATCTGAGTCTACCAAGTACTGGTGCAACAAGTCAGACCCACAGTTATTCAAAGTAAGCTCTCTCAACAGAAGATTATACAAGCCCTCACAGTCAGACACTTTGCCGCCATGTAACCAGCCTTCTAAAGCTTTAACAGAACAGTCCACAAAGTCAACCCAATCCTGTTAGGCCTCTTTTCTGATTTCCCTGAACCTGGCCTTATTTTGTTCAGTGAAAAGACCAAAAACATCTAAGAGCGCTATCTTAAGAACACTGTAGTTGTCTGAGTCTTCTTCTCTGACAGTGAGAAGTCTATCCCTTCCCTTGTCAGGGACGCACAACCAAAGAATAGCAGTCCACTGTCTTTGAGGGACCTTCTGAACTGTACAGGCCTTCTCAAGTGCAGCAAACCACTGGTAGATGTCATCCCTAACCTTGTATTGGGGAACAATTTTGTGCAGGTTCCTGGAATCAATAGAGTCCTCCTTGATTCTATAATCCCTGAAACTGCTGCTGCCACCACGGGGAACTAACCCCAAACCCTGCCTTTCCCTCTCCACTGCCAAGGCCTGCCTATCTAGGGCTAGCTGTTGCAGCTGCAGCCTCAGCCTGGCCTCCTCCAGTCTCAGTTTCCTGAGCTCCCTATCAATGGAGTCATCTCCTGGAGTTGTGCAATTGGGTTCCTCAGACACTGAGGTGATATGGGAATGGGCAGAGGTGGATTTTTCCCTTCTGTGATCCTAGTGACCTGACCTTTGGGTGTAAAGGGAGCCCTACCTGAGTGACTACCCGTCCCACTACCAGCTCACTAGTGGGTCTGCTAGGTACAAGATTTTTGGAAGAGTCCTACCCTGAACCTGACAGATGACTATCTAATTCAATTGGGTCAGAATCTCCCTCCTCCTCCTGGCTGCCAGCATGCTCCTGGTCAATCTGGAGAAGGAGGCTCAAAAGGAAATTCTTATTGGGATTCTTCTCCACATCTAGTTTCCTGTCTGTACAAACTATTTCCCTTATAGGGAGTACCCATGACCTTAATGCTAGGACCAGCAGTAGACATGATGTGTGTGTTAGGGTGGTGTGGGGAGACCCTAACTGACCTAACCTCTAGTCTCTAAGAAAGGAAGGTAAGAGACTAGACCCCTATACTAGGTATAGGTATAGAGCAGTCTTTCCTGGGGAAAGCACCAGGCGAGAGTGATAAGGCAATTGCAAGTACTTATCCCTCCACTGCACCACCAAAGTAGGAGGCTGGCCTGGTTTGTAGTGAGTACCCAAGGTACATATACCTTATACCAGGTCCAGTTATCCCTTATTAGTGAAATGTAGGCAGTGTCTAAAAGCCAGGCTCTCTCGAGGTAGCTGTGTCGTGGTTGGAATCTTGCTCTAGGCAAGACTCCTGGTTTAAGGATGACAATACTTATGTTAGTAGGCGACTATGCCAGTCCTACAACAAGTCGCAACTGTCATCCTAACCCTTCCGGCTCACAATCATCCCCTCACCAGAAACCCAAACAGTAAAAGGTGATTTGTGGCAGCCTTTACGCATGGACTCAAGAGTGTGACATCTCAGGGAGTGTCGTGGTTAAACGGAGTATAGCCCTTTCTCACATTAAGAACATGTCTCAATCAAACACAGGTAGTGAAGAACATGCAGTAAAGTTTCAATAGTTTTTATTTTAGCAAAACTGCAATCTGTGATAAGTTGCATGGGCTGTAATGATAACGATAACGAACAGTGCAAGAAGCAGAATGGTAAAGACAAGAGTCATTAATACAAAGACCCCCCACCTTCGTGCAATATCATGAAATGACATGAAGTGTGTAATATGTCCTAATACCCTTGCATGATAGGCCTAACCTTTAACCTAAAGGAGAGCTAGGTATGTTAAACCTTAATCTGCCAATGCCATGTCCATGAGAAGAGCCCCCAACCCTTGTTACCTTGGAATGAGGTCTCTAGCTCATACTCCGTAGGGACACGAAAAGTGGGTCAGTGACAAGGCGACATGCAGCATCGATAGCAGCAATGGCATCTGGTCGGAATCCCTCTGACTATCTGTTGAAGTGAGGAGTATTTATACAGATCTACTTGGACCCCTTACGTAGGTTTGTTCCCAAACAATAGATAACAAGGCGTGTTTGGGACGGTAATTAATATGAACAATTGCCTCGAAAGCATGAAGAGGGAAAGTACCTAGAGTGAACACCTACAGTTTGTTTATCTTTGTTGCTTGATCTTGACTCCTTAGCGCAGTGACACTGATAACGCAAAGTAAAACATGGGCCTCAGTCTAAACAAGGCAGCCATCTTAAAAATATTTAATTAAATAAATGCACTAAAATAGAGCAAGCTAAGTAGGGTAAAAGTCACTGGATGACTGGGCACGAGTCTGCAAGCCAAAGGCTAATCTAACTCATGTATCCCCTTAAAACAAACTAGGATTCACTACAGCTGTAGCTGAGCAGCCACAGCTTATCTAGGAGACATGCAAAGCTCATGCAATGCCACTATAGTCATACAGTACTCACACACATAAAAGACAATACTCAGTTTTACAAAAATAAATGTACTTTATTTTGGTGACACAAATGCCAAAAATACTATAGAGACTATACTCTCTGAGGGGGTAAGTAATGCACAAATTATGTCCACGAGTTTGCAAAAACAGGTATAAAAACTGTTAAAAAACTGCAATTACTGAAAATCACAATAGTTAGAAATGGGCCTGGGGGGAAACAAAACATATACTAAGAAAGTGGAATGCGAATGTCGGTTTCCAACCTAGGCATGTGTAGTGTGTAGAGGGGTGCTGGGAGTATTAGAAAACACCAAAGGTAAGTACTATAAGCCACCCCAGAGGCCAGGAAAGCAGGAATAAAACACACAGAAAAATGAGAAAGAAGATGATGAAAGAACCAGAAGAGTCCTGCAAGACACCAACAGTGGATTCCTGGACCTGAAGACCTGAGGAAGAAGGGGACCAAGCCCAAGAAACAAAGAAGAGTCCAGAGAGAACAGGAGCCCCTGCTATCCCGGAAGAATGTGCAAAAGAAGAACCACAAGTGAAGAAGAACAGTCAGTACTGCATCCAAGAAGATGGATTTGGGTTCCTGGTTGGTGCAAGTGATGTCCCATGCCAGATGGAGGATTGCAGTCTGGTTTGCATTGCTGGAGTCCACCAACAAGTCTTGGCACATGTAAAGCTTGCGGTTAGCAGAAAATGGTGTTGCCGGGGACCAGGAAGGACCCAGTGGACTCTACTCTGGAGGGGTAGATAGAGGGGGCTCTCAGCAACTCAGAGAGCCCGCAGAAGACCAGGCAGCACACCCATGAGTCCCACAGCACAGGGACAGAGAAGGTGGAAAAGGAGGCCCACACAGCACTATGACAAAGACTCCCACACCGCCGGAGATCCACTCAGGAAGATGGGCGTTGCAGGATAGAGTTCTGGGGGCCAGAGCTGCACAATGCACGAAGTCTTGCATGGGGAAACAAGCTCTTACCTTCACCAAAGTTGGACAGTAGGATGTCAGAACCATCTGGACCACTTCAGTCCACCATCTGTGAGCAGGATCCACACAGCATGTCTAGAGAGGGGATCCACCCAGCTGGTCGTTGATGCAGTAGGTGCCTGCTGAAGCAGGGGAGTGACTCCTTTACCCCAAGGGAGATTCCTTCACTCTTCAGGTGCAGGCTGAAGAAAGGCTGTCCTCTGAGGATGCAGGAAAGGGAAACAGTTGCAGTTGCTGGCAGTAGCTGAAGATGCATGTTGCAGAAGTCAGCTTTGCTTCTTTTTTGCAGTTTGTCGAGTTCCTGAAGGGTCCAGATGCAGTTTCTTCGGTGAGAAGTTGAAGTAAAGGACGCAGAGATTTCCTGCTGGAGTCTTGCAATCTGGAACTGAAGAACCACCCCAAGGAGAGACGCTAAATAACACTGAAAGGGGGATTAGTCAGCTAAAAGGATAAGAACCTATCAGGGGAGGGCTCTGATGTCACCTGCTGGCACTGGCCACCCAGATGCTCCCATAGTTGCCTGCCAACTTGGAATCCAAGATGGCAAACTCAGGGACCCTCTGGAGGAGCTCTGAGCCCCACCCCTGAGGTGGTGATGGACAGGGGAGTGTCATTCCCTTTTCCTTTGTCCAGTTTCATGCCAGAGCAGGGACTGGGGGTCCCTGACCTGGTGTAGACTAGATTATGCAAGAAGGACACCAAATGTGCCCTTCAAAGCATTTCCAGTGGCTTAGGAAGGCTACCCCTCCCAAGCCTGTAACACCTATTTCCAAAGGGAGCGGGTGTAACACCCCTCTCTCAAAGGAAATCCTTTGTTCTGGCTTTCTGGGCTTGAGTTGCTCAATCAACAGGAGGGCAGAAACCTGTCAGAGAGGTGTCAGCAGCTGGGGCTGCCTGGAAAACCTCAGAAGACTGGAATGTCAGTCCTTCTGGTGCAGGGTGAAGACAGGGAGTCCTCAGAGCGTGCACACCATGGAAACTGTTGCAGTTGCTGGCTGGAGCTGAAGTTGGAGAGTCGCAATAGCCTTTATGGATACTTTGTTGTAGTTACAGTGGTTTCTGGAGCAGTCTGTGGTTGATCCGAGGTCAGAGGATGAAGCAGGAGTTGCAGAGGATTCCTGGTGGAAACTTGCAAGCCAAATCCGAAGAGGAACCCACGGTAGAGACCATAAATAGCCCTGAGAGGGGATCGGCTACCTAACCAGGTATGCACCTATCAGGAGAGAGGTCTCCGATATCACCTGCTGGCACTGGCCCCTCAGAGATCTCCAAAGTGTCTCCACACCTTGGCAAACAAGATGGCTAGTGCAAGGGACACACTGGAGGAGCTCTGGGACCACCCCTGGGGTGGGGATGGACAGATGAGTGATCACTCCCCTTTCCTTTGTCCAGTTTCATGCCAGAGCAGGGACTGGGGGTCCCTGAACTGGTGTAGACTGGCTTATGCAAGGAGGGCACCATCTGTGCCCTTCAAAGCATTTCCAGAGGCTCTGGGAGGCTACCCCTCCCAAGGATGTAAAATCTATTTCCAGAGGGAGAGGGTGTAACACCCTCCTCCCAAAGGAAATGCTTTGTTCTGCCATCCTGGGACTAAGCTGCTCAGACCCCAGCAGGGCAGAACCCTGTCTGTGAGGTGGCAGCAGCTGTAGCTGCAGAGAAAGCTTCAGAGAGCTGGTTTGACAGTACTGAGGGTCCATGGTGGAGCCCCCAGGATGCGTGGGATCGGTCCCCCAATACCAGATTTGGAATGGTGGGACAATTCCATGATCTTAAACACGTTTACATGGCTATATTCGAAGTTACCATTGTTAAGCTATGTATTGACCTACATGTAGGGCACACGTGTAATGGTATACACGCACTCATGAAGTCCGGGGATTTGGCCCTGGACAGCGTGGGGGCACCTTTGCTAGTGCAAAGGTGCCCTCACACTTAGTAACATTGCACCTAGCCTTCAGTAAATGAATGTTAAACATATAGGTGCCTTATAAGTTACTTACGTGCAGTGAACATGGCTGTGAAATAGTGTGTGCACTATTTCACGCAGGCTGCAGTGGCAGTCCTGTTAAAGGATTTGTCTGAGCTCCTTATGGGTGGCAAAAGAAATGCTGCAGCCCATAAGGATCTCCTGGAACCCCAATGCCCTGGGTACCTAGGTATCATATACTAGGGAGTTATAAGGGGGGTTCAGTGTGCCATTTGGAATTGGTAAAGGAAGTCACTAAACTATAGTGACTAATTTGGAAGTACAGAGAGCATAAGCATGAAAGTTTTGGTTAGTAGAACTTCAGTGACACAGTTAAGCACTACTGACAACACACACATTAGGCCGCAAACTATGGGCACTGGCATCCTGACCAGCAGGATCCCAGTGAGACAGGCAAAACATACTGACATACAGGTAGAAATTAAGGGTAACATGCCAAGAAAGATGGTACTTTCCTATACATATGCAGTCACATCACTGGCACCTATTCAATATGTATGTGTGTACAAATGTGGAGATCATATATGGATATCACAGGTGTTTTGCTACTTATGCCATCATAGTACTGCTAGGTTGTTTACTGTCCTGAATCCTGACACGTTACAATGCCAGGTCCATTATGGTTGAAAGTGTGCAGCGAGAAGTTGTATATGTGTGCTAGCCTCCAAATGGACTATCAGATTTGTCTTGTTCATGTTTGTCATTACTGTCACATACTCTGCTCATGGGGTATCACTGTTGAAGTGTGGCATAGTTTGCAGGGCTACTCTACACCATCACTGTGTGGGTAGGAATAGCAACAGAAACACATGTTTGTTTGGGAGGCTGCAAGTCCCTGGTGCTCCACTTTGTTCTTACCCCTATACAGCTACAACAGGCACCTGGATATGTCATATTGTGATGTAGTCAGAACAGTGGTCAGTGGATTAACAAAGCTGGGATCTCAGCACTAATGATTGGAACTTAGCAGCCTATGCCGACTCCCCAGTGGTTCTACACATGCACAAGTGTGTTCATACGTACCAGGATGTGCTGCTTTGCTATGCCACACTTGATGTCAGGCCTTCCCCTCTCAGATACAGTGCTCGGACGCTTGCACACGTAGGCCATCTCACATTCATGGGACTCATCATCTGTTTCCATTTGCAGCATGTGTAGGGGTTGTGTGAGCGTAGCTGTATCAACGATCAACTAATGGCATAGTACAGATGGTGTTGTACATAAGATGCTCATGTCATGTTGCCAGGTGTAGGCCAATTGTCATGTAAAGGTAGTGCCAAAGATGGCTGGGTCATGTACGTACCTGGCCAGCCTCAATATAGATATGTGAAGGATAGACCTGCAATCATTGATGTGTTGCACTGTCTGTTTTGGAGTATCTCTGTTTAATTCCCTATTATTTTCTGGCATTACTGTGAAGTCATGTATTATGTCATCCATCACAGATATTTGGCAGCCACTGCTCAGTACGCATCTTCTACAACTACATTGTGCGGTGATATGGGGACAGAATCAAACATATGCCTTCGGTGATGTTGGGACCTTGCCTCCTCCTCCTACTGGCAGCCTGTTAGTTACTGTACCATTGGTGGTATTTGTGAGATTTAATGAGTGCCACGCACACATATCATGACTTATGGCACAGCACTTGTGTAGTCTCCAGGTGACACAGCATGTACTATTTGAAACTATCAGGGGGTATCTCTGAGCTGTCCATCCACACCCTCCATGGAACATGGTCATTCAATTCTTCTAGCATCCCACAACCCAGCTGACACTAACCATGACTGTATGATGTAGCAGTTAAAAATCATCTCAGGTCTGTATTCATCTCTTGGAACAACCTACTTACATGGCTAGATGTACTCTGACTCAATGTGATGTTGTCTGATCATATTGGATATTGCAACACATAGTAGCGTACCCGCTCCAGTTTGTGCTTTGGGAGTCCATAACATGTATGGGACACATTTTAACATTTAGTACCATGCAATTGTTCTTTATTGACATAGAGATCATACTATTTAAAGCTGCATACAGAGGTCAGGCATTGTTGAGGATGGGAGAACTGTTGCTACCTAGGAAATACAACCACACATCTGTCTCTATATTTAGATTTTTATTTTCTGGAGACATGTGTGAAGACAGCATATTTGTCTGACATGTACATCTTTGCTTCATAGTGTATGTGACCATCTCTGCCTACATTCCAGCCAGAATATGCTTTGGTCACACATTTTTGATTTAACTCATTGTGTTTACATATAGTTGTTGTTTTTGTATTGTGGACCTGAAGCCATAGCTGCATAAATTCTCGTCCATACCAATGTGCATTCCACAAGCATGTCTGTGAAATGAGTGAGGTCATGCTTACCCTGTGTCAAGGTTGTGCCCATGTCAGTGGCAGGACAGTTTACCAAGGATAGACTGTGCAGGCTCGACTTCTTCCGTTGGTTACTACCCCTGGGCAAATCATGATAACCATAGTTACTGATGAAGGTTCCCCATCACAAATGTCCCATGCAGCCATTGCAACTATCACACTGAGAAGTGATAGTGTTTGGTTCCAACATTACTTAAGTTCACATTTTTTACATCCCCTACCTCATGTGCGACCCCCTTGCATACATCCTACTAGGACATGAAGTAGTTGGGTGTCATGAGCTGTGGATTAGCAAGTAGGCAATGTGAATGTACAAAATATGTGGTGGTCCATGGACACCAGTAATAAGGCTGTAAGTGATGTGTGTGATGGTGGCAATGTGAAGTAAAACATCACATATGACGTTGCTACAATACTTGTCAGTTTAGTGTTTGTTACATGCTCTCTGAGGTTAGAGTCACATTCCTATGGAATATGCAGTGGAGATTGAATAGACCATAGCAGGATTGGGGATTTCTGTGATTCTTATGTATAAATGTATACATGTTGTCAACAATATGTTGTCTCCGGTGTACCCTCACCGCTGTATTGTGCTGTTCCCACTCCATATCATCAGCACCTTCCTCCTCCTCAGGCACGTCAGCAACCTGGTCGTACAATGGCACCTTAATTTGCACACATATGTTGTGCAGGATGGCACCTGTGAGGATTACTTTACACAAAATGGGTGGGGCATTAAGGGGGGCTGCCTCCTGTCAGGTCCAGGCATCTGAATCTGGATTTGAGGATGCCAAATGTCCTTTCCACTCACTGCCTGTCTGACGTTGTCCCTCTTTGTAGGCACACTCTGCTGCTGTGTTAGGGTTTGCAAATGGGTTCATCAACAGTGAATAACCCTGATCCGCTGCAAAGGTAAAAGTTGGAAGATGTTGTTAAAGCTTGCAACAGGTTTAGTATGTAGCATAGTAGTTGTTAGTCGAAGTTGGTTGTGACTCAGACGTGTTTGTGTTATGGTCTGAGTTCCTGGTCTTGTGCTAAGTTTTACTACCACTGTAGTGTTGGACATGCCTATTTTGGGTATTGGCTCAAGGACCTGGGACATCTAGTT
Organism: Pleurodeles waltl; assembly: GCF_031143425.1. Classification (NCBI taxonomy): domain Eukaryota; kingdom Metazoa; phylum Chordata; class Amphibia; order Caudata; family Salamandridae; genus Pleurodeles; species Pleurodeles waltl. The sequence continues at coordinate 80,953,576 of NC_090439.1, forward strand.
TGGATTTGTAACTGATGCTCAGTATGTATGTACCATGTGTTTTGTAGTGCATCTTTGTAGCAGTGTGCTATTACTAAAGGGGACATGACACATCCTTGCAACACAATGGGGTCAGATGTAGTGACAACATGGTAGCCTTACAAAGCCTGGACATCCCAGCCATTTTGACATGTGGCAGTACAGATGAAGTGCAACACTTAGGCCCATTTTAAAGTGTAAATGACAGTGTACAACACAGCTCAACAACTGGCCGGGCTGTGCTGCATCATTTTCACTATGCAGGAATGCACCAAGGCAACCCCTTGTTGTACCTCGCGCTGATGACAAATATGCAGCTGGGCATCAACACTGCAAACCTTGCACCAGGGTGCTTTTATGGCTGCCCTGTGGAAGTGGATAAATTTGTGCAGGAAGGGACACCTTCCTACACATATACTATTTTCATGGATAATTAGCTCTTTCTGTGTGTGCAGCAGTATGCAGCACGCACAGGTGGCACATTCACATGAGGTCAAATCACAGTCTATTTCCTTATTGGTACCTACAAACGCCTCCGCTGGGGTAATGTTTGATGTTGACACTGCCTCAGGTTTTAGGTGACACCTACATCTGAGTCAGCGTCATAATGCTATGTGTCTTGCAGTGACACACCTATGGCAACACACATTGCACGCCCCTTCCACGCAAAGTGCTGCATAGGAGGGTGCCGTATTTACAATGTGGCATCAAGTCACAAAAAAGTAGTCATCCTCCAACTTGTACATACAGTGCTGGTCATGACGATGGCACTCGGGTCTCTTACATTTGTCCCTTAGCGATCTTTAGTGGCAGCTGATGTTTATGCCAGCCATCAGGTGTACAAGGGTGTGTATCCCATTGTTTCAGGATTATCCACATTACTACCAGTGTTTCTCCTATCTCCTAATACATGAATCAGCATTTATACTGTCAACACATGCACAGTGCAGGCCATGGGATTGGGAACAGCTACTTTACAAATGTGTCCCTTAGCACAGTGCATGTAAGGTCAGTGATGTCCTAAATACTCCTACAGGGTCCAACTATAGCATCCATGATCTGCACTGTCTAAGAGTGACTCTGTCCCGTGGTGGACCATTTATTATCTATGGTACAGACATGATGGTGTTGTGGGTCAGTAAGTGGTGCATGTGGGGTGGCACTACAGTAGATGTGGTGCTACTTCTCACAAATCTGGCACATGGTATGTAATGGCCGTTAATTTGGTATTCCTATGTGTGTGAACAAATATATCAGGCAGATGTATATGCACACTACAGGTAAGTCAGGTATGTGTAGATGAGATGTAGTTGATATTGGAACCAGTTGTCTGACATTTGATGTATGTTCTCACAGAGACTTGCACAGCATAATTTGAGGGGGCTGTGCCTCTGTGTGACTTTCTTTACATGGCCATGATGTATGCCATTGACATTCTGTGGGATTCTGTGATTGGTGTAATATGTGTGTGAAGTGTATTTAGTAGTCAACTTGTGAGCACTTGTAGTGGTTTCTGGACATCTTCTGTTAGCAAAGGGTGCATAGCTTCAGCCGTCCTTCACGTGGTGTGCCTGTCAAGTTGCAGGTGAGTTACGTACATGTGGGTGTATGTGTCTGTGCTGTGCACTGATTGTGCTGTACTACAGCATGGTGCATATGTATTGTTACCTGCATATCTGTGGAGCCTGACCATGTGTTTTTGGAGTGGTGTATGTCTTGTGTGTCCTACGGGGTTGGTGTGTTGTGTGTATATTGGTAGGTTTGTTGACTTACCCACAAGTAGGCCATGTCCATATTGCCCATCCTGGAAGTGTTTGTTGATCCTGTTGTGCCTGAATATGTAGGTGTCATGGACACTACCAGGATAATTGTCTAAAATGTTTGTGAATAGTCCACGGTTGTCCACTATGGCCTGCACATTTATGGAATGCGTATGTTTCCGGTTCCTATATAAATGTGGAAAGCCAGCAAATTGGTAAAAGCCTTTTTTTATCTCCTGCTGCATTTGCTTGTTGTTGGGGAAGCAGATGTGGCAGGGTGTCCGGGAAATGATTGCATCTAATACCTTCAGCAGGAAGACCGAGGAAGACGACTGTGACACACCAGCAACAAGTGCACCCATTGTCTGGAATGAGCCACTTGCCAGCATATGCAAGACAGCTAGCAGCTTTGTGACAGGTGGTATGTTATGTGATGTCTGCAGCCTGGCTGTGATCTGTAGCTCAATGTGGTGCAGCAGGCGTAGAATGGCTTGCCAGTTGAGAAAGTAAGTCCTAATGAGGTCTTGTTCCCTGAGGCCAACGAGGGTTGTTCTGTTCTGGAATATCCTCTCTGGCCTTCTGCGTTGCCTTTTTGGGTGCCGTGGTGGTGTTTGTGGTTGCTGCAGTGGTTGCTGTTGTGGTTGTTGTCCTCTGCGTCGTGTCCTAAGCTGGAGCAGTAACACTTCCATCTTGTCCTGTGGGTTGCCAATGTTGCTTGTGTGTTTTCCTGGAGTTGTGGTGGTGTGCGGGCCTTATTTTAACGCCTGGTCTGACCCAGGTATTAAAATTTGATGCAAATTGGTGGTCCGCCTCCCACCTGTGCGTCCTTTTTGCACGGGTGGATAAATATGACACTAGGGGCTTAGAGTAATTTTTTTGGACGGGAACACCCACATCGCATCTCATTGAGGCAATGTGTTTTCACTCATCCAAAAAATGATGTTAACTCGTATATTTTGACACTGGATGGGTCTAGCGTCAAAATATACATATGGAGTTAAGTTTGCGCTGAATTAGTGTCAAATAAAATGACTCTAATTCAGTGCAAACAGAGTATAAAGAAGCGCCTATATGCTTTGGAAGTTCAGGTACAATCAGTTTAGCATTTAGGGGGCCATTACAACATTGGCGGTAAAAGAGGCTTACCGCCGTGCAGAAGACCGCCAATACACCGCCGCTGCCGCGGAAATCCGCCACAGCTATTGTGACCCACATCTCGGAATCCGCCGAGATTCAGGCACCCACACAAGTCCGCCACACCAACAGTCAGTGATAAACTGGTGAAAACAAATCCTCCACCGTCACGCCAACAGAAACAAGCCCATACTATCACGACCCACGAATCCACGCGGCGGTCTTTCAACCATGGTATTCCATTGGCGGTACACACCGCCGCGCTCAAAATACACACACATCTCCAAAACACCGCCACATTGGACAATTCGAAATACACACACCTGATACACATACAAACACCACTCCCACACAATCAATACTATATAAAACACACACCCACATCACCCACAAACCCCTATGACCGACCAAAAATTTTGACGAAGGCCAGAGAGACTGCACAGCATAGACAACCCCACCACACAGAGGCACACAACACCATCACCCACACAACATCCATGCACAAAAAACCACACACCACTACACATCACCACAATCATCACCACATACACCACCCCACACATCACCTACACCACCCCATGGCACAGCAAAGACACCCCAGGTTCTCGGAGGAGGAGCTCAGGGTCATGGTGGAGGAAATCGTACGGGTAGAGCCACAGCTATTTGGATCACAGGTGCAGCACACCTCCATAGCTAGGAAGATGGAGCTATGGCGAAGAATAGTCGACAGGGTCAACGCAGGGGAACAGCACCCAAGAAATCGGGACAACATCAGGAAGAGGTGGAAGGACCTACGGGGAAGGTGTGTTCCGTGGTCTCCAGGCACAACATCGCGGTACAGCGGACTGGCGGAGGACCCCCACCTCCTCCCCCACAACTAACAACATGGGAGGAGCAGGTATTGACCATTATGCATCCTGAGGGCCTCGGAGGAGTCGGTGGAGGAATGGACTCTGGTAAGTCAAATCTTAATTATCACATCCCCCACCCTACCTGCATGCTATCACAGACCCCCACCCACACCCCCTCCCCTATCCCCTTCCCTATCACTCCAACTCCTCACATATGTACTACTAACACAAACCACCCATCCCAACACCAAGCCCTGCATGACACAATAAAGCATGGACACCCCTCACTAAAGCATGCCCACTGCACATACCCAAAACACCCCTCCAAACATCATCACACAAGACCCCACCTAGGAATGCTGCTACTGGGGTACACGGTCACCCACCCATTGCACACCATGACACACACAGATGCAATAATCATGCTTTTACACCCCTGCAAGACCACTACCCAATGTCACCAGACAGGAGGGTCCAGACATCTCTACCCCATCCACATAAGAGGCTCACAGTGATGACAGCAGCTCTGGCCAACTGGATCCAGATGACCAGCCCGGACCATCGTGGGCCTCGGGACAGTCGGTTCCCAACACCCAGTCACAGGCCATCACAGACCTTCCGCCCTCTGGTAACACCAGCACAGCACCCACCCAGCAGGCCCATACCTCCATACCCAGGACACGTCAATCAGCTGAGTGTCCACCACTACAGGGAACCCAGGATAACCCACCACCCCAACAACAACAGGGACCTGGGGGCAGTGGTAGTGGGCACACAGTCCAGGGGACGGAGGCCCAGGAACACAGGGGAACTGGGAGGGCTGCTGTGCAACAGGGGGCGGACAGGCCAAGGGAACCCACTCTCCACTAGGCCCTCTCCTCCATCATGGGAGCCTACCACCACTCCCAGGAGTCGATGGCTACGGTCCTGGCCAAGTTTCAGGAGACCCAGCGCCTGCAGGAGGAACAGTATTTGGGCTTCAGGGAGGAACTCAGAACCATCAGCTCCGCCCTGGGCACCATCGAAGGGGTGCTGAAGGAGATACTGAACACCAGGAGGGACACCGTGGCACTCCAAGGGGCCCCTGACACTAGCATACAGTAGACGATGAACTGCCCACCACCTCCGCCGGCGCTAGTGGACAGGAGGCACCGCCACAGGACCACCACACCAGCACCCCACCCCCTGCAGATGGAGAACCACCCCGCAAGCGGTCCCTGCGATCCAGGAACAGGACAGAGAACGATGGCAAGACCCCCGCCAAGAAATGAGACCACCCTGATTGTCATCCCACTGTCCCACTTTGTAACCCTGTCAATATTGGAACTGCCCCAGCTCCACTTCCTATGCCCATATGGGCAGTGCACCTGTGAGACTAATAGACTGGACTCTGCCACGGACATTCCTCCACCATCACCCCTCACCATTTTACCACCCCCCTCCAATATTTAGCACTTTAATAAACACCCTAGAAGCACAAAACAGTCTGGAGTCAGTCTGTGATTTTGAAAATGTGTATTAGCAATGACAGTGACAAAATCCGTTCTCAAATGTAATGTCAACATACCTATGTCACACATCTCAAGTCCATGAGGAATGTAAGCAGATGACACACGTTGGTAACCACACCTGTGAAACCGTAATGGAAATGTACAACTCAGTTACCATATACTGGTTGAAATTGACAGACAGGATAGAGGTAGAAGTGGGAAAGTACTTGTAGTAGGCTGGAAGGTGTTCTCACCTGTGTGTCACTGGAAATATTGCTGGATAACTGAGTCCCTGTTGTCAATGTCTTCTTCCTCTGCTTCCTCCTCATCACTGTCCACAGGCTCTACAGCTGCCACAACACCGTCATCTGGACCATCCTCCTGCAGAAAAGGCACCTGGCGTCGCAAAGCCAGACTGTGAAGCATACAGCAGGCGATGATGATCTGGCACACCTTCCTTGGTGAGTAGAATAGGGAACCACCTGTCATATGGAGGCACCTGAACCTGGCCTTCAAGAGGCCGAAGGTGCGTTTGATCACCCTCCTAGTCTGCCCATGAGCCTCATTGTAGCGTTCCTCTGCCCTGGTCCTGGGATTCCTCACTGGGGTCGGTAGCCATGACAGGTTAGGGTAACCAGAGTCCCCTAATAGCCACACCCGGTGCCTCTGGAGTTGACCCATCACATAAGGGATGCTGCTATTCCGCAGGATGTAGGCGTCATGCACAGAGCCAGGGAACATAGCATTTACCTTGGAGATGTACTGGTCTGCCAAACATACCATCTGTACATTCATGGAATGATAACTCTTCCGGTTCCTGTACACCTGTTCACTCCTGTGGGGGGGGCCAGAGCTACATGGTTCCCATCAATGGCACCTATGATGTTAGGGATATGTCCAAGGGCATAGAAGTCACCTTTCACTGTAGCCAAATCCTCCACCTGAGGGAAAACGATGTAGCTTCGCATGTGTTTCAGCAGGGCAGACAACACTCTGAACAACACATTGGAAAACATAGGTTGGGACATCCCTGATGCCATGGCCACAGTTGTTTGAAAAGACCCACTTGCAAGGAAATGCAGCACTGATAGCACCTGCACTTGAGGGGGGATCCCTGTGGGATGGCGGATAGCTGACATCAGGTCAGGCTCCAACTGGGTAAACAATTCCTGGATTGTGGCACGGTCAAACCTGTAGGTGATGATTAAATGTCGCTCCTCCATTGTCAACAGGTCCACCAGCGGTCGGTACACCGGAGGATTCTGCCATCTTCTCAGATGTCCCAGCTGACGGTGCCTAGGAAGGACAACAGCGACCACAGAGTCAAACAACTCAGAGGTACGTACCCACAGTCTACACAGAACACGAAAAATAATCCAAAAAGTTGTCTGTATGTGTGTTGAGTCCAGGCCTAGGTATGTGTGATGCAGATGAAAATGAAACCATGTGGGCCCCTGAAATGGCTGCTGCCTGACCTCTAAACTGGGACAATGGGATGTGAGGTAACTGCGCTGGCGTTGTACACCGTCGCGGTAGGCGGACGAAGACCGCGGCGCAATGCTGCATTGGTTAACATTGGACCCTATGGGTCCCAGGAGCCAATAATGAAGTGCGCCGGCGGTGATGATACGCACCGCCATGGACATTACCGCCGCAGACGTGACCACCATTTTCTATCTGTTGAATCACTCGATACCTGATCTTCGACAGGAGAGGACCTACACTGCAAGTGCTGCTGTGACTTCGGTCTGGAAGAGACAATGGCTTGTGCGTCTGGGGAAAGGGCCCCTGCCTTCACTGCACAGGAGTTGGAGAAGCTCGTGGACGGGGTCCTCCCCCAGTACACGCTACTCTACGGTCCTCCAGACCAACAAGTGAGTACACAGGGAGCAAGTTGTATGGGCTATGCCTGTGTGGAGAGGGCTGGTTGTAAGAAGGAAGGGGGCACAGTTCTGCCTGCATGATGGACTGTGAATGCATGTGCCACATGGCAAGGGTAGGGATGTGGGCCACTCACTTTGAAGGTGCAGTTGGTAATCACTTCTCTTCTTCCCCTGTACATGTCATGTAGGTCAGCGCCCACCAGAAGAAGGATATTTGGCGTGCCATCGCCAAGGACGTCCGGACCCTGGGGGTCCGCCAGAGAAGGAGCACCCACTGCCGTAAAAGATGGGAGGACATTCGGCGCTGGAGCAAGACGACGGCGGAGGCTCAGCTGGGGATGGCCTCCCAACGTAGGAGGGGTGCCCCTCGCACCATGAGCCCCCTGATGTTCCGGGTCCTGGCGGTGGCCTAACCTGAGTTGGATGGGCGCTTGAGGGCATCACAGCAGACACAAGGGGTTGAGTACAACATCATTCAGCGGACTTTGCGCGCAGTGAAGGTGTCTGGGTGGGGGAGGAGGGCTGTGGGTTACCGTAGGCCAGGGCGAGTTCCATAGGCTAGGCCCCTCCATAATGCAGGCCATGTGGCACTCCACCCCACCTCTGTAGAGTGCCAAGTACAGCTATACATGCCCCTGTGTCATATATGTGTGCTGATGTCCACCATAGCCATGTAGGCCATATCCCAGGAACTCCATCTGTAGAGCCCAACAGCGCGGCGTAGTGCAGGGGGCTGCTGTGTCTGTATTGTCCGCCAACGGTAGCGGTAAGCCATGCACTCAACCTGTCTTTCTTCCATCGTCCCCCCCCCTTTTTGTGCTCTCCCTGTTCTTGTGTGCATCAGCATCATCAGGCGGAGGTACAGTGGCACCGGAGCACGAGGGAGCTGCATCCCACATGACCATGGAGGGCCACACCACGGACTCTGAATACACCAGTGGGACGGAAGGCGAGGGGAGCTTCACGGCGTTCACAGGATCAGTAACCAGCGACACTGACTCGTCCTCTGATGGGAGCTCCCTTGTGGTGGCGGCAAAATCTGTGCCCCCCACTTCTACAGGTACAGCCGCCACCCCCCCTACCAGCACCGCCCTCCCAGCAGCCCCTCAGCCTTCGCCCCGTGCCCGCTCACCCAGGAGGGTGGGCATCACCTTCGCCCCAGGCACCTCAGCCCCTGCCACTGTCACCTCTGCTGGCCTCAGTGAGGAGGCCATTGACCTCCTCAGGTCACTCACTGTTGGGCAGTCTACCATTTTGAATGCCATCCAGGGTGTAGAAAGGGAATTGCAACACACAAATGCATTAATGCATTCCTGGAGGGCATTCATTCTGGTCAGGCTGCCCTTCATCGAACCCTGCAATCTCTGGCCTCAGCACTGATGGCAGCCATTGTACCTGTGTCTAGCCTCCCCCCTCCAACTTCCTCCACCCAGACCCAATCCCCTGTACCCCAGCCTATCCCAAGCACACCATCAGACCAGCCTGCACACACCTCAACACAAAAGGGAAGCTCAGGCAAACATAAGCACCACACATCCCACAGGCACTCACGCAAGCATCACACACATACAGACACACCAACATCCACTGCCTCCACTGTGTCCCCCTCCTCGTCGTCTCCCTCCTCCCTCCCAGTCTCGTCTACACTCTCACCTGCATGCACTACCACTACAGCCACTAGGTCCCGCACCAGCACACCCACCACCACACCCCGCTCACCTGCACTCACCACCCCCACTACCATTTACACATCCCCTGTGTCCTCTCCCAGTGTGTCTGTGACGCCCCCTCCCAAAGTACACAAACGCAGGCACACACCCACCCAACAGCCATCCACCTCACAACAGCCTCCAACGCATGCACCTGCAACCAAAGCCACAAACGTTACACCTCCTACAACCACCTCCTCTTCCTCCACTCCCAGACCCCCTCCAGCTACCCGTCCCAGTGTTCCTGAGAAACTTTTCCTGAGCAAGCTTGACCTCTTTCCCACCACCCCCCCTCCAATTCATAGGTCCCGTACTAGCTCCTCAGCCAAAAAATTGTCGGTACCAGTGGTGCCTGTTAGAGGTATGTGGAGTGCACCGGGCACCAGGGCAGCCAGTGTGACATGGAGCCACAGCACAGCCAGTCCCCCCTGTGAAGCACCAGAAGTTGGACAGTGCTCGGCGGGAGTGGGGGAAGGCTCCAGCTATCAAAGCCGCTCACAAGGGTCCCGGGGGGAGTGTCCACTCAGCTGTGACTCCTCCCAAGGTGGGGAAGGGGCAGAAGAAATCGCCAAAGCCTGGGAAGAGCAGCACGGTGGAGAAGGCCGCCATCATCACCGCTGCCCAGTAGGCCACTGCCAGCCCCATCGTCACTGGCCAGGAGGCCACCACCAGAGTCAGTGCCCAGGAGGGCAGCACCATTGTCACTGGCCTCCTAGGAGGGCAGCACCATCGTCATTGGCCAGGAGGCCACCGCCAGAGTCAGTGCCCAGGAGGGCAGCCCCATCGTCACTAGCCAGGAGGCCACCGCCAGAGTCAGTGCCCAGGAGGGCCCCGGCAGCCACAACCCCGCTGGGCAATGAAGGACCACCAGCCCCAGCCCAGCTGGGCAATGAAGGACCGCCATGGCAAGCACCGCTGAACAATCCAAGCACCGCTGAACATGGCAAGCAGCGCTGAACAGGGCAAGCACAGCTGAACAGGGCAAAGACTGCCATTGCATGCACCGCTGAACAGGTCAGAAACTGCAAAGTCAAGCACCACTGAACAGGGCAAGCACCGCTGAACAGGGCAAAGACCGCCATGGCAAGCACCGCTGAACAGGGCAAAGACCGTCATGGCATGCACCGCTGAACAGGCCAGAAACTGCAAAGTCAAGCAGCGCTGAACAGGGCAAGCACCGCTGAACCGGGCAAAGACCGCTGAACAGGGCAAAGACCGCCAACTCAAGCACCGCTAGCCCATGTGCGGCAGGGGCAGTGACGGAACTGGGACCGTCACGGGGAGAGTGATGCACTCTGGGCACCAGTCCCCCTCCAGAACCAGTGGAGAACAGCATCCACTCTGTCTGTCCTTAACAGGAATGAAGCACTCTGGGCACCAGTCCCCCTCCAGAACCAGTGGAGAACAGCATCCACTCCGTCTGTCCTTAACAGGAATGAAGCACTCTGGGCACCAGTCCCCCTCCAGAACCAGTGGAGACATGCATCCACTACCTCTGTCCTTAACAGGATGAAGCACTCTGGGCACTAGTCCCCCTCCAGAACCAGTGGAGAACAGCATCCACTCCTTCTGTCCTTAACAGGAATGAAGCACTCTGGGCACCAGTCCCCCTCCAGAACCAGTGGAGAACAGCATCCACTCCGTCTGTCCTTAACAGGAATGAAGCACTCTGGGCACCAGCCCCCCTCCAGAACCAGTGGAGACATGCATCCACTACCTCTGTCCTTAACAGGATGAAGCACTCTGGGAACCAGTCCCCCTCCAGAACCAGTGGAGACTTTTATCCACTTGAGAGACTGTGGCTTTGCACTCCCCAGGATGGTACAGTGGGCAAACCACCCACTGTAGAGACTTGAGAGACTGTGGCTTTGCACTCCCCAGGATGGTATAGTGGGCAAACCACCCACTGTAGAGACTTGAGAGACTGTGGCTTTGCACTCCCCAAGATGGTACAGTGGGCAACCCACCCACTGTAGAGACTTGAGAGACTGTGGCTTTGCACTCCCCAGGATGGTACAGTGGGCAACCCACCCACTGTTGAGACTTGAGAGACTGTGGCTTTGCACTCCCCAGGATGGTACAGTGGGCAACCCACCCACTGTAGAGACTTGAGAGACTGTGGCTTTGCACTCCCCAGAATGGTACAGTGGGCAACCCACCCACTGTTGAGACTTGAGAGACTGTGGCTTTGCACTCCCCAGGATGGTACAGTGGGCAAACCACCCACTGTAGAGACTTGAGAGATTGTGGCTTTGCACTCCCCAGGATACATCAATGGGCATGGAGCCCCCTCATGGATCTGGCGTGGTGCACTCATCCGGCTGAGGTGCCCCTCCTTCCCTTCCCCCTGAGGTGCCTGTTATATTTCTATCTGATGCCCCGACAATGTTCTCTCCGTTTTGATCAGGTATCTGATGTGGGCCTCGCCCATGCATTTTGGGCCCAGTGGTCCACAGACATTGAATGGTGCATTACCTGCACTACTAATCGTGATGTATATTTTGTTGAATGTGTATATTTATCTGTATATATTTGCTTACTGTATTTTGATTTATTACAATGGTTGCACTCATTTCCTTTTGTCTTTGCATTCTTCCGGGGGTCTTGGGGGTTGTTACTGTAATGTTTGGATATGCATTGGTGTGTGTTTTGTAGTGGATGAGGGTCGGGGTGGGGGTGTTGCGCGTGTGTGTCCCTGACTTTTGCCTCCCCCCCCTATGTTGTAGGTGCAGTACTCACCGTTGTCTTCGGCGCCGGCGTTGATGATGGTCGTACAGGAGCAGGAAGACTATCGCAGGGAGTATTTGAAGTTCCGATTCCATGGTGTCCTCCTTCCTCGTGGAGTGTGTAGAAGTGAGCGTTTTCCCTTTGAAATGGCTGTTTCCGCCTTATTTTTATCCACGGTGAATCCGCCCTGGAAAAGGTGGCGGATTGGTAGGTTGTGATACTGTGGGCGGTACTTTGTCTTCTGCCTGTCTGTTGGCGGTGACCGCCAAGCTGTTTGTCTGTACCGCCGTGGCAGTCGGAGTGTTAAAGTGGCTGTCTTTGTTGGCGGTTTCAACCACGGTCATAATTCCCATTTTTTTGCCACCGGCCTGTTTGCGGTCTTACCGCCGCTTTAACACCGTCCGCCAGGGTTGTAATGACCCCGTTAGTCTCTTATCCATCTCTACCAGGCAATTATTTTCTTGCTGTTACATTCTAAACATGTGTTATTCACTTCTAATGGTCGCTTTACCTGCTGTAGTTATGTACTCTTTCTAGAACACTTCTTGTTTTCAGTATTCTCACTTGAATAATATTCTGCTGCATTCTAGATTCAGCCTTCCTGAGCAGTAGAGACTCCTTTCCACATCTCATACAACACGCCAAATCACAAAGGAGCAAAACATGAAGAAGATCTAAATAAATAATGGTAGATCTGAACTCAAAAGCAGATTTCCTTGCAGTGTCTGTCAATGCAGTGCGCCACCAATTTTTATGGGTCGCTCCATTTGCAGAGCTATTTAACATGTTGGTTGAGTCTTCTTTCCTCAAACATCATTTGAGCAAGACCTTCATTTAGGCAGGTTGTTGCAGAATATGGCTAATGGCACAAATTGCGACCCCAGTTTAAGAAGGAGAAAGGTAGAAAAGGGGGAATGAAGGTGCAAGAAAAAAAGGAAATCAATGACAAAGGGAGAAAGACAGAATCAAAGAAACTGCAAGGCAGAGATAAACAGACATAAGTGGAAGGTGGTGGCAGAAAGAGGCATAAAGTGGAAACAACGCAAGGTAGTCTTGGTATTGTACCACCAGGCAGAATATCTGCTAGATGCTTTGGCTAGCTACACTTAGGGGCAGATTTATGAAAAGTGGTGCTGCACCTAGTGCAGTGCCACTTTTCTTGCACCCCTTAGCGCCCCCCTAATGCCTCCATATGTGCACCGTATTTAATATATGCAGACCATGGCAGTAGTTAGGGAACTAGCATCAGAATTTTTGATGCTAGTTTGGCGCTTTTCGGACGGTAATCCTGCGAAGCACTAAGAGGCCCACTGAAAACAAATGAAAGCCTCCTTTTAACGTCTGCTCTGAGCAGGCATTAAAAGTGCTGTAAAAATGGTGCAAAGAAATCTGCTAGATTTCTTTGCACCATTGTTTGCCCCCTAACCGGGGACCCCTAGTTTACATACATTATGCCTGGTGAAGGCATAATGTAGCACAAAGGGTTACAATGTGGCGCAATACATGCAAATTCAGAGGGCGATTTTGGCCTCGTTGGGCCACATTAGCATAAAAAAAATGCTAATGTGGCACAAGGAGGTGCTAGGGACTCTTAAATCTGCCCCTTTTAAATAAATTAAGCATGGCTCAAGTCAGATATCCAAAAACAGCCATACACAATAAAAGGGCAATCATGGAATTTAGACGATGTGCTATCAGTGGTTGATTCGTTTTCACCAGCAGTTACAAGTGTAGCATATTCATTTCATAAAGCACATTTACTCTAAATCACTATTGCTTCTTGCTACAAATGGGGTCTCTAGTTAGCAGATGTATTCACCTTTGTCCAAATAGGGACCATGATCCTTGTCAAGGTAAGTCACACACAGTCCAAACTATCCTGTGCCCAATCTCTGGTAACTTGGCACTGAGCAGTCAGGCTTAACTTAGAAGGCAATGAGTAAAATATTTGTGCCTTAAATCATACATTAACACAGTGAAAACACCACAAAAATACACCATACATGTTTAGAAAAATATAAGATATTTACCTGGTTAAACTAAGGTCAAAACGATAAATACTCAATAAGCACAAGTTGAGGTAGCACTTTTGCAAGATTAAAAACAGTTGCCTACACAAAGTACCTGGTTTGCATAAAAAATAACGTGCATGGAGACCGCAGGGGAGGAGATGTGTGGAAAAATAGGGTGTGAGTTGGAATTTCCGTCGCAGCACAGATGATGCGTTGTTTCTTTCCATGCTGCAAGGGGCTTCACGAGGATTTCCGGTGCGCAGTCTTGGTTCCACACTGCGATGCAGGGATCCTTTTGACGGCCAGGGATGATTCGTGGAAATCCTGGGCATGAGGGATGAAGTCACAGGTGTTGCGTCGATTTGGTCTGTCGCACGGCAGGCATTGCATTGATTCTTCAAATTTCTGCCCGCAAAGCACATGCTGCGTCGATTCTTCACTCGGATGTCCGGCTGTGTCATTCCAATTCAGCTGTGCAGCTATTTTTCTTGTTGCAAGGCGAGTTGTGTGTCATTTCCGACAGGCTGTGCAACAATTTTTGGCGCACAAGGAGTTCCTTAAACAGATGAAGACTTTTTGGCCCTGCAACTTAAAAAAAAAGGAGGCAAACTCAATCCAAGTCCTTGGAGAGCACTTCTCAGCAAAGTCAGATGGCAGCAGGGCAGCAGGGAAACAACAGAGCAGCAATCCTTCACAGCAAAGTAGTCCAGATGAGTCCTTTGGGCAGTGAGGCAGTTCCTCTTGACAGGTCGCAGGTTCAGGTCCAGAAGTGACTGATTTGGTAGGGTCAGAGATCCAGTTTATATACCCAAAAACGCCTTTGAAGTGGGGGAGACTTCAAAGAGTGGTTTTGAAGTGCACAAGGTCCCCTTTCAGTACAGGTCTGTCTGCCAGGGTCCCGGTAGGGGGTTTGGCAGTCCATTGTGTGAGGGCAGGCCACTAGCCTTTAAAATGTAAGTGTCAGGCCCTCCACCCTCCAAGCTCAGGAAGACCCATTCAGTATGCAAATGAGTGCAGGTATGACTGAGCATCTTGTGTTTGTGGTTGTCTGGGTGAGATGCGCAAGGTAGCTGTCAACCAGCCAAGACATGGACCTGAGACTGGCTATAAGGCACAGATGGAATTTAAGTGCAGACATATGGTCACTTTCTAAAAGTGGGGTTTCTAAAATAGTAATATAAAATCCAACTTCACCAATGAGCAGGATTTTGTATTACCATTCTGCATTAAATATGACCTGCTTACCCCTTTCTGATCACAATCTACTACTCAAAGACCCATATTTATACTTTTTCACGCAAAACTGCATTAGTTATGCTCTCTAAGGGCTTAAGGATGATATTTGTTCCTAAGTGCTACTAACTCACTTGACTTCTTAGGAGCATTTAGCTCCCTCCAGTGGTCTTGTTCTTTCTGTTGTTGATTCTACAGGGACATCTAGCCGTAACTAGTGGCACTGCATCATTTGTTGTTGATTCTACAGGGACATCTATCCACATTTTTGCAGTTGACTCTACGGGGGCATCTAATAATGACCTGCTACACCGCACCCTTGTGCCCTTGGCTCCACAGTTACATGATATTTAAGAGGCCTGCAAGGCCTGAAAATGTGTAATACACTTGTTCTCAAGGAGTTGATTATATGATTACATTGCAATATTCTTTATCATTCTTTTTTATGTGATTATGCCCTCTAGGGGCTGAATATATGTTTACATGACCATGTATCCTCTAAATGGCATTTTTACTGTTTTGCTCTGTGGGGACTGTTCGTACCATTACAGTCTAATGCCAGTTGTATGAAGGAATGCACAAACACAGTTTATTTCTGATAAAGGTTTAATTGGATGCATGGCTAAATATTTATAAGGTTCCAAATGCGAGGTTGTCATAATCATTTACAACACAAAGGGGCATAATTACACACCATTTGCGCCACATTTGTGTTACTTTTTTACGCACATTTGGTGCAAAACTAACTCCATATTTCTATTTTGGCGTTAGACTTCAAATTATTGGAGTTTGCACCATTTTTTAGATGTGTGAACCTACCTTGCGTCAATGAGATGCAACGTAGGCGTTCCCATATAAAAAATGGTGCTAACCCCATAGCTAACTCCATAGACCCATTTTTATCCCCTGTGCTAAAATGAGGCACAGGTGGGAGGAGGGGCTAAATAATGGTGCAAGGCTTGCTTTGTTTTGCACCATTATTTAATGCCTGGGTCAGACCATTCGTAAGGGGACCTGTGGACTCATTTCCATGGTTGAACACCATGAATGGGTCCACAGGTGCCCTCCTCAAGCCCCAGGAACCGCCCCCACACCAGAGGTAGACCGGAGGATGGTGGACCACATCCCAGGTAAGTAGGGTAAGTATAGGTAAGTATTTTTATTGTTAAATTAAAGCACCATCAGGGGCCCAACTTGATCGACACCGCGGACGTCAAAATTCCACCATGTGCATCATTTTTTGGAAGCGGGAAACTGCCTTGCGTTAATGATATGCAAGGAAGGCGGTCCCTTCCAAAAAATGACTTTAAGGCCTGTGCGCCTTATTTATACCCCAGTGTCATTTTGACGCACAGGAGGGGGTGGGCATTTAGAAACGGCGCACAGCCAGATGTGCGCCGTCTTTTAACGCCTGGGTCAGGGCAGGCGTTAAGGGATCTGTGGGCTCGGAAGGAGTCCAGAGGTGCCCTTCCCTGCCCCCAGGTACACCCCCTGTCACCCTCGCCCACCCCTGGAGGACACCCATAGATGGGGGGACCCATCCCAGGGAACTAAAGGTAAGTTCAGGTATGTATTATTTAACGTTTTTTTTAAGTGGCATAGGGGGGCCTGATTTGGGCCTCCCTACATGCCACTATGCCCAATTACCATGCCCAGGCTTCATAAGTCCCCTGGCCATTGCCATTGGGCAAGGGGGCATGACTCCTGTCTTTGCTAAGACAGGAGTCATGTCAATGGGGATTGTGCGTAAAAAAAAATGGCGCAAGTCCAGTTTGAGTGCCTGATTTTTGCCTTAGACCTGACTTGCACCATTTTTTGATGCACAACCCCCATTTTCTCAAACGCCGGCACTGCCTGGTGTGAGTCACTTTCTTTTACTCGTCATTCCATAAATAAGGTGCCCGCATGGCGCGTTGGAATGGCGTTAGCCGGCGGTGAAATGTTTGACGCACAACTGCGTTGGCGCAGTTGTGCGTGAAAAAGTATAAATATGGCCCTTAGACTTTTGGTCTAAGTTCAGACTTTTGGATTTTTTATTTAAGTTTACCTTTGTTAATCAGTTGTTAAATTAGGTGGTATTGGTATAACCAGTGGTAGTAATCACCCTTTTTGAAAGTTTACTTCTTATATTTTCAAGATACTGTCATGCTGCATTCTGCATGGCACAATGTAGCAGGTATCTTGAAAATGCAGAAAAACATGTTTTCATAATTTTAAATAGCCAGCATGTTGGGCTACATAATGTGAAATGAGGCAATGTGCTGGCCATCTTGAGAGTATAAAAAATAATGCTAGGTGGCTGTTGAGTAGCATCACAATGCCATGTTGCCTAATGCAGTGTGGCAGCCATCTTGATATTATAGGAAGTAGATTTTCAAGATTACCAGTCATTGCTCCTAGCTTTGCTAATGTTGACTCTTTTTAAATGCTTTTGGTAATAGCAAAGCCAATAGTAGTGGCCACTATGAAGCAGGAAAGGGAGAGAAAAGTCAGGAGAGTGGGCACCAAAAGGCAAAGAAAAGTGCTGTGAAACAACATAACCAAAATCTCTATCTGGCACCAGGCATGCTAGTGCTCAGAGGGAGGGGGTGGAAATGATGGAAGGTTCAGGAAGTGAGGGAAAAAACAGGATCACGATTTCAGTATGCAGGGAAGGAGAAGGACATACACTTCCATGCAGAGTTAAACAGAACATCAACGGAGAGAAGCCGTTCTGTGATATCAGCCATGAGGATTCAGGTCATCCAATGAAAAGCAATGGTAAAGAAGAAATGTTCCTGGGTCAAAGCAACCACATGAGTAGGAAGAGTAGTGGTAGAATCAAGAACACACAGCTGAGCTAGATAAGAAAGCCATCCTATCAAGCGCAAGAGATAGCCTCAAAGACCGCACTATGTGGTATTGTTTGCAATGCTATGAGAGATAGACAGTTGAAACTGTAAAAGACCGAACACAACTCTATACATACATATAAAGCTACAAATAATGAGAGGCCTCTAGAAGGACCGATTAGTTTCAACAATCAATCAATTTTAAGAAAGTTCTAGGTATTACAAATCCAAACAGTTAAAGGTACAGTTTTGCAGTTGTGTGGTAGAAGAAACATAAGCATGGTTGTTTGAATCCATAGCCATAAGGATTTAATCTGGATGATAGGAGAAAAAGTTCAAAAGTTCAATATGCCAAAGCCATTTTTAGAAAAGGTATTTAGAGCTATTACTATAATTGTGCAAACTTGAAAACTATGGGTCTTATTGACAAACTGCCTGGTGTAGTACTGTTAGAAATGGGGTCTATGGTTGGCAGGCAGTCGGATCTGCGCAGGTTTGCAATGATTTTGATGCCCAGCAATGATGTGTGTAAACTCCGCCCGCACAGTGATGGAAAGACAATGCTGTGAGGGGTTGTGTTGATTTTACATCAGTGTTGCAGGTGTTGCGTTGAAATTTTCCCTGAGGGGCTTCCTGTGCATGGATTTCAGTCCTTTTCCTACCTGTTTTACTTATCAAGGGCCCAGGGACTTGATAGGGCACCACTTTGCAGGAAGGAGTCCAAGTGCTGGCACATAGGGCGTGCCTTAGGGCTGCCTTACATGTACAAAAAGGGAAGGTTTCGGCCTGGCGAGTGGGTACACTTGGTACACTTGCCAGATCAAATTGGCAAGTTAAAAATGCACATACAGGCAGTGCAATGGCAGGTCTGCACCATGTTTACAGGGCTACTCATGTGGGTGGCACAATCAGTGCTCCAGGCCCACAAGTAGCATTTGATTTACAGGTGTCGGGCACCTCTATTGCACTTTCCTAGGGATTTACTACTAAATCAAATATGCCAATCATGGAAATGCCAATTACACATACAATTTATTCAGAGAGCACTTGCACTTTAGTACTGGTCAGCAGTGGTAAAGTGCTCACAGTACCAAAAACAGCAAAAACAGAGTCCAGAACACAGTCAAAACATGGGAGGCAAATGCTAAAAAGACAGGGGAGACCACACCAAGGATGTCAGTCAAACACTTGTCCTCCCCAGCCTAAAGTGGGGAGATTTACACAACCTCATGGGAGTTCTCTTTACTAAGGCAGAAGAATCTGGACAGATCATCAGCACTGGTGTGTTCTGTTCCAGGGTTGTGTCCCACCATACAGACCATTCCCTGTAGGGAGATAGACTACCTCAACAATTTTGGGGTTCTCACCCCTCATCTGCATTAGCCATCTGAGGGGCCTGTGGTCTGGCTGAACCCAGAAGTGAGTCCGAAACAAGTAGGGTCTTAGCTTCTTCAGCACCCAAACCACAGCAAAAGCTTCACATTCAATTGTACTCCACGTATGTTCCCGAAGATGTACCAATGAAGGCAACAGGCTGGTCTAGGCCCTCTTCATTTAGCTGTGACAACGCTGCTTCCACACCATGCTCTGAAGCATCAGTCTGCGCGATAAACTCCTTTGAGTAGTCAGGTGCCTTCAGCACGGGTGCTGTGCTCATGGCTGCCTTCAGGGCAGCAAAAGCTGTCTGGCAAGACTCGGTCCAGGCCACTTTCTTTGGTTGTTTCTTGGAAGTTAACTCTGTTAAGGGAGCAACAGTGGTGCCATACCCCTTAACAAACCTCCTATAGTAACCTGTGAGACCTAAAATAAAGGCTCTCACCTCAGTCTGGGTCTTGGGAGGCTCCCAAGCCAGAATTGTGTCAATCTTTCGCTGTAGGGTGCCACCTTGCCACTCCCCGCCTAGTCTCCCAAATACACAACAGAGCCCTGCCCTATTTGGCACTTACTTGCCTTAATAGTGAGGCCTGCCTTCTACAGGGCCTCTAACACCTTACAGAGGTATTGCGAGTGTTCCTCCCAAGTGGAGCTGAACACACGCAATGTCATCCAGGCAGGCTGCTCTGAAATCCTCCAACATAGCCAACACCTGGTTAACCAGACTTTGAAAGGTGGTAGGGGCATTTTTCATCTCAAAGGGCATCATCCTAAACTGGTAGTGCCCATCCGGGGTAGAAAATGCAGACCTCTCCTTAGCCCCCTCAGTCAGAGCGTGACTCCTGGGATCAAGGAAACTCCCTGAGAAATCCACACACAGCCCTTTGTTTCCACGCTTCTCCTCCTCTGCGGTTCTTTGCAGAGATTTTTCATGCGAACCAAGTACTGTGTGCTTGAAAGAGACTTTGTTTGCTGTTAAATGACTTGAGACACTTTATATCACTTTTCAGTGATATCTCAACATTCACTTATTGCATCTTTGATCGTTTTGACCTTTCTCTTTGGCAGACAGGAGGTCAGGAAGAGGCTCACTCTCTTCCTCCACCCCTTCATCTGTTGCCAAGAGCATAGTCACCTCTGTCCTCTCATAGTGAGGTTTGAGGCAGGTCACATGTAGGACCCTCAAATGGTTCCTATGAGTCCGCAAGTTCACCAGATAGGTGACATCACTCTTGCACTCCAGCACCTCAAAAGGCACAGTCCACTTGTCCTGGAGAGCATAAGGCTTTACTAGGGCCATCACCAGCACTTTTTATCCAGGATGAAACTCAACCAGAAAGGCATTCTGGTCATACCACCGTTTCATATCTTCCTTGCTTGCTTCCAGGTTTTCTTGAGAAAACTTCCCGAAGTAGGCAGGCTGCTTCCTAAAAGCTATCATGTAACTGAATACATCCTGGGGGGTGCTTACTGGAGGGCAATAAATTAAATGTGAACCAGACTCCTTATGAGATGCATGGTCTGCAGCCTGCTGCCGCAAACATGCTAGTGCAGGTAGGCCATGTTTTCTGTGCATCACAGAATGCTTCCCTGGTGGGTCCCCCTTCCCGCTGCCACTGAGTCAGCTCAAGGACATCCCCGAGGTCAGCCACCTGTTCTCCTGTAGGCTCCGGGCATTGTCCTCAGGTTCAGCCTCCTCCAGGTCCATAGAAACTTCTGAGGTGGGTTTCCAGCGCCCCTTGCCCTTCCTCCTTCTGGCAGGCACCTGAGCCACTCTTTCAGGCTCCAGGGCCTCTAGATCACCTTGAAGGGCTGCCATGGACTGGGTGGACACACCCACCCACCCAGGCAAACCCAACATCTCCAAGTGAGACCTGTATTCACCTTGCTGCACTTCACCAACCCATCTAGTGATATGCAAAAAGAGTCTGCACACTCCAATCAGGTTGGGGATTCCTTCTTTTTGTAGGACCTAAACTTGTTCTTGTACTGCTCAGGAGTGAGATTATTTCTTGTGAATATGGCATCCTTCATGATAGTGTAAGTGAGTCCTTGAGTATCCCCTAAGGGACCCATGTCAGGGTTTCCCGCCGCTCTACCTCAAAGTGCTTCCACAGACCCACTCCCCAATATGCTTCAGGGACCATGTTCATGTGAAAATCAGCATCATACCACTTGATCCACAGATAGATGTCATCCTCCCTCTTGTAATCTTCACCAGATCTTTAGGAATGTGTACCCTTCTCTCAGGCTGCACTGGCGTACTGCTGCCACCATCTCTACTAGACTGGGTCCTCTGATCCTGCTCCCTTAAACTGCGCTCATAAGCCAATAGCATCTTCTTCTCTTCACTGGCCAGAATCCTCGCCTCCATCTCCATCTCCATCTTGAGCTTCTCTAGTTGAAACTGGGGCACCCTCTCTTCCTGTCTGTCCTTCAGCTCCTCAGGAGGCAGGCCCTTAGATGCTATACTGTTACCTGCCCGGAAACCCCCCCCCCAGGAAGAACAAGTACATCCACTACACCACCTGGATTACTCTGCACCTCCTCACCCTTATCCTCCTCCTCTGTGTGCCTTCCAGCTTCCTTGGCTGCCACCCAAGCCCTCATTGCCTTTTGCAGCTCCTTCTTCCTGCAGAGCTCATGATGGGGCAGGCAAGCTCCTCGCAAAATTGCTTCAGAAGAGCCACTGTGTAACCCTCCAGTTTCTCTAACTCGAAAATAGCCATTGAAGCCACAGTGGGTGCATCCTCAGATTGAGACTTGTTGGTGAGTACTCAAAAAATGTAAAGTTCCAAAAGTAGTTAAAGAGTTCCCAACAGAAGTTTTAAAACCACAAAAAATTTAAGTAGAAAAAGTCCAAAAAAAGCAAAACAAGTGGTCTCATAATGGTCTGCACTGAAAACAGTAGTGTACACTTAATCACTGTATGTCAAGTACAAATGCATGTTCTATCCACACAGCTGGTCACCAATGTTAGTAATGGGGTCTCTGGTTGGCATTCAGTTTGTACTCTGTAACAAGCAGGGACTCTCAATCTAGTCAGGGTAAGGGACATATACCCTTAAGATAACCCCTGCCCTCCCCCTTGGTAGCTTGGCACAAGCAGTCAGGCTTATCAGGCTTACAACACAGTTTATAACAATAGCCAATATTTATCTAAATCAAACAAGACAAAAACAATAAAAATCTACCATACACAAGTCAAGTTATGACCTTTTAAAGTAAAAAGAGTCTTACTCTATCGAAAACAATAGAAACGTTGTTGTTACACAAAGTACCTGGTTTGGGTAAAAAATAAAGCTGCACAGGCAAGCGTTTGTTGGAAAAGTCAACGATGCATCGATTCCTTATTTGCAAGTGAGGCCGTGTGTCATTTCTTCTCCGGTAGGGTAGGAGATGTGCCGTTTTTCCATCTCGTAAGAGAGCGATGTGTCGATTTCTGGACGGGACACCTCGGATCCACACAGCTTCACAAATGACTTTGATGCCCAGCAATGATGTGTGTGAAATGCTGCTGCACGGTAAGAGCAAAAACACACTGCAAGGGGTTGCATCAATTTTACAGCCACATTGCAGGTGGTGCATTGAAATGTTACCTTCCTGTGTGTGGATTTCAGTCTTTTCCCTAACAGCTTTACCTTTTTCTAGGGTCCAGGGACTGGATAGGGCCCCACTTGACAGGGCAGGAGTCTCAGCAGAGAGTTCAAGAGCTGGCAGAGGAAGTCTTTGATGGCCTTGAGACTTCAAAACAGGAGTCATGCTCAATCCAAGCCCTTGGAGACACTTCACAAGCAGGGATATACCACCAGGTCCAGTCTTTGTCCTCTTTCAGGCAAAAGCAGCAACTGCATGACAACCCAGCAAAGCACAGTCACAGGTCTAGGGGCAGTACTCCCCCTCCAGTTCTTCAACTCTTCTACTTGACAGAGATTCCTCTTGGATCCAGAAGTAATCTGAAAATCTGGGGTTTGGGGTCCACTACCTTTACCCCTTTTTTCCTTTGAAGTAGACAAACTTCAAAGGAAAGTCTCTGTTGTTAACAAGATCCTGCCTTGCTCAGGCCTAGCTACAGACTCACACCAGTGTGTTGGAGACTGCATTGTGTGAGGGGAGGCAGAGCACATTCAAGTGTAAGTGACCAGTCCTCCCTCTACTCTAGCCTAGAAGCCCACCTGGATGCGCAGGCTAAACCCTGGCTCCCTTTGTGTCACTGTCCAGAGGAGATTCACAAACAACCCAACTGTCAGTCTAACCCAGAAAGGGATTACACATCAGGCAGAGTCACAGAATGGTTTAAGCAAGAAAATGCCCACTTTCTAAAAGTGGCATTTTCAAACTGACAATTTAAAAACCAACTTTATCAAAAGATATATGTTTTAATTGTTAACTCAACCTCCATGTCTCTATCTGCTCCCAAAGGAAAAAAACACATACAAGTTATTTAAAGGCAGCCCCCATGTTAACCTATGAGAGAGATAGGCCTTGCAACAGTGAAAACCACATTTGGCAGTATTTCACTGTTAGAGCATGTGGAACACATCAGTGCATGTCCCACCTTTAACATATTATGCACCCTGCCCATGGCACTTCCGAGGGCCTACCTTATGGGTGCCTTACACGTGCAGAAAGGGAAGGTTTGTGCCTGACAAGTGGGTACACTTGCTAGGTCGAATTTGCTGGTTAAAACTGCACACACCGACGCTGTAGAGGAAGGTCTGAGCCATGTTTACAGGGCAACTCATGTGGGTGGCACAATCAGTGCTGCAGACCCCCATTAGTAGCGTTTGATTAACAGGCCCTGGGCACCACTAGTGCACTTTACTACGGACTTACTACTAAATAAAATATGCCAAGCACGGAAAAGCCAATTACATGTACAATTTACCAAGGGAGCATTTGCACTTTAACACTGGTCAGCAGTGGTAAAGTGCCCAGAGTACCAAAAACAGCAAAAACAGAGTCCAGTACACAGTCAAAACATGGGAGGGAGAGGCAAAAAACACAGGGGAGAAGACTCCAAGGATGTCGGGCCTAACAAGTACATTTTGTAGTACTACAGTATTACTACTCATGTACTACAAAATGCTATTAAAAAATCTCCATGCTGAGATCTCGCCCCCGTTCCTCTGTTTTCTGCACAGAGATTCCAGGACATTTACACTTATAGAAGAGTAGTAAATGTGAGAGGAAGAAGTGGAGTGACAGATTAAAGGGGAACACTTACTAATAAATGGGAGGTATTATGGAAGGATAATGATCCACCCACAACAGGGTAAAACCATTATTCTTCCCAAAGCGCACTTCTAAAATTAGTACTGCCAAAAAGGACCCACAACAGCAGTAAATGTACTCCAGATCACAACACAACACATGACCAAAAACGGGCACTACAACATACTTCCATTGCAATACTGGAGACAGGGATTTAGGATAACACCCAATAGGAACTAATGTTCCACTAAACTATTTAAAAAGAGCACATTTTAAAGAATGTTAAATAATGTGTATGAGGAAAACATTATTATTTTATTTTAAAATATTTCATTACACTTTTTTATATATAAAAACAAATTGAATGTAAAGTTAGTATCTATTTACAAAACAAATAACTTTAATTTTATGTGTCACTTATGATAATTTTTACACATAGTAAAATATTTTTAATTCTTCTTCTTGGTGGGAATTTGTTCTGAATTTAAACTTTTGAAAAATAATATTTTAAAATGTAATATATTCTAAACAAATGCATGTTTTAATTTTTAAGTGAAGTTGTTCATTCTATAATAATTTATGTTCAACATTTAAATAAACATATAAAAACAATAACCATTAATATTTAACATCAAACATAAACATATTTAAACATTGCCCTATACTTTACCATAGAGAGATATCAGCCCCCTGGCCAGAGATCTCTGTCAAGTGTGCTGAAGGTCAAATCAGGTCAAAACATCACTAATAATAGTAACTTTATGGTTGTATTTGACATTTTTACTAACTTTATGCCCTATTTCAGAGAACAGGTAAGTCTACAGTTTTGAGCAACTTTAAAAGGTAAATGTTGAATCACCAAAAATAGTTAGTTCACTCAAAGGTGTAAGGGTAAATTTGCTTGTAGTAAATCTGTATAAGTTTATTTCCCTTTGTGAATAGGGCATAATATAGTCAATCACATAAGGATGACTACAATTTTTTTTTTTTAAGTATAAAGACTTGAGAGAAGAAACATTTAGAAAGGTGAGGTAATTGGCCCATCATCCAAGAAACGTAAAAAACATTCTTTTAAAGCAGATATGTAAGCATCCAAAATCCAACCACTTACTGTGCAAAGCAATCCTGTGGTTGACGTGGGCTGACCACTGCCCCAAGCTGTACACTGCAGAGGATTGAAATACAATATGAATTGCTGTTGAACAGCCAAGTGCATGTAGGGAGCTCACCAAAGCCCCTCTCTATATGTACATATTTATGTTTCTTTATTCGTAATTATTTACAAGAGGTGTTCAAAACAGCTAATCCTGTTTTAAAGCCACACCTAATAATGTGTTTCAACGTAAGAGTCACCTCTGTGCTTGGTTAGTTTCATAGTTCTTTATAACTAATCTATATCAAAACTTGTAAACAGTGATAAGGAACAAATCATGCCAAGTACATAGGGCCTAATTACGAGTTTGGTGGTATTACTGCCATAGCCCCGCGGTCCCAAGAAGAACGCTGAGCCGGCGGTATTCCGCCCACTGTAATATGATGTTTCTGTTGTGCTGGCGGTCTCTTGATGGTGGTCTTCTAATGGAGATGGACTCTCATGCTAGGAACTTCACTTTTTGTAGGTTTTGTTCCACAGTGCTAATACATATGTGTATATGTACACAAAGCAAGTCTGAAAATACACACCTGTGTATTACACTTATGGAAAATATACCTTGTCCAACAGCATGGGTCCACAGCCATTGTAACAGAGATGAAATGTACAAGTGGCCTAACTGAGGAGCTGACATCATTGGTGTGGATTGTCTTCATCAGCAAGTCTCTTCAGCAAAGGGAGGACCTTGAAGAGGGGCTCCGTGATGGGAAGAGGTGTAGAAACTGAATATAAAGTGAGTACTTTCATTATATCTTGTGTTTCTGCTAGGTCACGTATGAAGGTCTTCCCGCCACAGTCGCTGGGCGGTGAGCCACATCATCTGCAGGAACAGGTTCTGAACTCCAGCCTTCAGCTGCTGTAGCCTGTGACCACAGTCAATGTGGGAGTGAAAGATTGGCAGTTGTGTCAGGGCATGGGTGGTGTTTTTTCAATGGGACTGGCAACATCGTAATTCGGGCTCAGCCACTGCAACCACAGTGTGAAAGCTGAATTAATTACTAATAAATTTGTATTGATTAATGGTTAGGAATTTAAATTAACTAGGCTAAAATAGAAAATAATTTGTACCTTGGAGAATGTGCCCACTTTAGTGGCCATCATAAGGCGTATGAAAAATTACTAAAGACTTTTATAGTTAAATAATGTGCACAGGTAGAATAAAATGTATTAATGGGTTATACTAATATAATAATGTTATGTATTTTCTTAGATAATATTGAGCTTTGATTAATTATGAGGTTTGGGCCTAGTCGACAAAGCCTCATGTTAAGTTCCATAAATGTTCGTAACTGTCTTGTCAAAGCAAAGAATTTATACTGTTCATTGTTCACACTGCGCTGACCAAGCGATTTGTAAATGCCTTAAACCTTCTCATGAGAACTTCTGGTGGAGATGTTCTGTACTAAAAGTTGTTACTTTGTAGATTTGATTCGTGAGACAAAGACGTTCCCTGGAGCTAACAATGGACATACTGCCTGCAGCTAGGATTGCAACTAAAAAGTTATCTGATGAAGCTGATGACGGGAATTGGAGAAGAGCAGCCAATCATCGACGTGTGAAAGACTGTCTAGGACTCTTGGTCCTACTGGAAATGTACGATTTTCTGACCAATGACGGTGTGAGCAAATGCTTTATGGATTTTGAAATCTCCATACTACACTTTGCAGAAGAGGGTGCAGATGATCTTTCATTCTAGTCCTATTAGGACCTATTGCCTGACCTTTGTCTGTCACTTCCGTTGTTCTATTCCATTCTCTACCCTTTAGAAATCTTGTTTGTGGGGCATCGCCATTCCCTGACAATTTATCCCAATAAAGTAATTATGGTGATGCTGTTTCCTTAGCTTACTGTTTTCTAAGTAGTTCAGTTATCTTAGAGCCCAACCGTGGCTGAGCCAATCTTTTTCACTGTCCCGTTGCTGACTAAAAAGATGTATAACTCATGAAGAGAAATCACAGCTTTCTGATCCATTAAGGAATGGTATAAAAGAATGCTAATGTGTCTGTTGTAGATGTTTTTGTTCTTTCTTTTAGGTATCAACCGCTGTTTTGATAGAGCCCTAGTTAGATTTTTTCAAAATTAATTTTGGACTAAGTTGTTTTGAATAAAGCCCAAACATGCCATTCTAATTGGAGGGTTAGTTAGTATGCCCAAAATGTGTTAACAATGTTATTAACAAAGAGTTGAATTTGTTCACCTTTTGAATCTAGATGTGTGCTATCTCTGTTTTTCAGTTATTAGTTCTACTAATTTGCACTGTGACTCCTGAATGTTTAATCATAAATGCATTAGTTAAATTGGGATTCTTTCAACGCTTTGGTCAGTCTGTGTTGTTTTGTCTATGTTTATCATTTGGTATTGAGACTAATTTACGTGATGTTAGCATTGTTAATATAGGGAAATAAACTTTCTAATTTTACTGAAAGGTATGGTTACTCTTTGCCACATAGGTCATGGTGCGTAATAGCTACTGACTCAAAGTTTTGGTAATTGACTTGTTGATCAAGTTATGTTGTTGTTGGTCAGATTATAAGTAAAGATTGTGTACATGGTGGAATCACTCAAAGCGTAGTCAAAAGGTCCATCGAACCCTTGATGCAACCCCTTATAAATAAATTATAAAAGACCAAATAAAGCTAGACCACTCACAATGGTACTAAGACTGCTTAAGTCGTATTCAGCCCCATAGTATGTATTGAGAGTTTGATCCATTTGGATTAACACTGATTGCCATGACAACTATTTTTTATGTCTTTTTTACTTACTCTCCCTGTGATTTGTCAATGCCTTTTACCTTTTAGTTATAAACTAGGCTTCAATTACATTTATTCTTGTGATGTCATATGTATGAAGCTTATTTGGCATCATTTTCTGTGATTCAGGTTCAAAGTTGATTTCATGCCTTTATTGCTGCGACCCTGGCATTTTAGTGAACCAATGTTCATGCCTGGGACAGGTGTACAATTCTGCAGAAATACATTTATATAAATTGAAAGCATGTATGCTTTTGGACAAATAATCATTTTGACTTTGTTGTACAATTTTCTAGTATTTCTGTATGCACCTTGTTGGTAGATACACACAAGCTTACAAATTTGCTGATGTTAAATCACGTTTGTATGTAGGATCTAACAGAAAGGCCCACAAAGCTTCACCTAGTCATGGATTTGCAAATACTGAAATTTCTCCATACCTATATTGAAAGTAAGTGATCAGTAGAATCAGTAGCAGAATCGGGTTTCCATTTCAAAATGGTTAGTTTACGGAACTATAGTCATTCCTCAATGGCTAGATATTTTATTAATTCATGTGATGTAATGAACTGAATTTATTGTATGATGTGACACCAACTGTTATGGAGGTGTTTAAAGCAATATAAATTAAATTGCATTTTTCTGATGACGATACAAGCAGAGCCAAACACGCCATAAATTATTTGCATTTTTCTGAATCATTTTATAGCCCAAACCAACATGAATGCATAATTTTGGTTAAAATGAGTGGCATGTTTCAGTAATAACACTAATTAGGAATTATGAAGCTAAACACATAAGCATACCTGATTGATGGAATGACTGTGAGGATGAAGGTGCAGAGGTGTGGCTGTACATGTGAAACATCCAGTAAAACCCAGGGAGCATGGATACTAAAGAAAGAGTCTAGTATCATCAAAATAGGTGTTTGTTAAAGCATTCTTTTGTACACTTGAGGTGGTAGTGAAGCATTCCTGATGTAGAATATTTCTGCAGTGGTAGAGTATGGGAGACCTATGAGGAAAACCATATCTCTGTGTATGTGTCATGGCCATGGTTTGCTCGATTGTATAATCAAGGGTTTGATTTTTGTTCGAAGGCATATCTTGCCCCAGAGCACATAGGATTTTTTGCTACAAAGAAGAATTCTAAGTCAATATGAAGCCTTACGTTTTATCATAGGAGGATGTTGGTGAAAGGTCATTGTAATAATGCAGGTTTGAGCCGGTGGCTTGTGGTCATCATTTGAGTGAAGACAATTATTTAATTCTTCAAGGCAAGTGTGTAATCAACTTCTCAAGTAACTTCTGTTTAAATGTATACTCAATTCGATTCAAATTCTTTATTCAGCACAAATACTAACACCATAAATGATCCTAAAATTTATATCACCAATAAAAAAATAAAAAAATTTAAACAATAATTTTGTACTATAGTACAATGCTCTTCCTAAGGTGAATAGCACCCCAAATATGGAGTGTAGTACAAAGACAAACAAGAGGATACTCAAGCGCAAAAATATGGCATGCAACAATTTTAAAATCCCTGATATTGTGCGCAGTAAAAATTGGTTTTAAAAAACTTCTCTTTAAACATGCAGAAAAACCACAAAATAAAATAAAGTGCAGAGTACTTTGTATCAATTCACCATCACAGAGACAGGGAATTATATTTGAAGGACATTTCTTCATTTCCGGAAAGGCAACCAAGTGATGAACAATGCCCAACCGCAGTCTGGTTAGGACAAAACAGTGTTGGCTACTTGTTACCCAGGTAAGATATGATTGCCATCCATCTGGCAAATCACTCAGTAAATATTTCATAACTGTTTGTTTCCTAGATTCTTTGCATATTCTTTGCTCAAATGTATAATTCAAAAAGAGGCCTTAATTACACTCTTCTAAATGGACAGACAACTTTCAGGGTCACTCAGAACAGTTGATTAAAACTATGCACTAAGTGCCACATATTCAAATATTTGGAGTTGCGATTCCCTAATTTCCATTCCATGCAAATCGCAATTAGGGAACCGAAATGCCACATGTAAGAAACTCCTTCGAGAAATAGACCTGCCTCATTAATATTAATGAAGTAGGTTGCAATTTGCAACCCACCGTGAATCGCAAAAATCACAGGGATGGTGGACTGCTGGTGTCAACAGACCACCATGTATGTGATTGCTTTTAAATAAAGCAATGTTTTTTTTAAATGCAGCCCGTTTTCCTAAAAGGAAAACAGGCTGCTTTTAAAAAGAAAGAAAATGATACATTTCAGTTTCATTTTTGAAGAGTAGGCAGTGGTCCGTGGGACCACTGCCCGCTCTTCAAAAACATTTTGCCATGTATTCACAAAGCTACCAAATTGCAGTTTGGACCTTGTACATCCCAAAAAGCTTTCTTCTAGTCACAAATCGTCTGATTGTGCGAATCGGCCCGTTTGCGACTAGAAAAATTATTTTTACATGTGGCCCTAAAAGATTTAATTATGCAAGACAACCAGGGGAACTTAAAAGCATGATCTGAAGCTCATCAGTCTAGAATTGCAACTTCGTAAAACTGGCTTCAGTTTTTGCCCAGGAAGACTGCCATAATGATAAAGGTTTTAAAGCTAAAATATCCTCAAAAAAATGTACGCCATTTTCCTTATGAATTGTAAAGGATGATGCAGATGCACACAATGGATGCTTGAGGAAACAAGTTCCCTTCTGTCTAAAAGGGTTTAATGGGTGTATAGCCGCATAGACCTCCCTTATAGATAGCAGTAAATACACCTCTTGCTTTGTATGTTTCAGTCATCCCCTTAACATGTTGACTTCCGATTCTATGGGAAAATATGAATACTCCCACACTTATCCTACTCAATTTTAACTTGTTGCGCCCATGATCCAGTGTTGGCAAATAAGATCCCTAGATAGCAAAAGGAATTTATGCTGGCTATCGAAGAACCCTCAAATTTATGATCAAGTTTATTTTCAAGTATCATTTGGTAGAAGCAAGAGATCAAACAAGTAAACAGCTAGATAAAAAGAAGGGTCCCTATACCGACACAAATTGAGCATAAGATACAGCAACATCCCTGACAGCTACGCCAAACCCCAAAGTAGCATCATAGTAAGGTCGGCCTAGCCCCACTAAGAATTGCAGAACACTCTATTTTTTTAATGTTCAAAGGTGAGTGTGTATAAATCTGCTTCTATTTGGCAGAGACACACCCATCAAGTAGACACTAATACTGATGAAAGCCCAGATCACATGGGCTGGCCATGTTGTCAGAATGTCAGAAGAGTGCACCTCTAAACAGCTCTTCTGTGGAGAACTCACTCATGGAAGGTGCTCCCATGGAGGGCAAAAGAAGTGGTTCAAAGACACGCTTAAGCCTCCTGGAAGTCTGCTGAGATCAACTCCACCACCTGGTAAATCCTCACACTGAACTATCAGGCATTGCACAACCTAATTCACAAAGGCTGCCAAACCCCTGGGGTGAAGTGTACTGCTGAGGATCAAAGAAAGTGCAAGCTGTGCAAGTCCACAACTGCCCAACAGTGTGCACATGGGAAAGTATACCTAGAGATTCAAGATGCCTTCTGTGTCTGACAGTTTCATCAAATGTCTACTCAAAATGTGACAGGACGTTACACGCCCAAATCAGATTACACAATCATCTTCAGAAGCCCAGAACCCAGTCAACTAATCAAATAGATGTCAAGGACTTCATCAACAACGGTAGATGAACATCAATAGCAATAAAATTACCTATTTCCCAATTATAAACATTTTCTTAGTGTAACCATATTTTAGGCAACTTTTCCACCTATATTTCAAAAGTCATAAATTCGAGTTCCCAATTTAAGTTCTTTAGTCAATATTTCACAAAGCATGCCACTGTTAACTTTATGAATACCAACCATTTCATAGATGATTCATTTTGAGATGCTATTTGGGGAGGCATTGCATGTAAGAAGTAACATGACAACAATAGCTACAAAGAGCTCTCACAAATCCAAACCAACACCATTTTTTTGGATTAGTTCAATCGGAGCGCTTTTAATGCTTTCTTCAAACAGAGATTTTCAGATTATCTATAATCCACATAAAACAATAACTGGGTGGATTTAACTTAATATACTTATAAAAATGCCTTTACGATTATTTGGGCCATTATAGGTCAATAAGTTGAAAAGTAGTCTACTAGTCTCTGCAGGCCATTCGAGGATGTGATTACACAAGAGCAAATCAATGGCATAATAAAATCAGTTCATACTTCTTTCATCCAATCATAGACGATAACAATGCATCTTTAAGTTTAGTCTAGTAAATATTGAAGAGCACAGGTACTGATTCACAATAATTACACATTTATATATGAAAGCAAAAATTCTAAGTGGTTTGTTTGTTTTCCTTCTTTACTATGTAACAACACAATATTCAGAACTCCTGGTCATGTTTGTCACAGTATTTTTGTGAATTGTGCACGTTTAGGCACAGAATAACCAACATCAAAAATGAAATATTAGGTCCAAATGTAACGTCTTTCTTGCTTGCTTGCAAAACTTATTAGTGGGTCTTGAATATTTTGTGAAATTGGTCCAGAGGTGAATGTATAATGAGTTACAATTCAAACTAATGCTAGGAACTTCCTTTTAGTTGATAGACCCACAAATCACAATTAACATGCCTCTGTAGGAAATCATTTTTCCACCATCCCACTAAGACATTTGTTGTTGTTATTATTTGTATTATTATTATTAT
Organism: Pleurodeles waltl; assembly: GCF_031143425.1. Lineage (NCBI taxonomy): Eukaryota > Metazoa > Chordata > Amphibia > Caudata > Salamandridae > Pleurodeles > Pleurodeles waltl. The sequence goes on from NC_090439.1 coordinate 80,986,466, forward strand.
TAGTAGTATTATTAGTATTATTACTCATTGTTCATTTAAGAGTATCTTGGTGTTGACTTGTTATCCCGGAGAAGTGCAATGCTGAAAGAAATGATGCTATTCTGTGGCACACATAAAAAGAGAAAATCACCTTTTAAGATTATTTTTGTGCCGGAAGGTGGTCTTTGGCACTGGCTTTGAATCAGAGTTAAAATAGCCAATTTTGACTTGCATAAAGCAATCAGATAGAACATCTTTTAATCATAACAGGACTGTTCCACCAATATAGAGGACCATCCTATATTTACCAGTATCTGATAGTCCACACTATCAAAAGCAGCAGTCAGGTCTAATGGGACCTAAGCAACAGGTATTTCTTGATGAATTAAGCAGTAGATTATCCTCAACAACTGGGAGTTCACCTTCCTTCCTTCACCCACCACAAAAATATTATTGTGCTGCATTAGGTATGTTGGAAAATGGGTTATTGGTAAGGGCAGGTAGGTACCTAAACTTAGCAATAGGCCACTAACCTCCACTTAGGTCCAGTTAGGTCTCAGTAAGTTAAACTCAGCTCATCCCTTGGTAGCTTGGCAACGAGCGACAAGGCTTAAATTAGGAGACAGAGTGTAAAGCATTCAAATATCACAAAACACAAATTAAATAAAACACAGGATACAGTTTAAAAATCCAAAACCAATTTATAAAAATAGATTATATTTTTATCTTTAAAATGACACAAAAATGAATAGAATTGGGTAATGGGAACCGGATTTATGAATTTTTAAAGAATTATTGTTTTCTAGCGCCTAGAAACAAAAAGCGCCAATCTGGTCGCACCTCGACCGGGGCAAAGTTAAAGTTTAAGGACGACCTCGATGGAGCCCTGCTCGGCTATAGCTCGCGGGAAGCCTCGGTCAAAAGTTTACCTTCGGACTTAGGGGGTTATTCTAACCCTGGCGGTCGGCGACCGCCAGGGCTAAAATGACGGAAGCACCGCCAACAGGCTGGCGGTGCTTCCTTGGCCATTCTGACCGCGGCGGTAAAGCCGCGGTCAGAAAAGGGCAACCAGCGGTTTCCCGCCGGTTTACCCCTGGCCCAGGGAATCCTCCGACCCCCTTACCGCCATCCTGTTCCTGGCGGTTTTCACCGCCAGGAACAGGATGGCGGTAACGGGTGTCGTGGGGCCCCTGGGGGCCCCTGCAGTGCCCATGCCACTGGCTGGCATGGGCACTGCAGGGGCCCCCTAACAGGGCCCCACTAAGATTTTCAGTGTCTGCAAAGCAGACACTGAAAATCGCGACGGGTGCCACTGCACCCGTCGCACCCCTTCGACTCCGCCGGCTCCATTCGGAGCCGGCATCCTCATAGAAGGAGGTTTCCCGCTGGGCCGGCGGGCGGCCTTCTGGCGGTCGCCCGCCGGCCCAGCGGGAAAGCCAGAATGTCCGCCGCGGTCTTTTGACCGCGGTGCGGTCATTCGGCGGTTCCCGCTTGGCGGGCGGCGACCGCCGCCCGCCAATGTAGGAATGACCCCCTTAGTCTCTTTTCTGAAGATTTTCTTCAGCGGGACAAACCTGCCAGTCCAATCCGACCTCCTGGAACTCTTCTCCGCATAAGCATCGCAGGAGCCCTCGGTGGAGATTTTCACCTTCAGACTTAGTAATTTTATCGAGGTGAAAATCCTTCAACCGGGGCAAACCTTGATCCAACGTCCCTGGAGCCCCCCTCGGACATGCTGGCTGGGAGGTCCCCATCAACTTTCTACGTTCGGACTTAGGGGGTCATTCTGACCCTGGCGGCCGGTGACCGCCAGGGTCACCGACCACGGGAGCACCGCCAACAGGCTGGCGGGGCTCCCTCGAGCATTCTGACCGCGGCGGTTCAGCCGCGGTCAGAAACGGAAAGTCGGCGGTCTCCCGCCGACTTTCCGCTGCTCGGGGGAATCCTCCATGGCGGCGGAGCGCGCTCCGCCGCCATGGGGATTCTGACACCCCCTACCGCCATCCTGTTCCTGGCGGGTCTCCCGACAGGAACAGGATGGCGGTAGGGGGTGCCGCGGGGCCCCCGTAAGAGGGCCCCGCAAAGTATTTCAGTGTCTGCAAAGCAGACACTGAAATACGCGACGGGTGCAACTGCACCCGTCGCACCTTCCCACTACGCCGGCTCCATTCGGAGCCGGCGTCTTCGTGGGAAGGTAGATTTGCCCTGGGCTGGCGGGCGGCCTTTTGGCGGCCGCCCGCCAGCCCAGGGCAAATCTCAAAATACCCTCAGCGGTCTTGTGACCGCGGAGCGGTATTTTGTCGGGGGTACATTGGCGGGCGGAATGTTAGAATCACCCCTTTAGTCTCTTTTTTGGAGATTTTCTACACAGGGACGAACCTGCAGATCAGGCTGGGTCGTGGTTGAGGCAAGCTGGCTAGAGTTGCCGAGGCGGGTCGGTCCCTCTATGGAGCTTTTTTTCAAAAGTTCTCCACACTTCTCCAAACTTCTGGATCTTCACCCAGATGTTCCTTTAAGGTTCTTTTGGGGTCCACAGCTCACCCCAAGGGTCCAGAATCTCTGAGATGATCCTTCGGGGGTGTGGACTCCAACTCCCAGAATGCACCTGGCACAAAATCCTTTTTGGCCACTGGGCAGTGGTAAGCTGGTTGATTTCTTCAGGAGTTGGTGCAGGGGACTCTGGTTAGCAATTTTTCACCTGTAGCAAACAGGGAGTCCCTCCTTGAACCAGTTGAAGCCAGGCAAAGTCCTTCTTGTGGTGAAGCCCAAGTGTGCAGCTGGTGCAGCCCTTCTGAGTGCAGGTTCCAGGTGCAGGCCAGGGGTCCAGCAGGGCAGTCGTTCTTCTCCTTTGGTTCTTCCTTGTTGGAATCTGATGGGGATCTGGTAGTAAACTGAGGTGTGGGTGCTTTTTTATCCTTGCTCCTGGGTGAAAAACAAGGGGGTCCTGATTCTCCAATCAGGTGCAGGGTCCTTCCCCCTGTGATGACCATTTCCTGGGAAGTGTAGCAAAAATCAATCCCAGGAGGCAACATTCTTCAAAAATCCATCATGGCTGAAAATGATTTTTGGAGGTTACATCTGGCTGAGCCCACCCACTGGTGTGGCTAAAAAACATAAACACACCCCTCTCCTGGCCTAATCAAGGGAGCACCTAGTTGTCTGGGGTTGCAGGATGTGGGGGTGTTGCTGGGTTGCTCCAAATGTCCTTCTCAGCCTTTGAAGACCCGTTTGGCAGCCCTCCCCCTTCCTACCTCACCATCTGCTGAGGGGAGATTCCCTCCCACAGGCACATCTCTTTGTGTGAAGCCAGGCCACTTCACACCTCATCAAGGCAGCCTGGCCAGCCTGCCAGAGACTGGCCAATCAGGGCACATCAGCAAAAACAATGCAGGGCTGAAATTGGCAACTTTTCAGGTAAAGTTTAAAACTCTTTACCTGGACAAGTTTTATTAAATCCCACAACTGGAAGTTATGGGATTTATTATAACAATTCATTTGATACCAAACTCTTGTATCTGTCATTTGAGGGGACTTTTAAAATTAAAATAAAGTCTCCCCATTCTAGCCTATGAAGGCCATTCACTACAGTGAGGGAAAAACGAATTTGGCTGTTTTTACCTCACCAGGGCTTATAAAACTATTTATATAAGGTCCCTGCTTATAGTTATATGGCACCCGGCCCTAGGGGCACATAGGACACACCTCAGGGGTGACTTATTTGTAAAAATAAGGTAGTTTAAGACTTTGGAACTACTTTTAATTCCAAAGTTGAATTTGCATATAACTTTAATTTAAAAGCAGCCAGCAAGGCAGGCCTGCCTTTAAAATGACACTGGGTGGGGGGCGTGGCCAGGACACGAAACAAGATGGCCGCTTAGAGCGAGTGCTTCGAGCCGCGACGATCCTGGAGGGGCGACGGGGGCGAGAAGACTTCCGGACAACACACCGGGTCCGGAGCCCCTCCACCTCCATAACAGCAGCGACGCAGAACCATTTCCGGGGACTCCGCAACAGTGGGGCGTAAGGCAGAAAACCTGCGACTCGCCCCATGCCGATATGGCCCGGCAAGATGGGCGGAGTCGCGTCCTCGGAAGACCGAGATCGGCGCACCCGCAGTGGCAAGGAACCAACTGAGCAGGCCACGGGGACTGTGGAAGCCGTGACAATCCACCCCCACCTCCTGACACCACCAACTAACACCCACGGACCTTCGGACCCTCAAAACGAGACAGCGAAGGGGTGCGGCCTCTCGACAACCCGGCCAGAGAGGTAGGATCGAACCTCTTCAAAACGAAACGGCAACGTCGGAGGCAGAGGTACGGCTACCCCTCTCTCCTCTTTTCTACCACAGAGGGATTATAAAATCCTCCAACTGAGACATCTTAATAAACCCTCACCCCTCGACTAATGCTGAGGGGGGTGGAGGGGACAGGAGGAGAGGGGCACGACACGACAGGAGGAATGGAGGGAGAGGAGAGAGACACGAGGAGAACGGACACGAGGAGATGGAGAGGCGAATAGGGGGAGCGACTGGAGGAATCACGGAGATAAGGGAAATCAGAGGGAACTAAGAGAATAGAGACACAGGAGAGGGGATAGGATCATCCTGGCACCAGCGTAAGACACCAAAGCCCTCACCACCCCCCACATCTACCGGGGGATTCTGGTGAGGATAGGAGAACCACGCGAACCCCTGCCCAGATCAGTCAGATCAGACGGACGGCAAAAGACCCAGAGGAAAGTAAATCAGCCCCTCCCCTCACCCCCCCTCCACTACTACTCAACACAACCAACCTTGGCAGATACCGGAACTTGCAGAGGGAGATCAGGGCATCACAAGGCCATACTCTTCAAACTGCCGAGGCGATGCCCGGCAACAAACCGAACCATAAACCTGCCAGCAAGCCTGCACGGCAACTGCTATTCTCAGAAGCATTACAACATAAACGCCTAACCCCCACAAAGACGAATCCCCAAATATCGTCACCTTTAAACGAGCCTACCACAATGTCTGATAAAGACCAATCCACGACTATGGACAAGATACTACAGGAGATCACCGCTGTTAGTCGTCGCATAGAGGGGATAGACCCCTCTATAACTTCATTGACACTAGAAACTAAATCCATGCGATCTGACATTGCAGGCTTTCAATCTAGAGTGACAGGGCTAGAGCACTGCATGGGATCACTAGAGACACAGATCAACATGTCTCAGGAACGAGAACAAGACCTCCTCCGCCTCAGGAGCAAATTAACGGACATGGAGGATAGGAGCCGGAGAGACAATATCCACGTACTCGGGATCCCGGAAAATGAAGAAGGCTCGGATATGCAGGCCTTTCTGACCTCCATCCTCCCAAAAATGACCTTGTTGGACTTTGACCCTCCGCTAGAATTCCAACGGGCACACAGGATAGGTCCAAGACCCTCTGACGACTCTTCAAGGCCCAGTCCAATTATCGCATGCTTGCTGCGGCATAATCAAACCCGTCAAATACTCCAAGCAGCACGCAACCATGGCCCTTTCCGAATAGATCAGCACGAGATCCAAATAACAGCCGAATATTCCAAGGAGACTAACAAACGTAGAAAGGCTTTCCTAGCTCTACGACCTCGGCTCCGTAAACTAGAGATTAAATATGGCCTCTTTGAACCTGCAAGAATGTGGATTACCAAAAATGGAGTATCCAAGGACTTCTATAACCCCGACGAACTGAGACTCTTCCTTGACTCTTTCCAATCCCAGCCTATGGACTCCCTCAGTACGGTCTGCGAGCAGGACATTGCAGGAGGCAGTGATAGAACCGAAACCCCCCACTTAGGAATGGAAAAGATGAAGGCGGTTCCATACGACGACGGAGCCAGCCACAGAGGCAGAGATATGGAGAGACTAACCAGATCATACGACGATAGGGGTCAGATCCTACACGCAGTAGTAACCCATACTCAATTGTCAGAGAGAGACAAATCCCGCTCCCCTTTAAAGCCAACAACTGGATCTCCTTGAGAAGACAACGCGACAAGACAACATGTGGGACTATCGCTAGAAAGCCGGAAACAACAGCTCTAAACCCAGAGGACGGATGAGTACCTTTCCAGATCATATGTGTATTATTATTGTAACCATCCAAGACTGATAGTATCAATGTTAATACTAGAAGATTGAAAAGTCCATGTTCTGCACGACTAGAGCTGAGGCTCTCTAAGAGGAAACTAACAGTAAATGGTTACTTATCCTCAGTATGCGACAGGTGATAATTACTGGCATAGAGCCCAGAACCTATTGTCCCCCTGTACGTTGAATAAGGACCTAGTCCCGACCCTACAACCCTATAACAAGGCAACAGGAGCATTAAATAGATAACAAACAACAAACAATAATCAAATATTACGGAACCTGCCCTGTATCTCACACACCACAAAATATCTTACAGCGATAAAAAACATGGTATGCGAAACTTCCTTAATATACACCACACTCAACTAGTGTCGACATCAGAACCATCTAGCCCCCATTATCATCCCCAGGGTTGGGACCAGACCACGTAAAGATAAATTAATCTCAACACAGAGATACACAACACGATATAACCTGAGACATATCAACACTCCCATTACTTTACTATACTTTACTTGACTTTACTTCATTTTACTATAAGAAAACGGAAAACAAAACACAGAACACAAGGACATAATACAACACAGAGCCACATAACAAAGCGAAACAATATGATACCTTACACTGTCACACTACATCACATTATAACAGCATAATATAAATTATTAGCTATTCCCCCTCCCCGAACGATCGTACTACTCCCCAGCCTAACCATTGTTATTAGCCTAAATTACCATCTAAAACAGAACGACCGTGATGGTAGCATATGTCAAGTAAGACCCTAGCAGATCAGTCAGAATTACAATGTAATAATACATGACAAGAAGCTTGTAACGGGACGAGACATGCACTCTCTTGGTGTAATCCGGGGCTTGGCAACATTCATTACCTATCCTATGATATATAGCGAGACGCCTTACATAATGGCTCTTAACATGATAACATGATAATGCGAAAAGATACTAGGATGTATTACGTTGATCAACTCACAATACCACTGAAATGTTATGAAGCGCGATGAAGCAGTGTTATAGTTGAAAAGAAATGTTCAGGACGTATTATTATTATTTTGTATATTGGTATCTTCATGTACCCTCCCCTGGACGAGAACTGTAATACTCTGTCTGAACTCCTCCCCCCCTCCTTCGCTCTGCTCCCTCCCCTCGCCAACCGAATTATGCCCTACTACCAGCCACATCCTTACTTCAATTTATGTCCCTATCTTAAGAGTCCACAAACACCCTACGACACCACACAATACCAAGTATTTGGAACGACATCCTAAACATCGTTCTTCATCAACACTCCACATCTTCTCCCTCCTTCCCATTTCCAATGCCGCCCAGGTATCATAGCTATCACCCGATCATTATCTCTACTGATATACACGTTAGTCATATAAACACTATACTAGCCATTAAACATCGACAAATGGATACATTTCTCGATACATATACCTAAACATAAACACAGCTGTGTACTCTCCACCCCTCCTTATCATCGACATATTGATAACTGGCTGTCTGCTACCTCCCCCCTTACCCCCCCCCAGACCGAGATCGCCAGATGGCACGTGCGCTCCGAGAGAAATCAGACCCGCCGTTTACAGACTTAACGAACGAAGGAGGTTGGGCTCCTAACCTCCCTCATCCCAGACCCCACCCACTCTCCCCTCCCCCCAATCGCACGCTTTATTGTCATATTCTCAACTTCTACTTCAGCACACACATCCATTCCCTCCCCCTCCTTTTTTCTTCTCTCTTTATCCTCTCACTTCCCCTTGTCTTCTTCCCCCCGTATCCTCCCTCCCCTTAGCTCTCACACTACTTATATTGTCCCTCTTCCTTCACCCCATCTCCTCTTTCCTCTTTCTTTTCCAGAGGACATCCTTGGCCCCCCACCAGCTGCTACCCTCCGTATAAAACACTGTACTATATTAAAACACAACTCCCACTCTAATAACTAAGTCAATATCCCCCAGCCTTCCTCCCTCCCACCAACATCAACCCCGGAACGAAGGTGATTATTCACAATTATCCAAGATGTCGAAAAAACACCCCCAAGCGACGCGACCACTACGGATACTCTCTTGGAATGTACACGGTATGACAAGCTATGTTAAACGGAAAAAGATACTGTCCTATCTCCAATCCAAAAAAACAGATATTGTATAGCTCTGATCCAAGAGACCCACCTTGACACTCTGGAATCCAGTAAACTCAAACAGGATTGGGTAGGGAGGGTTGCTTTCAGCTGCCGTCCAGCGGGCCAGGAACCCGGAAGTAGCGGGCCCCGCAAATGTGGAGTGGCGATACTAGTGCGAAAATCACTTCCGGTCACTATCATAAAAACTTGGAATGATATGGAAGGAAGGTACATATTTGCTAAACTAAAACTAGGGGGCACCTTTTTATGCGTGGGATCCATCTACGCACCAACCGGCCCAAAACGCCCATTCCTCCTACAGCTAAATCGCCTCCTGACAGAAATCGGAACTACTCGATACATAATTGGGGGAGACTGGAATCTCGTCCAAGATGCCATAATGGATAGGACAGGCCCCGTTGATACATGTAACAATCACGACAGAGCACTCCTGACGGACCTGACCACCAATGTTGGTCTAGTGGACTTTTGGAGAATACAACACCCGAAAGAGAAGGAATATACTTTCCTATCCACCGTCCATGGCACTCAATCGCGCCTGGATTAGTTCTTAGTATCACATACTGTAATCCCTCATACGCAAGACACCTGCATTCTAGATAGCGGGCTCTCAGATAATTCCCCAATACTAATCCAGATCCAGACGGGACTATCCTTCTCTGGTCGAAAACCATGGCGACTGGCGGTACACAGATACCGCTCTCACCAAGGGAAAGAACAACTCAAAGCTCATATATCTACATACATGGCCGAGAATACAGGCACTGTGTCCTCAAAAAGGATGCTATGGGCGGCGGCAAAAGCGACCCTGAGGGGGAATATGATGCGAGACGCAGCGCTGGCCAATAAAGATAGAATAGCCCGCCAAACCACCTTAGAGACCACGATCCAGGACCTCACTAAACAATATACCGCCCAACCATCCCCAAGGTTGCGACATACTTTAGAACAGGCGTGCATGGCACATAACGAACTCTACACATCTCAGGCAGAATACGCACTACAAAAATTGCGAGACCGCCATTACGAACAAGGAGAAAAAGCAGGACGCCTCCTAGCGGCACAGCTCTGACAAAGAGAGGCAGCCTCTGCCATTGCGGCCATAACATCTTCATCAGGAGCGGTGCTAACTCGTCCACAAGACATTGTAAACGAGTTCGCCAAGTACTATCGACATCTGTACACTCCTGAAACAACGACAGATCAAACACAAATGGAGAAATTCCTCACTGCAGCCAATCTACCTCGCCTGTCTGAGGCAGGCAGGACCCTCTTAGATGGCGACATAAGCAAAGAAGAGATAACCCAAGTTATAACAAACCTCCCCTACCATAAATCTCCAGGAGAAGACGGATTCCCTGCGGAATTCTATAAGTGGGCAGGGGAGGAGGCAACCACTGCAGTACATGAAGCATTGACGGAAGCATGTAAGGAAGGCTCCCTGGGCGCTCTATCCAATAAAGCCACAATTGGCGTCCTGCCTAAGCCAGGGAGGGGCCCCCTCCTTTGCGGCAGTTACCGTCCTATTTCCCTCTTGAATGGGGATGTCAAACTCCTAGCCAGTGTCCTAGCAGCGCGGCTCCGTAAGGTTATACCATCATTTATTCACAATACCCAAGTAGGGTTTGTGCTGGGCCGTACCTCCAGAAATCATATGCAAACTCTCTGCCATACACTGTTAGAATCCCTACAATTACCTGACAAAGTCCTAGCCCTGTCCCTAGATGCAGAGAAAGCATTTGACCGCAGCGAGTGGCCCTACCTATTCACAACCATGAAGCATTTTGGCCTGGGGGAACAATTTATCTCCAAAGTACGACTATTATATGACCACCCCACAGCACAGGTTAATTGTGGGGGCATCTTGTCAGACCCATTCCCCATTGGAAGGGGCACACGCCAGGGATGCCCCCTGTCACCACTTCTCTTCCTATTGGCCATGGAACACCTAGCTGCCACCATACGAAATTCTCACCAGATAAAAGGGATCCACATACCCGGGGGCATATCCAAAATCTATCTCTATGCAGACGACATTCTGCTAACAATGTCCGATCTAGAAACCTCCCTCCCAGCACTACTTTCCACTATAGAAGACTTTGCATCTCTATCCAGATATCGGATAAACTGGGATAAAAGCGAAGCACTACCAATATCCCGCATAACGACGAGGGCAGCAATACATGGCCATCAATTCAAATGGACCCCGACCCGCCTTAAATATTTAGGAACATTCATTAACCGAGGTCTGGAACAAATGGTAAGGGACAACATAGACCCTCTTATATCTAAAATGAAACAAGACTTTGCCAAATGGTCTCTACTAGGCCTATCCATGTGGGGTAGGACACAGGCGGTCAGAATGGTCACCCTACCACGTTTCACATACGTGCTAGGCATGCTCCCTCTACAGATACCTCTTTTCTCACTCCGTCTAATTGACGCATCCATAAGGGCCTTTGTCTGGGGCTCCACAAGCCCAAGATTGAAACCTGCAACAATACTGGCACGACGGCCCTACGGAGGATTAGGACTGCCCTCGGTAGAACAATACTCACTGGCCCTGCAACTCTCACAGCTAATATATACACTTCCAGAAATACCCGACCCACCGCAATGGGTGACCACAGAGAAACTCCTATATGGACAGAACACGGAGATGGGAGGAATATACGCTGACCATGTCCCCCCAGCTAACCCCATCCTCAAGGCTACAAACACAGCGTGGTTCAGAGCCCATCGACTACTAGGAGTACATCCCTCCTTGCACACTCAGGCTCCTATAGTAGGGAATAAAAGCATTAAAATAGGAGGAAAAATTCTCAGATGGCCCCAATGGTCTGAGGCAGGTATCCACAATATATCTCATATAATAGATGGAGATAGCTTCCGCACCTTCGCCTCCCTCCAGGAAGAGTTCGGTATCCACAGTAGTCAGGAGTGGCGATATCTACAGCTTAAACACTGTATGCGTAGAATACTAGGAACCCCCCGTGGACGCTCAAAACCTCACCCATCATCACATATCTCCAGAAATGGGGCCGGCAAAAAGGCGTCATGGCTGGCCTCTATGCCAAATTAACAAACCACTTCTAATCGCAGCCTCTCCTTGAACGACTATGTTTAAAATGGCAGGACAAACTAGAGATAACCTATACGGACAAAGAATGGCCAGACATACTAGAAGCCCTCGACAGGGGCATACGTGAAGCATGCCTGAAATTTTGCCTGTTCAAAATCCTTCAGGAGTGGTACTGGACCCCCGTTAAACTTCTCAGGGCAGGGTTGATACCGCACACTGACTGTTGGAGATGTACAGAGTCCTATTGCGACCAACTCAACTCCATATCCTATGCCATTGTCCAACGGTACAGCCTTTATGGGACGCGGTACGCCTTGCCCTATCGGACTTCATACAGATACCAAAACCGACCCCGCCAGCACTTATCATTCTACAAGATACTCACCCGTATCCTTCCCTATCATGGGCGCACAAACGACTACTCCATACGGCGCTCGCCACAGCCAAAATATGCATACTCTGGCACAGGAGATCGAGTACTGCCCCCACACTGATAGAATGGATGATGGCCATGTATCAAACGGCCACCCATGAACGGTTAATTTATAACCTACAGGACCAAGCAGAACTATTTGCGGAGGTCTGGCGCCCATTTCTGACGAGGCCATGAAGCGGCTGGTGGATGTCCAACGGAGGAACAATGGCCAACAACCACTGATTAGGGAACATCAACTACCAATTACCCCCTGAGAATCCTAGACTCTGGAAATATATCTAATCTCCTGCTATCCCATCTCTTTCTCTCTAACCACTCTCCCCTTTCCCCCGTCCCTTTCTTTCTTCTTTCTTTGCACCAATATGTAGGCCTCTTATTCTAACATAAGTTCGGGAACCTGAATTAATCAACACGATAAATACACGTCACTTCCTAACATAAATAATGACTGAGAAATTAACCCAAAAAGGACGTAGTCATACTTTAACCAACCCCACCTTATCTAACATATATACTACCAACTCCCCAGATAGTAATTACAAGAGATGGAGCACTACAGAACGATTTATTCTCGGGTCTGATATAGCTAGCTCCAGGATACAAAGATACCCTGCCTACCTCTAGTCCCTCCACCTTACATCCCCCTCTGATTACCCTCCCTCTCTTTACTTCTCCCCCCCTTATCCCTCACTTCATATGACATTTTCATTTCCCCCTACCCCAAGATCAATACCCTCTCCACACTATCCTATCCTTAATCCTCTTCCCTTTACCCTCCCCCCACCTGTCTCCCTCTCTTCTTCACAATAAGAGTACAAAACTCTACTATGCAACTAGGAATTTTTTGATTGCTTGACAATACATGTATATATGTACACAATGGAAATAATTGTGGTAAAAGAACGAAAACAATGTTCTGAAAGCTAAACAGTTTATTTATATACTGTATGTACCGCCTTATATACTTTTAATAAAACTTTTGAAATTTTAAAAAAACAAAATGACACTGGGCACCTCAGCAGTGCACCTATGGGCGTACTACCTATGCTGTGGTCCCTAAACCTACATTCCCTACTATATACTAGGGACTTATAGGTAGGTTGACTTAGCCAATTATAATTAGCCTAATTTGCATTTTGATTTTACACAGAGCACAGGCCCTGGGACTGGTTAGCAGTACCCAGTGCACCATCAGAGTCAGGAGAACACCATCCAAATGTGGAAAATGGGGGCAAAAAGTTAGGGGACCTCTGCAATCAGCCCTGTTTTCTCACAAGGTACCTTTTGAGATTTGACAAAATGGGAAAGCTGATTGAGTACCATACACTTTCATATTTTGTAATTTGCAAGATTGGTCTTCTAGACTGTCTGGGTGTAAAGTGGATTTTTTAAATTAGGAATACCATCTGTGATTTTTTTTAAATCTCTTTGTAGATTTCCTAAATTCAAGGAAGAATTAATAAATCCATGAACTTAATACGATAGACTACCAACAGACCTTTATGAAATTTAGCCAGAAGTAGGTCAATACCTGAACCAGAGTCTTTACACATCTTTAACAATGCTATGCAGTCCTACTCATTAAATAACATGAACTGAGTGAAGCTGTTGTTTTTTTATTTTGGGATAGAATGAAAAGATTTATGAGAACATTTAAAAGTCTGAATTATACCTGCAAAATAATCAGCAAAATATTTACATTTAAAAACTGTCCCAGGTTAAATTTGCTGCAGTGCTGGTCCTTTAAGCTCAGCTATCAATAAGATAATTTGCTTGAGTGATAAAATTATTTTGCTGATTTTCATCCTATAAGTCTAGTATTCAAGAAATAGGATCTATATGTTCCAAACAGATTTATACAGACTGACTAAGAGGGAAGTCTGGAATCCAGAGAACAGAGAAAAAAGACACTTGCTAAGCAAAGCAGAATTTTAAAAAATATTTTAGAACGCAGTGAGTCACTTATTACTGATGCCCAAGATGCCAAATTTTAAAAGATAAATAATACAGATGTAATCCATATAGGACCCATAAAATCAGTCTCTATAATCCGACCTAGTCATAGATACTGCTGGACCATTCCAAATGGGAAGACATACACAGGAAGCTCAAACCCCACAGGTGACAAGGATCTACTCAAAGAAGAACTGAGCCAACCTCAGAATGAATATGATATTCTTCTTTTGTCTTTTGAAACTACAGTGATATCATCAGCTAGAGCTCCAACAGTTGATCCTAAATCAAATAGATTTCATTATCATGCTTAAATTAATTATGCTCTATTCCCTTGTAAAATTAATCTATTACATTTAAGTAGGTCAAACATTCTACACAACATCCATGAAATATTGCTATTACATGTTTTGATTTCACATGTTTATTTTACAATACAATTCACTAATGAATATCCTGGTCTAAAAAAGCCTTTCTAAGGGATACGTGATTTTGAACTCTGACAATGCAAGACAAATTATCCTTAGATAGTGCAAGAGGAACTGGTATGATCCCAGTTTTAGCATATGAAAATAATACCAAAGCAAGCAAAAGGGTGGGAGGTAGAATTAAAGGACAATTACAATTAGAACAAGTGCTGTTAAATTCATTTGTATTTGTAAAATAAGATGGTGGAGTTAGCAAAGAACTTAATTGTCATAATAGCAAACCAAACTAAGGGGGTGTTCCCCCCTCCAGAATACCGCACCGCAGTCATTAGACCGCTGCGGGTATTCTGAGTTTTACACTGGGCTGGCGGGCGAGCGCCAAAAGGCCGCCCGCCAGCCCAGTGTAAAACAACCTTCCCACGAGGAAGCCGGCTCCGAATGGAGCCGGCGGAGTGGGAAGGTGCGACGGGTGCAGTGGCACCCGTCGCGAATTTCACTGTCTGCAATGCAGACAGTGAAATTCTTTGTGGGGCCCTCTTACGGGGGCCCCTGCAGTGCCCATGCCATTGGCATGGGCACTGCAGGGGCCCCCAGGGGCCCCACGACAACCCATACCGCCATCCTGTTCCTGGCGGGCGAACCGCCAGGAACAGGATGGCGGTATGGGCTGTCAGAATCCCCATGGCGGCGCAGCGAGCTGCGCCGCCATGGAGGATTGAAATGGGCAGCGGAAAACCGGCGGGAGACCGCCGGTTTTCCACTTCTGACCGCGGTCAAACCGCCACGGTCAGAATGCCCAGCGGGGCACCGCCAGCCTGTTGGCGGTGCCCCCGTCATTTTAGCCCTGGCGGTCTTGGACCGCCAGGGTTAGAATGACCCCCTATATCTGTTGAAATATCCAAAAACATATCCTTAAGGTACCCTCAACCTGCGGACCCAATCAGGCTTTATGCATACAAACTTTGAGGCTAATGTAGGGCCCAAAGCTGAAGCCCAATCAATAGTTCTAAGAACTTGAACATTACTTAACTTGAATAAACTGCAGTTATTTGCCCCGTTGATGAAGATTTAGGGCCTCATTACACCTTTGGCAGCCCAACACACGGACCGCCAATGCAGCTGGGATAGTCCGCCATCATACCAGCAGCATTACCTCCCCGTCATATTACTATGTTTCCATCTGGCTGACTGTCAGAAACATTGTATCATGACTTTTCCACCAGTCAGCATGGTGGAAACAGTATCACAGCATTGGCCTCGGTCAATGCCATCGCACAACATCACAGCATAGCATAGCTGACAGTGCACATTTCGAGGGTGCTGGCAGGGGCCCCTCTGTAGCCCCCAGCACTGGCTTAATGGCAGCCTTTCCATGGGGGCGAAACCACCTTGGAGAGACAGGCAGAAAGTGGGATCATGATCAGCATGGCTGGGCTGCCTTTGGCACATCAGTGGCTGACCCCGACTCTGACCACCTTTACCCTGTCAGGATCTGTGATCCTGGCGGTGGCAGCAGTCCCCTGGAAGTCTCACTACAAGGGTTGTAATCTGGAAGTCGGACCACCAGGAGTGTGACGGTATGACTGCCACAGCAAGTTTGGCATTCTTAAGACCGCCTAACTCGTAATGGGGCCTTAGTCTTATATTGCTTCCCTTCAAGACACCTAGCAGAAAGAAAGCTTACAGTAAGATGGACAGGATATTGGTCACCTTTGTGGCACATTAGCCCATTTGTCATGAACTAAATCAGGTCCATAGTCTGGATTGACTTGAAAAGAAACAAATGTGAAATCAACAAAGAAGCCTAAATTCTCTTTATACACATCCTAACACTAAATGTATTACATTAGACTGCAATAAAACAAAAACTCATGTATTAATGGCCCGCTAGAAGCTTCTTCCTTATACTTGCCATCTGGGCATTATCAATGAAAATTGAGAGAGTGACCAAATTCATTTATCTTTGTTTATCACACATTTTAAGATGAACCAATCACTGCTATTATCAAAGGTCCCGGACATTAGCATGCAGAGATAGCTTAAGTCATGTTTCGTGGGTACAGAGAGGAGCTTAGTCCATCATCTCTAGAAGGCCTCTGAGAAAGAAAGTCTCCAAGGCAAAACTAAATCGTCGTTCATAGATAATGGCAATATCCATGAAATGGCAATAGTTTACAGTTTTACTTAGAGAAAATTCCTTTCCATTTAAAAAGTGTGCAATAGAGTTGATTAGATTGGGCTTGGGTCTAGTAGGGATCCAAACTAAAGCTAATGTGGCATTAATAGTTCTATGGTTTGTACTGTCGTAGTTGGACTCTTGTTCTAGGCAAGACTGCTGGTTTAAGGATGAAGGTACTTATGGATGTAGGCGACTATGCCAATACTACAACAGAACGCAACTGTCGTCCCAACCCTCCTGGCTCACAAGTAGTTTCTCACCAATAACCCAAAACAGTCAAAGGTGATTTGTGGCAGCCTTTAAGCATGGAGTCAAGAGTGTGATGGAGCGTCATGGTTAAATGGAGATGATCCCTTTCTCACATTAACAACATGTCTCAATCACACACAGGCAAGAAGAAGATGCAGTAAAGTTTCAATAGGGTTTATTTTAGTAAAACTGCAATCTGCGATAAGTTGCATGGCTGCAATGATTAGGATAATAAACAGTGCAAGAAACAGAATGGATAAAGACAAGAGTCATTAATACAAAGACCCCACCATTTTGCAATATCACGAAATAACATGAAGTGTGTGATATGTCCTGATAACCTAGCATGTAGGCCTAACCTCTAACCTAGAAGAGAGCTAGGTATGTTAAACCTCAATCTGCCAATGCCATGTCCATGAGAAGAGCCCCCAACCCTTGTTACCTTGGAATGAGGTCTGTAGCTCTGTCTCCGCAGGGACACGAAGACTGAGTCTGTGTTAAGGCGACGTGCCGAATCGATAGCAGCGATGGTATCAGGTCAGAGTCCCTCTGACTATCTGATAAAGTGAGGAGTATTTGTACAGACCTACTTGGACCCCTGATGTAGGTTTGTTCCCAAACAATAGATAACAGGGTGTACTTGGGACGATAATTAATATAAACAATTCCCTCAAAAGCATGATGATGGTAAGTACCTAAAGTGAACACCTACAGTTTGTTTGTATTTGTCGCCTGATCATGACGCCTTAGCACGGTAACACTTATAATGCAAATCAAAACATGAGTCAAAGTCAGGACAAGGCAGCCATCTTAAAATAATTAATTAAATAAATGCACTAAAACAGAGCAAGCTAAGTAGGGTGAAAGTCACTGGGTGAATGGGGCACGAGTCTGCAAGCCACAGGCTAAGCTAACTCCTGTATCTCCTTAAAACAAACTAGGATTCACTACAGGACTGTTGGAAGCTCCAGCTCCCCAACTTCCGAGCAGAGATTTACTGCATCAATCCTATTCACACACTTGTAGGAAGTAACCATTTTCAATTCCAATTTTACAAGTGCATTGTACAAACCCTTCGAGAATACAATCCTTAGTGCGCAAAACAGAAGTGTTTCAAGGAAGCTTTAAAATAGAGGCAAAGGTTAGCATTTAGATTTAAGTGTATGTTTTTTGCTTCCATTTAAAACTAACAGCAAAAGAAATTGAATATTAAACCAAATCATTTCACTCTAAAAAACAAATTGGCCATTAAATAATTGTAAAAACATGAGATATAACTAGTGAATGAATGAAGTACATATACCAATAGCAGGCATTTTACTTAAAGTCTGTGATTTTCTCTGTATTGTCTTGTGCTATCTCTGTCAACTGGTCCCTTTCTCCAAGCTAGGTACTTTCTCTCAGCCTATGCCTGCTTCCCTACAGTATGCTGTATCGGCCTTGTTATGATATGTTTCACAAATGACTGACTAAAATAAATTTTCTATGTATATTAACATCACCTCTTGGCTGTGGTTTTGGCGGTTTCCCCCAGATACCTTTTGTTCATCCAATTCAACAGGCTTTCTCTTTAAGATTGAAAGCAGGAAAGCTGAATAGATCAGAAAGTAGGTTTGTCACTTGTGTATTGATGTGGTGTCCTACACAATCAAACATGTTGCATGTTCGGAGGTCTTCAACCTTCGACATGTCATCAGAAACCTATTTTTAGCCTTTTCCACCTTCTTATGACCGAAGGGTTTCACAGCAAATGCGAATGATTGCAAACCTAAATAAAAAGACTAATAATTTCACCTCTCAAATGAAGCCCATAATCAGTTGAATTGAGAAAAAAATAAAATGCTTAAATTCTGATCAGCCATGGTTCAACTATGCATTTCATACATCTGGGTTTACCAGTTCATGATTCTTGATGTTAGGAAACTGTCTGAAGGGGAAATATTAATGTAATGTAGGGGTATGCTTATAAGTTTAATAAAAATGACCAGAAAAATTAGTATTAATTTCAAGCAGTACCAACAACTGTAAGATTAGGAAAAAAATTCAAGAAAATTCTCCAGCGAATTAAGGACAGCAGAGAGAAAATGCAAAACCCAAAATTAATAAACACAAAAAAATCAAAACAATCAATATCGGATGAGGAGAACTGGAGCCATTATTTTGTTAATGTTTTATGGCAAAAGGAGCACCTAGAAAAGTAAAGTGGCAATGTAATGTTCCAGGTTATCGTTGACTGGGATCTAGGAGCTGATCGCAATGGAGTAAATGTTGGGTTATCCAAGCTGGCTACACTGGTTAATGCTTTTACCTTTGAACACAATACTTTTGGGGTTCAGGCCTTCCAGTGGAGCAAGTTGTAAAGCTGAAGCTGTCAAAAGTCCTTTGAAGTCAGATAACTCACCTTTGAACTCCTGATGCAGCCTTTGGTTTTGGTGCCAAAGGTTGTGAGCAGGAAAATGCTGTACCTGACGGTCACTGAGGTTGCTTTGAAACTGGGATAGATTTTATGCTTCATCCTTGTCCAATCATTCCCTAAATCCACCAGCAGGGCAAAACTGGAGGCTATAGTAAGCAGGGCTCCACAAGGCCAAAAACTTTCACTGAAAATATCTAGCTGAACCCTATTTCAGTGGGACTAAAAGGTTGGAGGAGGGAAAACCTGGTTTTCTTTCTCAGAGAACGTGTGCACTAACTGTAGGTATTGTTCCTTCCTTTGAACTTGGTGAGTGTGGGGGAGTGATACGTTTAACCCACTCACGCTGAGCCTTTTCAGGGAAGTGTAGACTTGTGATCCATAGTCATGATTCTATTTAGACTGAGGCTTAAGATGCCTGAAGAATATACAACAGCAGACCCTAGATTCTCCCAGAATCCGAAGACATGGCAAACATCCTGAATCTCTAGGTATATCGCCCCATGTGCCCACTGCATTGGTAGGGATCAGTTACAATGATGCTGCACCTTGCTGTGTGGATCTAGCATTTCCTTTTGCACAAGACCAGTTGCTTCTTTAGATTGTATCGAAGAACAGTAGAAATGGAGGGAAGTATTTCTGAAAGTCATGTTGTGGCTGGAAACAAACTTTGAACTATTTTTACAATTATTGTGAATTTGTTGCATTTCACTTAGGGGTTAGCCAGTGAGGGAAGAGGAAGGATTCCTAAGCCAGAACTATATTAGATGTGAGACTTATGAATGTTAGAGATTAAGAGAGTTTTACTATGTTTACACAAGTTGCTATGATTAGTAAAAACATAGGGGGTCATTTTGACCTCGGCGGTCTTTTTTAAAGACCGCCGTGCGGAAGACCGCCAGTGGTGGTGGTTTGCCACTTGGCCTATTATGACCGTTGGCAGCTCTCCGTCCTTTTACGGACGGAGAGCCGCCAACAGCCATACTGGCGGGAGGCGGGGAAGTGGAGGTTGCTCCACCTCCACCGCCACGCCAACAGAACACCGCCCAGCGAATCACGTCCTGTGATTCGCCATGGCGGTGTTCTGTTGGCGGTGTGTGTCGGTGGAGCTGCCCTAATGGCTCCCATCCCCTCCCGGAGGATCGTTGGACCAGGTAAGTCGATCGTCCGTGAGGGGAGGGGGGTGGAGGGGTGTTGGGTGTTGTGTGGGTGCAAGGGGATGTGCGCGTGTGTATGTAGAGGGGGTGTGTGAATGCGTGTATGCCTGCGGGGTTGTGTGTATGAGAATGAGTGCGTGTATGTCTGTGGGTATATCTGTATGGATGTGTGCGTGTATGTTTGAATGTGGGTGTGCGTGTATGACTGTGTGTGTGGATGTATGCATTTATGTTGCCGTGTGTGCGTGTAAGTATGTAGGTGGTGCCTGCGTGCGTGTCGTGTGGGTATGGGTGAAGTGATGTTGGGGGTCGGGGTGGGGAGGGGGGCCCTGCTACCTTTGGGGGGTGGCAGGGGTGGTGGGGGGGTAGGGGAGGGAATCGGGTTGGGGGTGGGGGAGACCCCTATTAGTGCCAGGGAAGGAATTCCCTGGCACTGATAGTGCTTACCGCCATGGATTTCATGGCGGTTCAAACCGCTGGAGATCCACGGCGGTAAGCCGGGTCGAAATACCGCCGGCAGTATAGTGACGGCCGGCGGGCTGGAGACCCAGGTCTCCAGCCCGGCGGTCGTCTCCGCCCTGGCGGGCAGAACAGAGAACCGGCGGATGACCATGGCGGTGACCACCATGGTCATAATTCCACAAAGTAAGACCGCCAGCCTGTTGGCGGTCTTACCGCCGGTTCTTCGCCTTCCGCCAGGGTCATAATGACCCCCATAATATGAACAACTATTAATTACCTTGCTGCACTACTAGAGTCAAACAGAAATTGTAAATCAACTTCCATAAAGACTGCATAGTGATGAAACAAACATTATGTAGTTATTAATTTCATAGGGAAAGTGTCAGTAAACCTCTATTTAAGGGGCTCACTTGTAGTACGGGTAGTTTCAGGTACTTCACGTTCCACATCAAAATACAGAGAGTTTAAGTTAGGATGGAAATGTCACCTGGACAGGCCCCCTTCCTAATACTGAATCACAAAACCCAAATTGCGATTTGGTAGCCAGCTACCAAATCGAAGTTTGGGCTTTGTACATCCCAAAAAGCATTTTTCTAGTCATCTGGTTTGAGACAAGTAAAATGCTTTGTACATGTGGCCCCAAGTAAGGTGCTTTTGCTACTGAGTGCTTCTGATAGATCTCACGAAATACTGCAATATGATGAATTATGGGGTGAAGGGTGAGACTTTGCAATTGCAGCAGTATCACTGGTCCGAAGTGTGACTGAGCAGACTTCTCTGCTGAAGACGAGACCTGTGTAAACCTGTATCACTTATCACACCTGTGCTTGAAGAGATTTGTACTATGGAGAGCCCTGTGGCACTTACTCAGCTTGTGCCCTTGCAGACTATACTACTAGAAGTGATGCAGCTGCCTCAAGACACTTGTCGCTATGCACCTGAGTGGATGTGTGACTGCCAGGGTGTTGACCTGAAGTGCAAAGCCCCTCATAATACTTGGGTCAGAGCATATAATTTGTTTTTAACTATGCCCCAAGGATCTGTATGAATAAATTGCACGATAGTCCCATGGACACACTTTTGGTTGGGAGGTCAAGGGACCTAGTGACTAGGCAAGAACTCTCCAGTTTCTAGGTCCTGAGACATTCTAATGTAGGGATCAGACTAGAAACACACATTAGTTACTTCTTCCCTAAGACCTTGTGGTGAGGTGGCTTGCCTGCATAGGAGTACTCCTTTGATGAGAAGCGAAGCCAGTTGGGATTATCATCCAACTGGCAAATTGAGGATGCTCACAGGAGGTGACTCCTACTTTTACTTTAACTTGGCACAGTATCTACTAGTTTTTGGTCTAAAAGTATAGACATTCCCTGTGAAACAGATAGGCACTGGTCACAGACCTCCATACTCAAATATTTGAAGGGTGACAAGATTACAGGGTATTTGGTGTGGAGGAGTGAGGGGTTCATTGTTTTATTAGCAGATAGGGATTTAGTCAAAACCCATGGGTAGTTGCATGGAAATGCCCATGCACCACTCATGGAATGTCTCCTTGTCACAAAGTAATGCAAGGCAGTGCATTGTGCAGCTTTGAATTATTCTGGGTTATAATTCAATGCAAATTGTGATTTGTAAATCTCAACTCAACACTGCATCTCATTTGCTTTACACAAGTGATTCAAATCAGATGCAAAGAGTTTATAAATCTAGGCTTTGGAGTATTACATGAATGCCAAGAGTGAGTGGATGCTTGGGATTGTCATGGTCTTAACCAGTTGTGGTGAAAAAGAGACTCTTAGAAGAGTGCTCTTTTCCACATTGGCAATGCTTGCCAGATCCGACAGAGAGACATTCAGTGAACGTTGCAGTGTTGGCTCACAAGAGGTTAACTAACAGGGTAAAGAAGCATCATGGCTATAGACAAAATAGACAGAGTAACTGCAGTCCGGTTTCAAATAAGAAGTTAAGGGTCATGGCAATTCACAATTTTACAAAAAAGGAACAGTAACAGAAATGAAATTGGGTTCCAGATCAGAAACAATGTATGGTAAAGAGAGGAGAAGATAATTCTTCGAGACCTAAATGTCACAGGGAGGGGCATTACAAGAGAGAATGTTAGGTGAAAAACCCTGTCTCAGCTGTACCCAACATAGCTAGCATTTTGACTATAGGGGAGGGGGCAAGACAGGACTATGTTGCTCTTTACATAGTTGCAATGGACATTTGGGATAGGTACCCAGTTGCTGTGAAGCACATTCACTGATACATGATGGGGGTTGTGTTAGCAGCCAGTATCAATGGGAGGAAGATTCTTGCCCTGGAGCATATGGGAGCTTATAGAATTATGACTGAGAGTAAACATCACAAACACAAGGAGATTCTCCCTCATGCCAATGGCACAGGCTTAGAAGCAAAATACAGATGACATGGACTATCCAGTTGCCGGAGTCATTGAAATTCATGGCAAGTTGGCCATGGTTGATATGGACATGATTGACAATCTAGGTGCAGAGACAACGAGAGATTCTGTAGGACCTGCCCTATTTCCCTTCTGGTTGTAAGTCTGTTTTATTACAAGGCACCGCTGGAGCCTTTACCAGTGTCGATGTTCCATTTGAATGGGTGGTAAAAATATTGTTGATCCATTCAACTATACCAAAGCAACAGGCAATTAAACCTTGGTTGTGGTGGACTATTTAGTTAGGTATCCTGCGGCTGTACCTCAGAGAAGTACATTGTCAAAAGTGGCTTAATTTGGGATCTTTTCAGGGGTTGTATTTCGTAAGACAGTAGTTTCTGAACAGGGGACCAATTTCATCACCTCTCCTATGAGAGAGATGTAGGGGAATATGGTGTGACTTATGACTTCCACACAATGCGCTGTCCACAAACCAATGGATTGTTGCAGCGGTTTAACAAGACCCATAACCCTTTAGCTGCTGAGGCTTGGTAGTCTTGTTTTCAGTGTTTGGGGCAATTCATGCCTAAGCCTTCATTACATTTGTTTCACAAAAGGCACCCAGGCTAAATCTGTATCTTTTTTACCCACTTGTTGGGGATTCTAAAGGAACCCTGCATTAGTGGATACCTCTTAATGGATATTAAGAAGTAGCAAACATTAGGTTATATTTAACAGGAAAAATAAAAGTGCTCTGCAAAAAAGTGTATACCAATAAGAGGTTTTCTGTGCTAAGATTAACATCTCCCTGGCTTTGTGAAAGAAGAACAGTATTACAAAGTACATTATTACCACAGTTTTTGTATGTTTGTAAGTGGTAACATATTTTTGTGGTTCCTCCGGGAGTATGACAAATTTGTCTAATTTGCTATTGTGTAATTACCAACAATTTTTACAAAATTGCACATAATAACATGATATGAGAATCCATCATTTTGAACTATTCTTTTTAGTGCTAAGTGCACCCTCATGTCAATTTTCTCATTTCAGTTCATTAAAAAAAAGCACAGTGACAACAGCTTCTCATGTTCTGCTGTTCCCTTGGATGTGTGGCCAATTTTAACATCGAAATGCATGTTTCACTACAAATGATTGCTGTTAATTATGCCTACAGGGTGTTGAAGTGGAAATAGATGTGAAACCCATAAGTGAACCCAGAAATCTATACAAGTTTGAAAGTAGACATATCACCATAATCACAGGGTGCATTCTCACATTCTATGAAAATATCCAATGTAATACTACAGCCTGATTTCCAAAGGTTACCTTTCATGTTTGTGTAGTTTTACTCTTTTTCAGTATTCACAAAACTGCAATTTTAATAGTAAGTTTACAATGGCAGAGACTCCGCAGTCAGGATGAGAAACTCAGCACATAACAAAATAGGCCTGTCCCATCTTTTTTATATTTGGAATCCTCCGCACACAACTGAGCAGTCTCCGTAGTTGTAAATGTACCATTAAATTACAATTGTGAATGTCGAAAAAGTAAATTTACACAAATGTGTAAGTTGACCTTTATGATTCAGGCCCACTGTGTTTAACCAAGTAATACAAAAAGGTAAAACAGAAAGTATAAAATGCCCCAAAATTGAAAAAGTAAGCCAGAGCTCATCCAACGACATCACATATTACAACAAAATGTTGTGCCATCATAACAATGTACTGACCACTCACAATTGACATGGTGCTGGCCATTTTGGAGAAATGACTAAGCATTGAAAAACAGCATCTGTCAATTACTTCACAATGCCATGTTAATAAAAAATATTTCACCTCCAAAGTCCTGCCCACTAAAACGTCCTGATTGTTATGCTTGGGTACTCCAGCACCAAAAAACCTTTGACAGCTCATAATTTTTCTTAAGTGGCATAGATACTGTTATGTTATGTTATGTTATGCCGATTTTGATAGCACACTAATCACCAGTGAGGGTATCCGGGCACTTGATCAGGTGTGTAGGCACATAGTCCAAGTACATTTATTTGAAGAGCTAGGTCCTCAGCTTCTTGCGGAACACCAGAAGTGAGGAGGATACTTTGATGTGTTGGGGGAGGTGTTTTCATATTTTGAATGTAATATTTGCCTACTTTCATAATAAACTATTGACACCAAAAATTCCTAAAATGAAACAAATGAGAAGATTCGGTATAATAGAGATCTAAGATAACACCTTAAAAAAGGTGTCATACTTCTACTAAGTGCTGCAGCTGGTCATCATAGCAGCATAATGACATGTTGGTAAGTTACGATATTGAGTCCCCCCTGTAATTTATATATAATAAACCTGAAACATTTCTCTAGCGTACCTCTAGCCAGTTTGAGTTTTAGAAGCTTCACCTCCCAAACCAGTCAATGGTAGAGTGTCGGCTATCTTAAAACGATCCACCACATATGAAAATACATCGCCAAGTTCCATAGATGTAACAACACTTTAATGGCATAAGGTTGATTAGTAATACATAATATAGGGAGCCCCATTAATTGTCAATCCTCCACAGCACATTGTGGCAAATTGTCATAATGCCATAATCTCCCACAAAGTTTATTTTCCTACATATTGGTATCCATCACTTTGCCTCTATGCCTTAGGATAATCCTAGTGCATCATTTTATTCATCTGGACCTCAATGCTGAATCCTGAATTGCTAAGCTAAATTGTAACTAGAATTAAAATATGGAGAATTGTTGCAAGCTCTGATGTGCCTCTCATGTTTTGTTTATTTATGCTTGAATATTTAGGTGGTATCATAACAGTTATCCTACAAAGGTAAGCACCCAGGCTTTGGAACAACAGTGAGTGTGGCAGCACATATCACAACCATTGTAGCTTCTGCTATTTGAATTAATTTACAAAAGTAATAGACCATTATGTCAGTCAGATCCTTCAGGTATCTATTGTGTTAGTTGATTGTTCAAAACACAATATATCCAGAACCAACAACTGAGCTGCATATACTGATATCATGCTGTAATTTATGTTGTTAAATCTAGGGAATGAAAAATGTGTATGAAGGAAACCTGTGCATTTTTTAAATGTGCTCAAATAACTGTATGTGGAGATAGCAGTTATCTGTACAACTTTGAAAGTGGGGTTGAACATAGTGATATGTAATTTAGAAGGTATTTTGCAAAATGAGTTCTCTCTTGCATATTACAAGCTAGAATTAAGGAAAATTCAATTGAAATAAATGTTTTACTATTTTGTAGTCCTACACTTCTTTCAACAAAATTGGTACTACACTCGTGTGGCTGGGCCTATATCCCATGATAGAAAACGCTGCAAAATGCAATATGAAGACATCAAAATTTTGCTTTGAAAATCAACCCAATTTGGTACTGTGGTAGCTGTGCAATTTGGGCCCCAAAACTGTCACCAACAATGGAAACCTACCAAATCCAGCCAATTCTGGAAACTAGATGTACAAGGGAAACCAGAGTGGTATGACTTGCATGGATCCCATTATGGTTTCTTACTCTGAATGTCATTGCCAACTCCAAACTTTGGCTAATATCACACATTTTCCTCACTTTTCTTTGAGGGGAAACATCTGGAATCTGAGGAAATCTACAGAATTCCTATCACCCTCTATTCCCACATGTCTCCCAACAAAAATGGCACCCTAATTGTGCGTTGGACCTTTACCATACACATAACAGGCCTCAAAACATAGGCCCTCATTACAACCCTGGCGGTCGGTATTAAAGCGGCGGTAATACAGCCAACAGGCCAGCGGTAAAAACAAATTGAATCACGACCATGGCGATCACCGCCAGCAGACAGGCGGAAGACAATGTACCGCCCACACTATTATGAGAGGCCAATCCGCCACCTTTTCCGGGGCGGAACCAATGAGAACAAAAACACGGGGGAAACAGGACTTGGAAGGGAAAACACTCACTTCTACACATTTCACCAGGAACCAGGACGCCATGGAGCCAGAACTCCAAATACTCCCTGCGATAGTATTCCTGCTCCTCTACCAGAAGCATGAATGACGCGGCAACGACCACGGTGAGAACTGCACCTACAACACAGGGAAGGGGGGAGGGAAAAGAGAGTGACATACACATGCAACATGCAAAACCCCCACCCCCACCTTCACCCACAATAACATACACACAAATACATGCTGCAACATTACATTTACCCCCCCCCCAAACCCCTGTGGAAGAACGCAATGACAAAAAGAAATGAGTTGAACGATTGTAATCATGGAAAATCCATTAGTCAAAACTTTAAATACAGTATAAACAATTATGTACACCAACTATACACAGCACGGATAGTGCACCATTCATAGTCCATGGACCACTGGGCCCAAAATGCATGGGCAAGGCCCACACTCGATACCAGACTCCAAACTGAGAGAACACTGCTGGGGCATCAGATCGAAATGAAACAGGCACTTCAGGGGGAAGGGAAGGGGGGGCACCGCAGCCGGATGAGTGTACAACGCCAGCTCCATCAGGGGACTCCATGCCCACTGCTGTGTCCTGGGGAGTGCAAAGCCACAGTCTCTCAAGTCTCTCCAGTAGGTGGTTTGCCCACTGCTTTATCCTGGGGAGTGCAAAGCCACAGTCTCTCAAGTCTCTACAGTGGGTGGTTTGCCCACTGCTGCATCCTGGGGAGTGCAAAGCCACAGTCTCTGATGTCTTTCTCCACTGGTTCTGGAGGGGGCTTTGTGCCCAGAGTGCTTCATCCTGCCAAGGACTGAGGTAGTGGATGTCTTTCTCCACTGGTTCTGGAGGGGGCTTTGTGCCCAGAGTGTTTCATCCTTCCAAAGGCTGAGGTAGTGGATGCCTTTCTCCACTGGTTCTGGAGGGGGCTTTGTGCCCACAGTGCTTCATCCTGCCAAGGACTGAGTTAGTGGATGTCTTTCTCCACTGGTTCTGGAGGGGGCTTTGTGCCCAGAGTGCTTCATCCTGCCAAGGACTGAGGTAGTGGATGTGACACTCCACTGATGGTGGTGCAACATGCAAGCTGCCCAGGCTCCTGGAACTGACCACCAACCTCGGACGGCTAACCACTGGGGATGGCAGCCGTGTCTGCAGTGGTGCCACTGGCTCAGGATGTCGCGGGCCGCTGACGGTGCTGGCGGCGGTGTCAGTAGCGGCGGTGCTTGCGGCTGGCTCAGTGACTGCGGTGCTGGTGGCAGGCTCACTGACTGCGGTGCTGGTGGCGGGCTCAGTGACTTCAGTGCTGGTGGCGGGCCCAGTGAATGCAGTGCTGGTGGCGGGCTCAGTGACTGCGGTGCTGGTGGCGGTGCTGGTGGCAGTCTTGTCCGCCGTGCAGGTTGGTGTCGACGTGTACCTGCCCTTAATCTTCTGGCCCTTCCCCACCTTGGATGGTGGCGCAGCTGTCTTGCCACTATCCACTTTTGTTTTGCCTGAGCCCTTGGTGGCAGGTGTTTTCGCCTTCTCCCTCTGGGATGTGGGCAACCTTTTGACTGTTGGAGGTGGCGGAATGTCCTTGCCCTCGCTCCGTCGAACACTGGCAGCCCTGTTGCTTGGCGCACTCCAAAAGGCCGCAATTGCTGGCACCACTGTGCCTGGTGATGTGGTGGCTGAGGTGCTGTGTTGGGACCTGGAAAGGTGGGCCCTAGGGGACGGGCGGGGGGGGAGGTGTAGGGAAGAGGTTAACATTAGATAGGAAAAGCTTTTTAGACACACTGGGACAGGTAGATGGAGGGGGTTTGGGAGTGGAGGAAGAG
Source organism: Pleurodeles waltl (assembly GCF_031143425.1). NCBI lineage: Eukaryota > Metazoa > Chordata > Amphibia > Caudata > Salamandridae > Pleurodeles > Pleurodeles waltl. Next base: position 81,015,261 of record NC_090439.1, read on the forward strand.
GTAGTGGTTGTAGGAGGTGTATGTTTGCTGACTTTGGGTGAAGGTGCATGGGTTGGAGGCTGTTGTGAGGTGGATGGCTGTTGGGTGGGTGTGTGGCTGTGTTTGTGTACTTTGGGAGGAGGGCTCACAGACACAGGGGATGTGTGAATGGTAGTGGGGGTGGTGAGTGCACGTGAGCGGTGTGTGGTGATGGGTGTGCTGGTGATGGAGGTAGTGGCTGATGATGTAGTGCATGCAGGTGTGAGTGGAGATAAGACAGGGAGGGAGGAGGGAGACGTGGAGGAGGGGGACACAGTGGAGGCAGTGGATGTTGGTATGTGTGCATGGGTATGATGCTTGTGTGAGTGCCTGTGGGATGTGTGGTGCTTATGTTTTCCAGAGCCACCCTTGTGTGTTGAGGTGTGTGCATGCTGGTCTGATGGTTCCTTGGGATAGGCTGAGGTACAGGGGATTGGGTCTGGGTGGAGGAGGTTAGAGGGGGGAGGCTGGACACAGGGACAATGGCTGCCATCAGTGCTGAGGCCAGAGCCTGAAATGCTCTCTGTTGGGCTGCCTGGCCGGAATGAATACCCTCCAGGTATGCATTTGTTTGCTGCAACTGCCTCTCTACACCCTGGATCGCATTCAGAAGGGTACACTGCCCAACAGTGAGGGATCACAGGAGGCCAATAGCCTCCTCACTGACGGCAGCAGGGCTGACTGGGGCAGGACCTGAGGTGCCTGGGGCAAAGGAGATGCCCACCCTCCTGGGTGAGCGGCCACGGGACACACGCTGAGGGGCTGCTGGGAGGGCGCAGCTGGTAGGGGGTGGCGGCTGTACCTGTTGATGCGGGGGGCACAGAGGGGCCCGCCACAGCAAGCGAGCTCCCATCAGAGAAGGATTCGCTGTCGCTGATGTCACCTCCTGTCCCTGCCGTGGAGCTCCCCTTGCCCTCGGTCCCACTGGTGGCTTCAGACTCCGTTGTCTCGCCCTCCAGGGCCATGTGGGATGCAGCTCCCTCCTGCTCCGGTGGCACTGCTCCTCTGCCTGATGATGCTAATGCACACAAGAACAGGGAAACCACAAAAAGTGGGGGGGGCAGAAGAAAGACATGTTCAGTGTATGCAATACCGATACCGTTGGCGGACACTACAGACACAGCAGCCTTCTGCACTACGCCATGCAATTAGAGTTCCCTAATTAATCACAGGTACATGGGGTACAAGGCCTATGCATGATTCCTGCACACATGGAAGTCACAGGAGCCTGACTAGTTGAAGTTGGCTCTTACCAATGGTGGGGTTGGGGTGCCACATAGCCTGCCTCACGAAGGGACCTTGCCTACAAAACTCGCCCTGGCCTAGGGGAGCCCACCGCCCCCACCCAGACACCTCGTAATACGTGCAGAGACAGCTGAATGAGACTGTACTCACCCCCTGGTGGCTGCTTTGATGCCCTCAAGCACCCATCTAACTCCGGATCCAGGGTCCAGACGTCCTTGGTGACGGCACGCCATATATCCTTCTTCTGGTGGGCGCTGAACTAGAGGAATAGTACAGGGGAAAAGGATAATCTTTAACCGTCTGGACCGTCACAGTCATTGATCCACGTTCCCACCCTTTCCCTGACACACATAAACTCACTGTCCGCTCATGCAGGCCTCAGTTCCCCCCCTCCCCTCTATCTTCCATCTACACCACTCCAAACAGGCATTGCCCATACAGCATGCTCACAGTGTACTCACCTGTTTGTCTGGAGGACCGTAGAGTCACTGGGGGAGGACCCCATCCACTAACTTCTCCAACTCCTCCAAAGTGAAGGCAGGGGCCCTTTCCCCAGACACATGAGCCATCGTCGCTTCCAGACTGAGGTCACAGCAGCACTTGCAGTGTAGGTCCTCTCCTGTCAAAGGTCAGGTATCAAGTGAGGGAACAGACAGAAACTGGCGGTCACGTCCGTGGCGGTGCGTACCGTCACTGCCGGCGTACATCGTCATTGGCTCCTCGGACCCATAGGGTCCAATGTTAACCAATGCAGGATTCCGCTGCGGTCTTCGACCGCCTACCGCGACGGTTTAGAACGCCAGCGCAGTTACCTCATATTCCCTTGCCCCACATTACAGGTCAGGCAGCCGTCATTTCAGAGGGCCACATGGCATTAATTTTAAATGTATCACACCTATCCGGCCTTGCATACACACAGTGAAAGGCACATTGCGGATTGACAAATGTGTGCAATAAACATTTTTTATTATACCTCAGTGTTGGCTGACTCTCTGCTCGCTGTTCTCGTCCATAGGGCACATCCGCTGGGGCAGGTGAGGAGATGGCGGCATCCTCTGGTGTACAGACCGCTGGTGGACCTGTCGACAATGGAAGACAGACACATCATTATCACTTACAGACTTGATCGTGCCACAATCCAGGAACTGTGTGCCCAGTTGGAGCCAGACCTGATGTCAGCTATCCACCATACCACAGGAATACCCCCTCTAGTGCAGGTCCTGTCAGTACTCCATTTCCTGGTAAGTGGGTCTTTTCAAACTACAGTGGCCATTGCATCAGGAATGTCCCAGCCAATGTTCTCAAACGTGTTGTCCAGAGTGTTGTCTGCCCTGCTGAATCACATGCACAGCTACACTGTTTTCCCTCAAGTGGAAGATTTGCCTACTGTTAAAGGTGACTTCTATGCCCTGGGATATATCCCCAACATCATAGGTGCCATTGATGGGACACATGTGGCCTTGGTACCCCCTGCAGGAGTGAACAGGTGTACAGAAACCGGAAGAGCTATCATTCAATGAATGTGCAGATGGTGTGTTTGGCCGACCAGTACATCTTCCATGTGAATGCCAAATTTCCAGGCTCAGTGCATGACACTTACATTTTGAGGAATAGCAGCATCCCTTATGTGATGGGGCAACTTCAGAGGCACCGTGCGTGGCTAATAGGTGAGGACAGGAAAACCTATACCGTGTGAATGATTGTCTGGGGTTTGCCCCTAAGGGTTAGTGTGTGTCTAACAGTTGCCCCTCGTCTATTGCAGGTGACTCTGGGTACCCAAACTACTGACCCAAGTGAGAAATCCCAGGACAAGGGCAGAGGAATGCTACAATGAGGCACATGGGCGAACTAGGAGAGTGATCGAAAGGACCTTCGGCCTCCTGAAGGACAGGTTCCGGTTCCTCCATATGACAGGTGGTTCTCTCTACTACTCACCAAAGAAGGTGTCCCAGATAATCATGGCCTGCTGTATGCTGCACAACCTGCAGGAGGATGGTCCAGAAGGAGGTCTTGTGGCAGCTGTGGAGCCTGTGGACATTGAAGAACAGGAGGCAGAAGAAGAGGATATCGACAACAGAAACAACTTTATCCAGCAATACTTCCAGTGAAACACAGGTAAGAAGACATCACTGCCTCCCATATCTCATATAATTGTTAGATCTATCATATGTCTGTCACTTTCACCCAGTGTATGGACCCTGACTTGTCACTTTGCCTTTCCATTCCACAAAGGTGGGTCCCACTGTGTGACCTATGCTATATTAACTCATGGACTAGAGCTGTGTGACATAGGTATGTTGACAATACAATCGACATTGCTATTTTCCTTAGTTATAGCAAATACACATTTGTGAAAGCACAGACTGACTCCCGATTGTTTTGTGATTCAAGGGTGTTTATTTAAGTGCAAAATAGTGGAGGGGGTTGTAAAAGCCAAGAAACCTACTAAAACCAGGTATTTCTGAAAACTATGGAGCATATTTAAGAGCCCCTACCACCATTCCCATTAGCTTAATTTTTTTCAAGCTAATTTGGCATTAAGGGGCCAAAAATGCCATGCCATATTTACAAAGTAGTGCAATGCATGCATGTTGTGACTTTTTAACTCTTTGCGCTACATTATGCCTGCGCAAGGCATAATGTATGCAAAGGGGGAGATTTACTTGCGCCATTGATTTCAGCACTTTTAACACCTGCTCAGAGCAGGCAATAAAAGGAGGCTTCCTTTGGTTACAATGGGCCTCCAGGTGCTTTGCAAGATTAGCATCAGAATTTTTCACACAATCCTGCAAAGCGCCAGACTAGCATAAATAATTCTTGTGCTAGTCCCCTAGCTACCATCCTGGTGCACCATATTTTAAATAGGCACACACATAGTGGGGTTAGGAGGGTGCTAAGGGGTGCAGGAAAAGCAGAGCATTTTTCTTAAATATGCCCCTAGATACACAGGGAAGTCAAGGCTTGTTTGGTGTGTAGACCCACTCATTTTACTTACCCCTGATGACCTGAAAACCTCAAACTTCACATTTAAGTTGAGGGACAGTTCTGGTATTTGCAAGGAGCCACACAATTCCTACCACCCAGTATTTCCACACTCCTCCAAATAAAACCTGTACCCCACATGCGAGTTAGGCCTATCAGCAGCAACATGAGGCCTCAAAATGCAACACAGAGACATCATGTTTTTGCCATGAAAATTCCCCATTTTGGTTGAAGTGGGAAACTGCGGTATTTAGGCCAGGCTTTGCCACTTCCCAAAGGAAACCTACCACACATTTCTGAAAAGTGTATACCCAGGAGAGTCCAGGATGATGTGACTTGCATGGATCCAACTACATTTTCCTACACAGAATGCCATGCAAACTTACAATTTTTACAAAACCATGTGTTTTACTCACATTTTCTTGAGGTGAGGACCTGGAATTTGAGGGGAGCTGCATGAGGAATTCTCACCACTTATCAGTAGTGCTGCATCATGGTCTCTGAGTACCTGATACACTTTTGTTGTTTGAAGTACTATGCTTGCTTTTGTATAGTTCTTTTGTTGTATAAAAGTGAGCACTAGCATTAGACAATCATGTTATTACACTGTTGGCTGTCTGTTTAATGCTTGACCTGCTGCTCCCCAGACCTAACGTCCCTGAGAAACCTGTGACTATTTGCCATAACCACCCTGACAATGACATGCTAAAGAGATTATGCTTTTCCTGAGTTTGCAGAGCTATAGTGGGATGGACCTAGGGACATATGAGGCAAAATACCCTAGCTCCCATGGATGTGGCTTAGTAGCTCTTACTTTCCCTGTGGCCCTCAAATGGAGTTTGACATTGATTATACAAAAGTTTATATGCCTTCAATTCAAATGAGTGAAAAGCCTTCTCGGCAAGTCAATAAAGTATATTTTTGCCTTTACATATCAACTATCTCCTACAGACATTATTTTTCAAAATAAGAGAAGAATCAGAGTGATGGAGTCCAATGTTTTCTCTTTCATCACATCCTTCATTTTATTTTTCTACAACTTTCAGTAACACCTTTTGGATCAGTGGAGAAGGAGGAATTGGGATCTAGCCTCCAGCTGTAATACCAATCTACTTGAACATCAGTCCGCTGGCAAACAGATCTATCAGAAAAGGGTCCTACAGGTTCCGAATCTTTTGGAAATACACTGAACTCAGATTCCAATTGCTGGTCTCCCTCAAAAACCTCAAATTCCAGACTGCTCTCTTGTTCTGATGACCCTGGATAAACTCTGCTTTCAAAATAATTTTCTGATTCCAACAAAAATACCAAATTTGCATGGCTAGATCTGCAAGTTGTTTTGATCTTGTTCCCCTAGATGATTGATATAGGATACTGCAGTGATATTGTCCATTTGGATCATTACCATGCTGTTTATTAGACTGGTCCTGAAGCTCATCAAAGCGTTCAAGCTTGCTAACATCTCCAAACAATTTGTATTTATGTTTTGACGCTAGACCTGTCTAGCGTGAAAATGTTGGTGTAAATGTCATTTTTCAGATGCGTGAAACCTCCTTGCATCAATGAGATGCAAGGTAGGCATTTCCGTCAATAAAATGACTCATGCACCCTATCGGCGTATTTAACCACACGGGCAAAAATGACACGGGTGGGATGCGGCCTTAAAAAACGACGTGAACTCCAATTTGTACCAAAATTTAGTGCCTGGGTCAGGGCAGGCTTTAAAATGAGGCAAACACACCACTGCTAAAGGAGAACACACAGAAGCAACATTTCAACCCACAGGAGAAGATGGAGGTGATACTGATACAGCTTGCTAGATGGCTCAGAGGACAGGAACAACTCCGGCACACACCACCACAACAATGAGGCCCACAAAGGCAACGCAGAAGGCAAGAGAGGGTCTTCAGAACCAGGAAAATCTTCCTTGGCATCAGGGACCTGGACACTACTAGGACCTACAGACTCAGCCGGCAAGCCATACCATACCTGCTGCACCACATTGAGCCACAAATTGCAGCCAGCCTGCAGACACCACACAACATACCACCTATGACAAAGCTGCTCGCTGTCCTGCACATGCTGGCAAGTGGCTTATTCCAAACAATGGGTGCCCTAGTTGCTGGTGTCTCACAGCCATTGTTTTCTGCATTACTGCCAAAGGTGTTAGATGCCATTATCTCCCTGACACCCCACCACATCAGCTTCCCCAATACCCAGCAAAAGCAGCAGGAGAACAAACGGGTTTTATCAAATCCATGGCTTTCTGCATGTGCTAGGTGCAATTGACTGCACCTATGTCCAGCTTGTACCTCTGAGGCAACAGAGCACGTATACCGGAATTGCAAGCACAAGCATGCCATTAATGTCCAGGGCATAGTGGACCACCACAGAATATTCATAAATATTTTGGCCAAGTATCCTGGGAGTTTCCATGACACCTTCATATACCGGCACAGCAGGATCAATAAACAATTCTATGAGGAACAATTTGGAAATTACCTACTTGTGGGTAAGTCAGCAAATCTAGTAATGTACACACAATACACCAACCCTGACGGACACACAAGACATACACCACCACCATAACATATGGCCAGGATAACACACATGTGCAGATGATAACACATGTGTACTATTCTGCAGTACAGTACAATCAGTGAACAGCACTAATACATACACCCACATGTACGTAACACACCCACACTTTGACAGGCACACCACAGGAAGGACAGGTGAAGACATGTACCCTTAGGCAACAGAAGAACTACACAGATCACTACAAGTTCCCTGAGGTTGCCCACTACATACACATCACACACACTACACCAAAGAGTAGCACAGATATGTCAAAGGCATACACCATACCCATGTCTAGTAACTTCCAAATAGAAATAGTTGCCTCAAGTCAATCCATGCAAATCGTTGCCAGAACAAATATCAAACACCGCACAACTTGTATAACAACTGCATCTCATCATCACATACCTAACCTACCAGTAGTGTGCAGAGACATCTGCCTGACACATTGGCCCACACACATAGGAATACAAGATCAATGCCCATCACATACCATGTGCCAGATATGTCAGAAGTGGTACCACACCTACTGCAGTGAAACCTTGCATCCAACACTCACTGACTCACAACACCATCATGTCTGTACCAGATTTAATAAATGGCCTAACAGGGGGTAGAAACATAGTCAGAGAGTGCAGATCATGGATGTCATAGAAGGACCCAGTAGGAGAAAACAGGAAATCACTGACCTCACATGCACTGTGCTAAGGGACACATTTGCCACTAGCTGAGCTCCATCCCAGAGCCTATACTGTGCATGTGTCAACAGAATAAATGCACATTTATGTTTAGGAAGATAGGAGAGACACTGCTGCTTATGTTGCTCATCTAGTGACAATGGGATACACAGCCTTGGACACCTCATGCGTGACACAAACATTAGCTGCCACATTCAGGAACACCAAGGGAACAATGTAATAGCCCAGAGTTCCATATCCACGGGCTGCACTGTATGTACATCTTGGCAAATGACCATTTCATAAAGACTTCAAGCCACATTGGAAATTGGCCACCCTCCCATGCTGTATGTAGCGTGGAAGGGGTGTGCAATGTTTCTCGCTGCAGGTCTGTCACAACAAGATACATAGCAAGATGATGCAGATTCACGTGCAGCTGTCCCCTAAAACCTGAGGAAGTGCCAACAACAAATACCATCCCAAGGAGGCTGTATGCAGGTCGCAAAAAGGAAGTAGACTGTGCTAAGAAATCAGCTGAATGTGGCGCAAATGCATGCTGCACACTAGAAAGAGACAATTGGCCATCCAAAAAGTATATGTACATGGCGGTGTACCGTCCTGCACAGATACATCCACCTCCACTAGGCAGCTGCCAAGTACCCTGGAGCAGGCTAGGTAGTGTTGGTGCACGGGTGCACATGAGCAACTGGCACAGGGAATAACAAATGGTTGCCAAGTAACATGTCACACCTGGGGCATTCTTGCATAATTTAAATGTTGCAGGACAGTGCAGGCAATTTTGGAGACATGTAGTGTATTCTCACCAACCAATTTCAAAGGCCCATAGTGTCACACCTCATCTTCAATGACATGTCAAAAGGGATGGGATGCGTAGTACATCCATGGAAATCACTCCTGCCATTGCCATGGGACCCAATCCTGTTCCAGGGTACACATGACCTCACATTTTGGATGGACATGTCTGTCGAATGCACACCAGAATGGATGAGAATATAGGCAGCGAGGGCTGCAGATCCACCACAAATTATTTGTTATTGCAATGAAAAATGTCATGAATTTCAACTGTCTATTGTGTTAAATACATTGTATTTTTTTAATGTAGGCAGAGTGTGTCAAACACAGTATGTAACAAACATGTATGCATGTCCAACATATCTGTAGTACACACACAAGTCATCCATATACTCAAGAGCATCATATGGAAACATATGTCGGGTAACAGTTGCAGGATTGCATTCATCAGCCATCATCAACAATGCCTGAGCTGTGCATGTTGTCTGAAATGTGATGCTCTGTAAGACAACACATAGCACATAAGTAAACACAATTCACAATCACATACCATGACTCTTGCATAGTACTGACTGTATACATATGTGGATACACTGCTGTCACACATACATACAAATGCATGACGTGTACACATTTGCATGCTGTTGATTCTGCAACACACACATTGGTGCAACAGACCAATCACACACAAATCACATTGTTAAATGGACCACCACATGTGGCCATACACAAAAATCCAAACTGCAGCCCTGCCCATTCAATTAATTATATTGATAAAGGGTGCATCCATTAACAATTGACAAAATCACGCAATCAGGTAGAGATTAAATAAAAAATACGCATCTGTGTCGAACACGTCCGCAAATGCAAAGTACATGGCCCATGGTCCCTTAACGTGATTTACATCTTCACACACATTTCAATGGTGATTTACTTTTTTGTCAGTCATACATTCTTTTATTTGGCTCGAACCTTAAAAGTATAAAAATAATAAAATATGCAAAGTTCGATATAAAAAGCTATACATAAGCAGACAATTATACAAGATTCTTTAAAAAAGTATTCCCTATTACATAATACATTCACATACATAATTCATAATTCTAAATCTTATTTACAAACTCTACTTACATAATTCATTAAGTTATTTTAACCTTCAACCAATTTAATTTCCTAGTAGTTCTTTAAAAAGACTGCATGCTAAACAAATCATCCCACATACAATTCTAACGGGACTCAAATCCTTATAATGACATAAAGTGCAATTTCCAATATAAAGTGCTCTACATTTTACATCTGGCCACTTTATAACGTGGCATAATTTCCATATTTCCATCAACCAATTTAAAAACAATCTATTTGTGCCATTTTAAATTCTTCGTTCGTCTTTACTCCCTACGGTATACCCGGCACAGTAAGTTCAGTTAAGACCCCTCTTAATCCTATTAGAAATTGGCTTAGTGCACAAGTTACATTAAAAAATCTCATGTCTATTAGTAGCCTAAGTGCCTGATCCTGGTCAATAATATTACATTCCTTAAAAACTGGTTTTAAAAACTTCTTAAGCACCTCTAAAAACCAATAGCAATCCAAAAGAAGGTGTTGAGTGCTGAATTTCTGTTGTAAGCCACATGTGCATACACCCTGAGTATCCTTAAGAAATTATTTTGTTTTAGGGTCCATATAGGCTGGATTCAGCCCAATTCGGAATTTTAACACTGCGTCCCTTAGTCTTTGGTTAGGTAGAGCATCTATATAGGGAACGTTTTCCAGGTTCCTCCATCCCCCTACCATAGCCTGAGTTGATATTTTACACTCTAAATACTTGAGATCTATTTCTCTTGCCCTTTCCTTCACTATTGTTCGTAAATTTTGTTTTCGGGATTTGTGCACCCCGCCACTGATTACCGGGCAAGCCTAGGAGAACACAGATCTTCTCTAACCGTCCTCTCACTTGTAGCGCCCAATACAATTCGCTTGTCGTTATTTCTTTTTTACACAATCTCGCGATCTTACAAATCCCCTTGTCTCTTACGCTTAACCAAAACTTCAGTGTTGCTTGTAGTCCCTGGTAAGTCCATGCCTTCATTTGACATTCTGCTCTTACAGCTTGTAACATCCTTGACGATAGCATACGCTTTACACAAAAGCTTTCTTCTGTCTCCCAATTTAGTTTCCCTGAGAGTATTAGGACTTCCACCCCATATTGAAACGGGGGACGTACCATCACGTTAAAAGCAGAAATACCCGGCTGGAGGGAAGGACCCTCATATTTACTACTAAATTGTTTCAATCCCCAGATCGATGATAAAGCTTTATTTTTTAGGACTTCAATATGATCTTTCCATTTCAAGTCTGAGTCAAACCACATACCTAAATATTTACATTTTTTTTACCTTCTCTTGTTTTTGACCTCCTAACAGGTAAGCAAAATCACTCTTCACTTTACCTATAGACATAATCTTTGTTTTTTCTAAATTCACAACCATTTTTTTCTTTTGGCAATAAGAGTGGAACACTTCTAATTTCCTTTGTAGGCCTAACTCCGTCATATCCATTATCACTAAATTGTCAGCATATAATAAGCAGTAAACATGTAAACCATCTTTTTTGGGCTTAGGCCTTTGACTTCCTGCAGCAACCCGGGCAAATCTGACAAAAATAATGTAAATAATATTGGTGCCAGCACACAACCTTGGTGCAAACTTTTGACAGTGAGCCACTTGTGTCTAAAATTACTTGGGCCCAATTTTGTGAATGCAGACCCTGAAGGAGATATAATAAATCTAAAACAATCCCTAACTGTTTTAGCATATTCCATAGCAAATTCCTATCTACCAAATCAAATGTGGCACGAAAATCCACAAAACACCAGAACAGGCTTCCTTGCATTTCCATTGATTTGTTTTACTAAAGACCACAAACTGAAACAGTGGTTGATTGTCGAGTGCCCTTCCTTAAATCCACCTTGTTCTACAGGTATCTAATCATTTTTCTCTGCCCATTCTTTAATTAACCCCAGCAATATCTTTGTGAATACCTCTTCACCTACGTCTAATAAACTTATCAGCCGATCATTTTTTGGTTGTATTGGGTCCTCCTTTTTATGGATAGGTCCTATCATGGCTCCCTTCCAATTCTCTGGAAAACGTCAGAAATCAAGAATTTTACCAAATGTATGATTGAAAAATATAGTCCACCAATCAATGTTTTTGTTTTATTATTATAGCTGGGAGATTGTCTGGGCTGGCCGCTTTAGTTCATTTAAATGCTACAATAGTTTCTTTTATTTTTTGTGGGGCAAAAGCTAATCTCATATTCTCACCCATCTTCCTGATGACACCATATCCTTCCTCAATATCGATACTATCATATACGGTAGACAGATATTTATACCAATCCTCTTCTCCAACCAAACACCGCATGGTTTCTGATACTTTCCCCTCCCTTACCAACTGCCAGAAGCCCCTAATATTCTTTGTTCTTATCACTTGGACCATTGTGTCCCAATTTTTGCCAATATATTCCCGTTTCTTCTGTCTTGTGGTTTATAACTCTGTTTTGCCTGACAGAGCTGCACTTTTGTGACGATAGTGGATCTTTTCCTAAATTCCCTTTCTAATCTTCGAATCTTTTGCTTTTTACACCTACATTCCCAATTAACCCATACTTTACTATTATTAATCTTATGTGGTTTCCGCTTCATCTTTCCCACTTGCAGTTTTTTTTATTTTGTTTTTAGGCAGTCCACCATCAACGCAATACCCCTATTATAACCTTTAAACACATCTCTTGGATCTTCCTCCATTGTGAGATTTGGATAATTGACTATCAATTCATTAAGTGCTTCTAGACTACTTTCTGTCAGATGGGTCATTATTCTACGAGGGTACTCAACTAGCGCTATCAATGCCTTTTCTTTCTGATTTTTATCAGTTGGTCGTATTGTTAATCAAAGTGGCCAATGGTCACTGCACTCTACAAACTCAACTTCAAAGTCCTGCACTTCTCCAAAGAACCAAGCATATACAAAAGCATACTCAATGGGGCAAATCTTGTTGCCTATTCAAAAAGTCTGTTTTGCCGGGCGATCCTTCTTCATACGACCATTTAGACAGAACATACCTTGGGATCCTAAGGTTCTTACTAAGGATAAATCACGTGCAGAAAATTCTACTTTTGGGAAGATGTTATTTGGAATTTGTGCAACAACCAGTAGTTCCTTGTACAGTTTATCAATACTATTGGGATTAAGTTTGTGATTAAAATCTCCCAACATTAGGGTCAAGTATCCTGGTTTACCAATACTTAATAATTCCAGATGTTCCTCAAACAGACCCCTCTGAATGTCATAATCATACATATTCCCAGGTTGTATACATACATTAATTATTTTTAAACATACAGCTCCTCCAATTGTATTATAAAGTCCACCAGGCCTGCCAATAGCCAACAACATTTAGTTTTTCTCTCTATAAACTTATTTGGTATTGTTGTTGAGGCTAAGGTTTTTAGGCCCCCTGATGGGTGACCTAACCCTTGCCGTGTTGCAAAGTAAATGGCCCATGGCCCCTAAGCGCGATTTACATCTTCGCACACATTTCAAATGGTGATTTACTGTAAAATCTATGCATATAGGTTATGCATCATTATAATAAGACACACGTAGCTAATCCATCTGAAAAAATTCACACAAATATCAGATGTACCAACAAATTCACGCATAACAGAAAACGTCACACAAGGGCACAGCAAGTGATGTAATAGGATATCCTGCTTACAGGCATGGTACAGTGGGTGTACTTTCACTTTCTCTTTACAGTCTGTGCCTCTTTTGACTGTGTGGTTATGTCTTGGAGTTAGTGGTTTCTTCTTGCTCTTTTTTGTATCTTGTGGTACCCCTCCTGTTGTGTTTTCTGTTCTGTTTGATTGGTATTTGTCCCAGTGTCTGTGAATTTGTGTGTCAACTGTATTTTACCTTGCACCTGTGCTGTGGGGTGTCTGTCTGGTTTAGTTGTACAGGTGAGTTAGTTGGGTTAGTTATTTTTTGGGTGTTAAGTTTCCTTTCCTTATTTCTGTTTATTACTACAACATTTCACTTTTCAAGCTGTACCCCAGAGCAATGTCTGGCAGAGGGAGGCAGACCAAAATGGGGGAAGAGGAGGTGGGAGGCTTTCTTGTGGCTGGGAGCCCACTACCTCCCATTGATGCTGGAGATGGGTGGCAGTGTGGTGACTGGTGGCCTGTTGGTGAGTCCCCCCATTTGTAAACTAATTACTGTTCACTACACTTGAATGACAGTAGCAGATGTGTTGGCGTGCTGCATGCAATGCTTGTGGACAGGTTCCATGCAACCCGAATTAAGTGTCACTGTGCCTGTATAGACATGGGCTTCACATATCCTACCATTTTACCAATGCATGTCAGATGTTAGGTGAGTCATGCACATCCATCACTAAGTCACACATTTCAGAGGCCATGGCAATATCTCTGCCCCAGCATTGTGTCATGTATGATAAGCCAAGACCCAGGCCAGCATACCATATGTAAGTGGATTGTGATAACAAAGTACGACAATCCTTGTATTGTGCAACATTGTCCGATTTTCACATATATCGTTTCTGTCATAATGTTTACAAAGGGGGCGTCCCCACCTTAGGGGGCACTGACAATTGGGCATTTGATGCCATCACCCAACTGTGACACATCGGTCATGGATTACTCAATGCATGAAAATTGCAGACTAAAAAATTAGCTGCTTGTCCTCCACAAAGTTCCTCTGTGTGCCTTGCAGTACAAGCAAGAATACCTGAGTCGGTTGTCTTGCAGAGCACAAGGGTAGTGTCACCCAACTCCCCCTCATTTCATGGAGTTCCATCTTATACAGATTGCCCACAAATGGTTGTTGCAGGGTGTAGCACTACATGAGTCTCAGGTGCAGTGTAATAGTGCAGAAGTATCACTCATCTGAGTGTGTCTCATTATCAGTTTTCAGTGGTGTGTTTGTTGCACTGTCCACAACCTGGATAATTACCTCACTCCTCTGAAATAGTACATATTGCCATATGTTGTCCGCTAGTAGTGACAGTGATGTGATACTAACCTTGGTTTTCCATCCTTATCTTTCAGGTGGACCTGCCCCCCACACTATAGGCGAAGTGACAAAATTTGAGGACCCTGATATATCCACTAAGTGTGATTTTGTCTGTCCTGTGTAGTGTTGAAGTGTTTTGTGTTAGTGAGTCATGAGTGCTGTATCCAATGCTAGAACTGATGAGCTCTAAAATAATCAGAAATCAAAGTAGGTCACATTTAAGTGGTTTCCCATGCATGTTCTGAAAGTCATATCTTTTGAGGTTTGTGGCGCTCAATGGCTAGCATTGTGTAAACAAGGTGATGACAAGCCACATGTTGCTCCATATGTGTCATAGATGTGCACTGTTGTATAAACAATAGCCCTGGAACACACCATCTTTCCCACAACACTGTGATACACCATTTGGTAGACACATTGGTGCATCCCTGTATTTAATGTACATGTAGGACTGGGTGGCCAATTGTCCCCCAGTATGCTGCAACTAATTTTGTACTCCACTTACGTGACACTTATATGGAATTTAATAGGCATCCATGCAGTTCAAGTCCATTCGTTTGCTGGCATGGTAATGGGTGTGTGAGGAATGGTATTGGCTGATCAGGTATTGATGGGTGTCCACCCCTGGACATGAATGTAGAAGTGATAGATCGATGGATACCATCTTCATTTTTGTCATCACCTAACATATGGTCCAATCCCTGACTCCATGTATGAGTGGGCATTCTTTGGTATATGACCTGGACAGTTAAGTTGTTGATCTGCATGGCCATACCCCATGAGGCACAGGGGGTGGGAATAACACATTCGTAGGTAGATGTGATGCTCACAGTGGAGGTGACAGTCATTTTGATAAGACTTGCATGTGTACCTATCAACACTGAACCCTTATGGTTACCAACAGCATCCCATACTCCCAATAACAGATGAAAGTTTTCTGGTGATGTAGTTTAGAGAATCTGACACAGATGATGAGGAATAGTGGCCCTGATCAATGTTTATTTGACGCTGCCTTAGAATTGTCACACATGGTACAAAATCTAAACAGATCTAAATTGGTTTGCTTCATTATCTTGCTGTGGGTGGCTATGGTGTCAAGGAAATGGTGCTAAGGCAGCATTGTCATTTCATCCATCAGGGCCATTGTATCATGCACAATGTGAAAAGGAGTGCATGTGCAAATTGATGTAGATAATAAGGTGACTTACTGTACATACTCCACATAATACTGACACTGATGGTTGCCTGTCTCATTTTAACAGCTGCCAACATGAATAACGACCAGCTCTGTGCCTTTCAGAAGACGGCAGTGAACTATAGGCACATATTGGTGGTGGAATCTGGGTTCAGGAGGATGGCACGCTGCTATCGCTCAGAGCAATCCACTGGTGAGTGGCAGGCATTCAGCCAAGGGGGACCCACACTTCCCACAAAGGCGGGACCAAGCACCACAGCTGTGCAAGGGGCCTACAACTGCCAACATACTTATTGCTCCAACTGCTGCACCCTCTACTACCATCCCACAGCCACCCACACCTGCTGCCATTGACATGAGTGCCATCACTGATTTACAGAGGGGTGTATAACAGGTCCTCAAAAAGTTGGCCGACCTCTGAATGGCATGATGTCACTCCTCCCAAGTTCACTTCCCTCCCTCCTCTTTTTTTCAGGTTTTTTTTTGTGGGTATTACGGTGTAGTGTAGCCATTTTTAATATAGCTTCATGCACGTTAGTTTAACATTCTAGGCCGCTGTGCACTTTGCCCTAGATATATTTTATTCAGCTTTGCACTGTTATTTTACAATCACCAGTTTTTACGGTCTTGTTTTAATTTCTTCTATCACACTGTTTAGCTTAGTTCAGCACTGTGTTCTCAAATAATGCATTCTTGATCGCCCTGTGCTTCAGTCAAGGCTACAGTCTGGTACATTGCCGGTAAATGTGTTAGAAGTTTAGTCTCCAGTATTCGTAGAAAATACACATCCTTTCGTAGGGACATTTTCTTAGAACATCTGCGTGCTAGTTATAAAAACACTTCCAAGTCCTAGTACACGTCAAGAGGGAGATTCCAACCAGGGACCTACAACTAGATGCTGAATGCCCCGTTGCAGATGCTAATGCAGATTACAGGCCTTTGCTGAGGTATGAGGGTTGATGTCCTCCCGGTGGAACCTAAAGGGCAGACTTAGAGCTTCACATGCTGTGCTCGAGATATAACTTAGAGAGAAAATAATCTAGCAGCACTATGATAGCCTTATTCTTGTGCTTCACTCTCATCGTTACTATTTTAATCTTACTGTGTTGTTTAGTTCTGGTTATTGCAGCTCACGCTTTGCTATCTAAGATGCAGTTGTTTTATTAAACAAATCTTTAAAACTTAAACTGCCTTTGTCATTTATATATGAGACCGTACTGTGTATGAGAGAACCGGTTGTGACCTGAGTGACCACGACTTTCCTGAGAAGTACTAAGATGTCATGCGCTCGGCTGCTCAATTGTCTCTTCCATTTGGGAGAGATGAGGCACTGCTAGTTAGCCGGAGCAAAACCCGGATTTAGAGAGACAAGTGTCAAGTTTCATTCACCATGGGTTAGACGCAGTCCCCCACATCGTGAACGATCTTGTTGCTCAAAATCTAGTAGTCTCATTAGGATAATGAGGGTCTACTCGACAAAAGGGTTAGTTGTAGGTTAGAATAGGTTAGTGGGTTAGTTAGAATAAGTAGGTTTGGGAGTGGGTTTTCTACTTCTCATGTTTTACTATGTTTTACTATGTGGGTGGGTGGGGGGTGATGTTGGGACTTTTATGTGTTTATTTATAAAAAGAAATACATAAACATTTGAATAAATTAAAATACCCAAAAATATATATTTGTTTAGTCATAGTTAGTAAATGTGTAATTTAGTGTATGTTGTCCTGCATGTGTCCTGTGATATAATGGGGGTGGGGGTGAATCTTTAGAGTGTGTTGTTAAATGTGTTAGGTAAGTGCAGCATAGAGCAGTTAGAGTCTGTTTTGGGTTATGTATAGTTAGGATAGGTTAGATGAGGATATGTGTTAATTTGTTTTTACTTATTTCAGTATCATAATACATAATATTGGGTACTCCCTTACTTCATGTGTCGTATGCTAGGGCCCCAGGGTCTTACCATGGGAGTACAGTGAAAATTGTGTGTTGTCCTGGGGACTCTGTCCTGCATCCAAATCCCTATATTGACTTGTTCAACACCTCCTTATGCCTGAGCTGTCACATTGGCAGCAACAACACATCTACTTACATGTGCACCTCCCATCCAGTATACCCATCAGTCAAGGTAACTATGTTAACCATGTATAGGACAGGTAGGTGTGGGAATTCAGCTGACATTGTATAGGTTTTGTTTTATAATGTTGTGCAAGGTGGGACATTTGACCACAGCCTACATTTAATTCCTATCCTGATAAATTGACCAGTGGCAATAATAGATGAGGTTGTGTCCCTCTGTTTCACACCAATGTGTTCTACTGGTACAACATTGCCTCATTACTGTTTCACACCCATTCCTGAAGTATGTAATGGGTGTAGCATACGTGTATTCAAAATGTTTCACATATTTGGTGAATTGCTTATAGGGGATGAGGCCAACATTGACGTACAACATGTAGGTACCATGTGCATAGATATGTGCCCACATATTCATGCACTCTGTTACTTGAGACATGTTACACACATCACAAATCTTCGGCATAGTAGATGTGTCACAGCACACACAAACATGCTGGTTGTGTAGGTGGTGTTTATTAACAAGTGTAATAGTGCTAAATATCTACAATGTCCATGTCTGTGACCCCATTTGTTAAATCCATCCAATTGTGACACAACACAAGTCCTGGGTTGAGACACAGGTCATGGGACAAGTTTGGGTAAAGTGTTTTTCAGTGCAGGGGAACAGAAATTGCCAATTGAAAAGTTAGAGACAATAGCAGTCCATAGCAGAAAGGTCAACCGTGTGTTGAGGAAGAGTGCATATCTGTACCAGGGCTAACACCAGCATGATGTCAAGCATAGGACTAAGGAAAACACTGCCCATGTGGTATGGGCTGGTACTAGCGGGAACTCCTTGGGTGAAGATGATCTGTTCCACATCTTTATCCTCCGATGTGTGTGGTGCCTCCTCTACCCTTGATGGTGGTAGTGGGGTCACACACACTTCAGTGGTTGCAGATGTGGACTCCCAATTCCCGGCAGCTGCTATCTATGGCACTATATATAGCATCACTGCAGCAAGGACGGGCTGCTGGTTTTTAAGTATAGCTGCAACAGCCCTGTGGTAGGCAGCCATGTCTACCCTGAGAAAGACCATTTCCCAGTGCATAGAGTCCATTTTGTCCTTAAGCACGCTGCTGCCAGTTTGGAAGCGCAGTTGTTGTGGCCTCTCCCTCATGGGAGCAGCTATGTTCCTCAGACACTCCTGGACTCCACGCATTGAGGAGTGTGTGAGTCGGTTGGCTGCAGTCTGTTCTGTTGCCGTGACCATGCACTTCCGCATCCCCTCAATGCTGGCTGCCATGGTTTGCATCCCCACCCGCAACTCCTTGGCCAGCTCCCGCTGGACTCCTACCACTGCCCTCTCAAAGCTGGTGCCTGGGTCCTCGGAGTCCTCTGCTGTGTCGGTGCAGGCAGGTCGTACTATTGGGGTGCTAAGTGGAGCCTGTGGGATGTCTATTACTTCAATACTCCTTCTTGCAACTGAAGGTGGTGTCTACAGGTTTACAAGGACTTCTTGGAGGGTCTCTTGGCTGATAGTTGCCAGCTGGTCATCCAGGTCATCATGGTACACCAGGACAGGCAGATTCCCAGGAGAGCCATCATCCTCTGCAATTAGATGGTGTAAAATAAGTCTATCTGTATTGTGGCAGTTGACAAGTCATGTCACTGACTTAATATTTGAGGCTCAATGTCATGTTAGGCCCGTGTTTATGTAAATGTGGTGCATCATGGTGTTGTGCAAAAATAATCTGCGCCACGCTGCGTCACTTTGGTAACACAAGGATGCACCATATGTAAGTGAATACTGGACATCCCTGTGTTGTTCCCTGCACTGGTGCAAGATTCAGCTGCCAGCATCATCACAGGCATCCCTGCACCATCGTGCAAGGATGTATGTGTTGGGGGTGTGACTTTTTATGTGCTTGAAGGTGCCCCTTCCTGCATATTAACAATCACTAATGGCACTTTGGCACTTCTGTGTGAGCTGTAGAATGCAGCACACACAGGAGACCTAAATCGTCATTATATAATGTTGTTTATGTGCATGAAGGAACACCTTCACGGTCAAAAACAATAATTTCTTGCATTTTGCTCTTTCTATGCAATCTGCAGAATGCAGCACACATTGGAAAAACAGAAAAGGAGGAAGTAGAAATGTATTCCTCCTTGTTGCACCCTGCTAATGCCACCCCTATGGCTGGCGTTAGAGTTTTGGACCTACCTCAAGTTTACAATATTCCATTTATCTGAGGCAGCATCAAAGTTTAATGAGTGTTGCTGTGGCAGGCCCACAGCAACACCCATTGCACCATCTTTCATGGACAGTCATGACCAGGAGGGTAAATATTTACAAGGTAACATAATGCCACAAAAAGTGGATGAACGCTAACTTGTCAATACAGCACAGTGCTTAGTGCCACAGGAGCATCACTGAAAGTGACGCTCCTGTGGCGCTAGAGGCCTATGATGCGCCCCTTAGTTCCAAAGGATTGTTCCTGTATATCACAGCTGCAGTCTATAGGCCTATGCCCCACCTACATGTCACGTAAATGGAAGCCCAGTTGCCACTATTGGCTGTGTCATATTTTCTAAGTGTGTTGTCTATCCTTATTGTGGCTTGATGCCCTCGTATCTTGTTCTACCCTCCCTTTGCATCCATTTGCATGGTGAGGCCTTGCAATGTGTGTTGCTGTGCTCCTGCCACAGCACCACACATGGCTATTTTCACCTGTCACAGTCTTACATGTTTCATATACACGCTGAGCCCTTACGCCACTCCAGGGATGGCATTGTCAGGACACTGTGCTCTTGTTGCCATTGATGGCTCCTCATGTTGTCGTTTGTGTTTGTGTGCTACATTACATAGCACTCATGGACCTGGCAGAGTACTGTTTTAACTCCTGTCTGTGTAGGTTGTTTGCCTTACTAAACACCTATGTCCTCCCCCTCAATGCAGCCCTCTTGCTACTATGATTCATAAGTGCAGCATGGTGACAGTACAGCTCATCTGACAAAAGCACAGGGTTGAACCCAGGGACTGGCAGTATGGGTATGACATTTCTGTTCTGTACATCATTTTGTATGTGACAGTGCCTGATGGTAAATGTGTCTATCGGCATAGCCAATTCAGAGAAGTTGTACTTAGGTCAGGGCCTATACCAAGTTCATATTTCCTCTGCATCAGTCCAAGGGTCACCTGATTGCCACTGTGTAATTGACCACCCCCACAGCCCAGGTGGTAGTGGCAACTGCCGTCAATGTAGAATGCACCATGGGACAATGCCCTGGACATGACAGGTTACCAGCAGCTTACAGACTGGTTATGGCATCTGTCCTGTGACACCAGACCTGTGATACGTTCAACACTACCCTCCAGGTATGTTTCCACATTTCCTCCAGCCTTTATATGGCAGTGTAACCCCATGAAATGATTGTTGGTGATATGGTGTGGAGTGCCCCTGCATACCCCTGCCCAGCCCATACATTTGGCATGGGCAGTGCAGGGTATCCCATACCTTGGCCCTTTGCCCTTTCCACTGCCTGATTTGGAGGGCTGAGTGTAGTGTGTCCTTTTACACCCAGTGCAGGCCAAAACTGGCACTGACTCTATTTGATCCATCAATAATGACTAGTAAGTGCCCCAGAGGGCAACTATGTGCAGACATATTTCTAGCCGCCATCTCAACGTGTGACTCATACTGCCAAGTGCAAAGGATACACTGTACTGGGAGTCTCATCAACACCGGGCTTGCCCATGCACCATCCCCCACCCGTTGATGAGGAATTAACCGCCATTATGTGACAGCCATACCCCAGGTGTTGTATGTGTGTGTTTATTTCCCCATTCCCATGTGACTGACATGGTAGTATCCAAATAGTTGTTGGCTCAGCCTCTGACTGTTGTGACCTACTGTTTGCTATATGTGGTACATATTTTCTGTAATGGCACAGTTCCAGTTTAGCATCAATATGTGTGGTTGAACACAACTTCAGTTTAATTGGTCTGGGTAGTGGCATGTTACCAATGATACCGGTCCAACCTGCTATTCCCCCAGCACCTGTTGGGTTAACTGTTCCATGCACACATGGGACACCCTGACGGGTGATGTAGGGATGGCTGCCTCATGTGCATGTGTTGTCTATGTGTGGTGTGGTGGTGGTACCGGCACATGCCTGGGTACTGTTGGGACAGTTGCAATGACTTGGGTGCTGTGAGATGCAGGACACATGCGTTTGGGCAATGAGGCAAGGCAGTTGCAAAGTGTTACTGAGAGGGACACCACTATGAAGTAACCCCAGGAATTGTGTTGACTGTCTAGGTGGTCTCTGAGGTCTTGGTCATGTTAGTGGTGTAGATGTGATTACATGCAAGGGATATTGTGATGTCACCACCAGTGGCACAGTGATTATTCATGTCATCCATCCCATGTGCTGTATTTGTACATGTAGGTATATAGGACTGGTGTTCTAAATATGTCGAGGTTGTGTATGTGTCAATGGTGCATGACACTCCCAAGGGATAAGTGTAGCTTACATTGGCATGCTGCAACTTGCTTAATGTGCATTGCATCCCTCTGATTCCTTTGACATGCATTGTGTGATTCCTATGTGCCGCCCCCTTCTTGCACTTGACATTTAAGCATATATTTCCCCCATGCAACCTACCCTACATTTGTGGTGTTTCCTGGTATTCTGTGCGGTCCTGTCCTTGTATCCCTGTGACGATTTCCTCCGGGATGACCGCTGCAACCATCTCCCCCATCTCGTCCAAGTCTTCTTACAGTGCTGGACTCCCACCTCCAGTTTGCAGTGCTGCCTTCCTATTCCGTGCCATTTTTTCCTTGGTCCTTCTCTTACAGTCATGGCAGAATTTCTTCCACTCAAAGTTCTCCTGACCTCTGCCACACTGTTGATCTTATACACAATCTGCTGCCAGATTGCCTTTCTCCTTCAAATTGGCAATTTAGAGGTGACGAAGAGAAGATTTTGATGCTCCGTCACCTCTCTCACCAGTATTTCATGCTCCTCTGGCTGAAGTGACACTTCCTCTTTTTCTTCTTCCTCCCCTGGGTCTTGTCTAGGTCCTCCTGGCTTGTTCCTGGTTGAATGGGGTCTCCCTGGGGTCTCTCCTGGCTTCCTACATCCATTTTGGGTCTCCTTTGCACTGTTCTCTCCATTAGTGTCTCTTTTTGACCCTATTGATGGCAAACATGGTGCATTTCCGTTTTGCGACAGATTTAAATGTTGTAAACCGGATTAGAGTAATTTTTTCCTCAGTTAACATCATTTTGCCTTACGACAAGGTGCAATGGTTAATGTCGGAAAAAAAGACTCTAAAAATTTTTTGGCGATACCCAGCATCAAAGTATACATTTGATGCCTGAGTGACGTTAAAAAATGACGCTAGTCACTGCTAACCTTTTTGGCGCTAAACTGCGTTCGCGCAGTTTAGCGTCAATAAGTATAAATCTGCCCCTTAATCTCTTGCTTTTCTTCATACCTAACCATTAGCCACAAAAGTGCTATGTTCTTTCCACTAGACAATCTGGCATTTAGATGTGGTGTTTTCCCTTCTGGTAGGATCAGAAGTATTTCCATCTTTCTGGGGTTGGACACAGAAATGCTTGAATTACCTTGGTTAAGGTTGTCTTTTGCTCTGCCAGCTGTTCTTGCATCCCTCCCAGATGGCTTCCTAGACCAAGAGGCCAGGTCATTTTCTTCCTAGAGCAGGACTGTTAACCCCTTCTATGACCAGGACGTAATGGTTACGTCCTGAGGCACAGTGCTCGTGTGCCCAGGACGTAACCATTACATCCTGGGCACAGAGCCCAGAGGGAACGCTAGCACTCCCTCTGAGGGGTTCCCACCCACCCCCCAAGGCGGAGATGGAAGGGGAAGCCCTTCACCTTCAACCCCCTCACCCCCCTCACCCCCCACCTCCCTGTGACGTCAGCGTACTATCGCGCGCTGACTATCACAGAGGCCTCCTCCCTCCTCCTCCTCCTTATTAGGCCGATCTGCCCCCAGGGGGGGCAGAAACCTCTTAGCACCAGGGATTCTTTTTTTTTTTTTTTTAGAGGTGGGGAGCGACCCCTTAGGCAAGGGTCACTCCCCTAGGGGGCAAATTATATTTAGGCCATTCTGCCCCCTTGGGGGCAGATTGGCCTATTTTTGTGAGGCCAATCTGCCGCCAAGAGGGACAGAAGCCACTAGACGCCAGGGAGTTTTTTTTGTTTCTGTGAATTTCATGCAAGGGGAGCGACCCCTTAGGCAAGGGTCATTCACCTGGATGGCAAATTTATTTTAGGCCATTTCTGCCACCCTGGGGGGCACAACAGCTTATTTTAATTAGGCCGATCTGCCCCCAAGGGGGACAGAGACCACTAGGCACCGGGAATTGTTTGTTGTTGTTGTTGTTTTACAAATGGTGAGTGACCCCTTAGGCAAGGGTCGCTCCCCTGGAGGGGCAAATTAATTTTAGGCCATTTCTAACCCCCCAGGGGCAGATCGGCCGGGGGCAGAAACCTCTAGGCGCCAGGACAAATTTTTTTGGGGTGTTTTTTTGTTGTTTTTTTAGAGATGGGGACCGACCCATTAGGCAAGGGTCGCTCCCCTGGGCGGCAAATTGTATTTAGACCATTCCTGCCCCCCTTGGGGGCAGATCAGCCGATTTTAGGTCAATCTGCCCCCAAGGTGGGCAGAAACAACTAGGCACCGGGGATTTTTTTTTCCACCAATGTCACGCAAGGGGAGCGACCCCGTAGGCAAGGGTCGCTCCCGGGGGTGGGGGGGTTGGGGGGCAAATTTATTTTAGGCCATTTCTGCCCCCCGGGGGCAGATCGGCCTATTGTTATTAGGCCGATCTGCCCGCAGGGGCGGCAGAAACCTCTAGGCACCAGGGCAAATTTTTGTTGTGTTTTTTTTGTTTTTGTTTTTTTAGAGATGGGGAGCGACTCATTAGGCAAGAGTCGCTCCCCTGGTGGGCAAATTGTATTTAGACCTTTTCTACCCCCTTGGTGGCAGATCGGCCGATTTTAGGTCAATCTGCCCCCAAGGGGGGCAGAAAAAACTAGGCACCGGGGATCTTTTTTTTGCGCCAATGTCACGGAAGGAGAGCGATCCCGTATGCAAGGGTCGCTCCCCAGGGGGGTTGTGGGTGGGTGGCAAATTTATTTTAGGCCACTTGTGCCCCCCTGGGGGCAGATCGGCCTTTTGTTATTAGCCCGATCTGCCCCAGGGGGGCAGAAACCTCTAGGCGCCAGGGCAATTTTTTGTTTTTTGTTTTTTTGTTTGTTTTTTTTTTTTAGAGATGGAGAGAGACCCATTAGGCAAGGGTTGCTCCCCTGGGGGGCAAATTGTATTTAGACCTTTTCTGCCCCCCTTGGGGGCAGATCGGCCAATTTTTGTTAGGCCAATCTGCCCCCATGGGGGCAGAAACCACTTAGGCACCAGGGATTGGTGTGTGTGTATGCGTGTGTTTTCTTTAGGGGGGCAGCCCCTTGGGTAAGGGTCGCTCCCCATTGGGGCACATTACTGTTGGCAATATCTGCCCCCCATTGGGGGCAGATGGGCCTATTTTTGGAAGTTGTTCTGCCCACCAGTGGGCAGATAGGGAAATTACCCCTGATCCACACCCCAGGGGGGCAGAAGTCTACTAGATGCCAGGGAATTTTTTAAAAAACAAAGAATATTGGGGTGGTGGCTACCAACCAGTATGGGCCTGGTTACGCCCCCACCTCAACTGAAGGGGGTAACAGTCTTTCAGCTCTCCCCCGCACTCTAAAACATCTTATCCCACAGCAAGCAAGAAGACAATTGATTATTTTGGGTTTTAGTTTTACATTTGGGCCATGAGAACTTGGCTTACACTCACAATTGTCCCACTTGGAATGGTGAGGGCTGCACTTTATGGACTTTGGGACGCTGCCATGTAGAAAAATCCACAAGACGTAGACACATCTGAAAACTAAACATCTGGGTGATTCCAGCGTGGTGTGTTTCACATGCACCCAGCACCATTTTTGTACCCACAATAGCCTGCAAACCTCCAACTTTGCTGGAAATCACACTTTTTTTCCAACGTTTTTGTGATGGAACCTTCCGGAATCTGCAGGAATCCACAAAATTGCTACCACCGAGCATTGTCTCATCTATACCAATAAAAATTCTGCTGCACTTGTCAGCCTAAAAATTTTTTTTGCAGACTGCCCTTTTGGACCCCCTTTGTTCCCCCTCAATATCGACATGTTTTTGGCTCTTCCCTTTCACAAGCACTTGGCCCACCTACACATATGAGGTATCATTTTTACCGGGAGACTGAGGGGAACATTGGGTGGTATGAAATGTGTCCCAGTGCGGTGATCCCACACAGAAATGTGGGAAAAATGTGATTTTTTTAGCTAAATTTGAGGTTTGCTGAGGATTCTTGGCAAGAAAACATTGGGGGATCCACGCAAGTCACACCTCACTGGACTCCCTCGGGTGTCTAGTTTTCAGAAATGTCTGGGTTTAGTAGGTTTCTTTAGAAGGCTGCTGAGCCCAGGACCAAAAACGCAGGTGCCACCCTGCAAAAACAGGTAGTTTTGTATTTGATAATTTTGATGTGTCCAGATAGTGTTTTGGGGCATTTCCTTTCGTGGGCGCTAGGCCTACCCACATAAGTGAGGTACCATTTTTATCGGGAGACTTGGGGGAACGCTGGGTGGAAGGAAATATGTGGCTCCTCTCAGATTCCAGAACTTTCTGTCACCGAAAGGAGAGGAAAAAGTGTTTTTTTGGTCACATTTTGAGGTTTGCAAAGGATTCTGGGTAACAGAACCTGGTAAGAGCCCCGCAAGTCACCCCATCTTAGATTCCCCTAGGTGTCTAGTTTTCAAACATGCGCTGGTTTGCTAGGTTTCCCCAGGTGCTGGCCGAGCTAGAGGCCAAAATCCACAGGTAGGCACTTTGTAAAAAACACCTCTGTTTTCTGTGAAAAAATGTGATGTGTCCACGTTGTGTTTTGGGCCATTTCCTTTCGTGGGCGCTAGGCTTACCCATACAAGTGAGGTACCATTTTTATCGGGAGACTTGGAGGAACGCTGGATGGAAGGAAATTTGTGGCTTCTCTCAGATTCCAGAACTTTCTGTTACCGAAATGAGAGGAAAAAGTGTTTTTTTGGCCAAATTTTGAGGTTTGCAAAGGATTCTGGGTAACAGAACCTGGTCGGAGCCCCACAGGTCACCCCATCTTGGATTCCCCTAGGTGTCTAGTCTTCAAAAATGTGCGGGTTTCTAGGTTTCCCCAGGTTCCAGCTGAGCTAGAGGACAAAATCCACAGGTAGGCACTTTGTAAAAAACACCTCTGTTTTCTGTGAAAAAATGTGATGCGTCCACGTTGTGTTTTAGGCCATCTCCTTTCGTGGGCGTTAGGCCTACCCACACAAGTGAGGTACCATTTTTATCGGGAGACTTAGGGAAACGCTGGGTGGAAGGAAATTTGTGGCTCCTCTCAGATTCCAGAACTTTCTGTCACCGAAATGAGAGGAAAAAGTGTTTTTTTGGCCAAATGTTGAGGTTTGCAAAGGATTCCGGGTAACAGAACTTGGTCAGAGCCCTACAAGTCACCCCATCTTGGATTCCCCTAGGTGTCTAGTTTTCAAAAATGTGCTTCTTTGCTAGGTTTCCCCAGGTGCCGGCTGAGCTAGAGGACACAAGCCACAGGTAGGCACTTTATAAAAAACACCTTTTTTTTCTGTGAAAAAATGTGATGTGTCCACGTTGTGTTTTGGGCCATTTCCTTTCGTGGGCGCTAGGCTTACCCATACAAGTGAGGTACCATTTTTATTGGGAGACTTGGAGGAACGCTGGATGGAAGGAAATTTGTGGCTCCTCTCAGATTCCAGAACTTTCTGTTACCGAAATGAGAGGAAAAAGTGTTTTTTTGGCCAAATTTTGAGGTTTGCAAAGGAATCTGGGTAACAGAACCTGGTCAGAGCCCCACAGGTCACCCCATCTTGGATTCCCCTAGGTGTCTAGTCTTCAAAAATGTGCGTGTTTCTAGGTTTCCCCAGGTTCCAGCTGAGCTAGAGGACAAAATCCACAGGTAGGTACTTTGTAAAAAACACCTCTGTTTTCTGTGAAAAAATGTGATGCGTCCACGTTGTTTTGGGCCATTTCCTTTCGTGGGCGCTAGGCTTACCCACACAAGTGAGGTACCATTTTTATCGGGAGACTTAGGGAAACGCTGGGTGGAAGGAAATTTGTGGCTCCTCTCAGATTCCAGAACTTTCTGTCACCGAAATGAGAGGAAAAAGTGTTTTTTTGGAAAAATGTTGAGGTTTGCAAAGGATTCTGGGTAACAGAACTTGGTCAGAGCCCTACAAGTCACCCCATCTTGGATTCCCCTAGGTGTCTAGTTTTCAAAAATGTGCTGCTTTGCTAGGTTTCCCCAGGTGCCGGCTGAGCTAGAGGACACAATCCACAGGTAGGCACTTTGTAAAAAACACTTCTGTTTTCTGTGAAAAAATGTGATGTGTCCACGTTGTGTTTTGGGCCATTTCTTTTTGTGGGCGCTAGGCCTACCCACACAAGTGAGGTACCATTTTTATCGGGAGACCTGGGGTAACGCTGGGTGGAAGGAAATTTGTGGCTCCTCTCAGATTCCAGAACTTTCTGTCACCGAAATGAGCGGAAAAAGTGATTTTTTGGTCAACTTTTGAGGTTTGCAAAGGATTCGGGGCAACAGAATCTGGTCAGAGCCCCACAAATCACCCCATCTTGGATTCCCTTAGGTGTCTAGTTTTAAAAAATGCGCTGGTTTGCTAGGTTTCCCCAGGTGCCGACTGAGCTAGAGGCCAAAATCCACAGGTAGGCACTTTGCAAAAAACACCTCTGTTTTCTGTGAAAAAATGTGATGTGTCCACGTTGTGTTTTGAGCCATTTCCTTTCGTGGGCGCTAGGCCTACCCACATAGGTGAGGTGCCATTTTTATCGGGAGACTTGGGAGAAAACAGAATAGCAAAACAAGTGTTATTTCCCCTTGTCTTTCTCTACATTTTTTCCTTCCAAATGTAAGACAGTATGTAAAAAGGACGTCTATTTGAGAAATGCCCTCTAATTCACATGCTAGTATGGGCACTCCGGAAGTCAGAGATGTGCAAATAACCACTGCTTCTCAACACCTTATCTTTTTGCCATTTTGGAAATACAAAGGTTTTCTTGATACCTATTTTTCACTTTTTATATTTCAGCAAATGAATTGCTGTATACCCCGTATAGAATTAAAACCCATTGCAAGGTGCAGCTCATTTATTGGCTCTGGGTACCTAGAGTTCTTGATGAACCTACAAGCCCTATATATCCCCGCAACCAGAAGAGTCCAGCTGATGTAACGGTATATTGCTTTAAAAATCTGACATCGCAGCAAAAAGTTACAGATTAAAACATGGAACAAAATGGCTGCTTTTTTCACCTCATTTTCAATATTGTTTTATTTCAGCTGTTATTTTCTGTATGAAACCCTTGTAGGATCTACACAAATTACCCCTTGCTGAATTCAGAATTGTGTCTACTTTTCAGAAATGTTTAGCTTTCTGGGATCCAGCATTGTTTTCTCACCCATTTTGGTCACTAACTGGAAGGAGGCTAAAAGCAAAAAAAAATAGTAAAAATGGGGTATGTCGCAGTAAAATGTCAAAATTTTATTGAAAAATTGGGTTTTCCAAATCAAGTCTGCCGGTCCCTGAAAGCTGGAAAGATGGTGACCTTGCCACCGCAAACCCTTTGTTGATGCCATTTTCAGGGAAAAAACCACGAGCTGCCATCTGCAGCCCTTTTTCCCCATTTATTTTTAAAAAACAACATTTTCACTGTATTTTGGCTGATTTCTTGGTCTTCTTCAGGGGAACCCACAAAGTCTGGGTACCTCTAGAATCCCTAGGATGTGGGGAAAAAAGGATGCAAATTTGGCGTGGGTAGCTTATGTGAACAAAAAGTTGTGAGGGCCTAAGCGCGAACTGCCCCAAATAGCCAAAAAAAGGCTCGGCACAGGAGGGGGAAAAGGCCTGGCAGCGAAGGGGTTAATGGCTAGCCAAGGATGTATATTTGATATTTGTACAGGATCTCTGGTGCAGGACTGTGTGAAAGGTAAACTATTTCTAAACCAGTTTTCTCTCAGGCAGCACACACTTTTATCTTTCATTTTCATTACAATTGTGAAAAATGTACAAAATGTAATCAGATTTTTGAAACAAAGGGAAACAAATGGAAAATCACTTAATCGTTGCTCTAGCATTTTTAAAGGTAGAGTTATACATTTATTATTTTATTAATAGGTAGGGCTATTTTGGGAAATGTAGCATTACCTAAGGAGTGAAAGTAGCTTGTGGGCAATTGTTCAATGTGAGGGCATATTATTCTGAATGTGTAGTATGCCATATTTTTATATATTAAGCACCCAGATCTATGGGCTCACAAATCCTCCTTTGAGGGGGCTAACTTAATGCATTAAAATAGACTTTTCCTATATGGAAAATGCAATTTATTTAGCATTGTGTATTGCTGTAAAATTGCCCAGGGCCAGAGCACAGGGGTGATACCTGGAGCCACACATTATTGTCATATATGGCGGTAGTGTAAAATACACACACTGCAGCCCATATGTGACATTTAACTTCAATGCCACTGGTGCACTAAATTACAATGATCTTAATGGAAAATAAAATACACCAATTTGGTGAAATAATTTTACAGTACAACTTTAGCAACATCAAACACTGTAGCACTGAAAGGCAATGTCAGAGAGCACAGGGTGCTAATAAGAGCAGAAGGTATATGAAAAGGCAAAAAAACAGGGTAACCACACACAGAAGGCAACCTTGCTACAAAAGGCAAATTGACTAAAAATCATTATAATAAATAAAAGAGACGGAGTATGAGCAACTGTCAAACAGGTGGGCTGAACATGCTTTTTTGCCTACATAAATGTGGTAAATGACAGCATGGCATTTCAAAAGACTAATGTTATTGACGACCTATATGCTTTACTGTCGTTTATGGGGCACTGTAAAGATAGCAGTTCTTGCATGCTGGATCATAAAATGATGGCTGAAAATAGTTGTGCTTTTGAAAATTCTGTGAAGTTTTTACTATTCAGTGCGTTATTGTTTACCAAGTATATCGTGCAGTAAACAATTTCTACTTGCTATTTTGGTTATGCAGCAGCATTTCATGTTCTCTAATATCACTTCAGCAAACAATTCTGTGCATTATTAGAGTTGCCTGGTTACTGGAGAGTGCCTGAAGATAGTAAAGTACCATGCCATCTCTCCTCACAACCTCTATGACCAAGAATCCCATGGAGTCATCACCCGTTACCCCTTTATGTGCCCAGTAATCATCCTGTTCGAACTACTGATAACAGAGAGAAATTATAATTCCGGGGGGATTACTAGCCGACTACAAATGAGGCCGTTTACGTCCACTGGGAATCAGCAGTTTAGGTCCCACTT
This sequence comes from Pleurodeles waltl, assembly GCF_031143425.1. Classification (NCBI taxonomy): domain Eukaryota; kingdom Metazoa; phylum Chordata; class Amphibia; order Caudata; family Salamandridae; genus Pleurodeles; species Pleurodeles waltl. The sequence goes on from NC_090439.1 coordinate 81,046,410, forward strand.
CAATTTTATATTTCTTATTTTCTCCTGGTGTTTCACTTGGAGATTCCACCTCTTTCAGCCAGTAGAGTCTTGATGTGAAAGATAAGATCTGTAAAGATATCACTGATCTTGTAATTCCAATGATAGCAAGAATGTCCGTTACTGAGCCTATTGGAATTAAAAGGCCACTTGGAAATACGTTTTTAATTGGGCATTTTGACCTACCCAAATGATGTCACTAGATCAGTCTTCGCTAGATGGCTTCAAGTCACACTTGTTTCGATTTTCCATCTTGTTCTCCAAGCTATATTTTACTGAGAGATGTGCAGGTACTTGTGTGGTGCTGCACAATTATGAACTGCCCCCACCGGTCTAGCGCAAAACATTACTATATAACACCATAAATATTCTACTGAAAGCCTCTCTTCCTGTCCGACTGTTTTATAGCCAGGTTCACGCTACATAAATCACATATTTGTATAATGTCACACGTCATGATTTACTTCAGTTCAGGTACAAAATGAAGTGGTTGTTGGATAGAAAATCAACATTGGAGTAAAAGTCACTGCTCGAGATGGTAATTTCTCATATTGTTTTGTAGAATGCCATGCCATGCTCTGAGGGAGCTCCCAGGATCTGTCTCTGGCCACGTGCCTCTTCAGGGAGAGATCTGAATGATTTCTGGAGTAGCTTCAGCCTCTCTCATGGTAGCACCTTTAATGAACTGGAAAACAATGAAATGCAGCTTGACGTTTCTGTGAATCCCTTTGGGGTGTATTCTATATCAATGTGATGTGAACTGCCTTAACGGACAAAACCAAGAAGGAAGCAAGTTGATTGACTGCCAATCAAGTTGATTGCCGTCAGTTTACTTCTCTTTTGGCAGAACATTTCATTTTGCTGCGTTAGCACCGGATCATTGAACATTTCCTAAACTCCGTTGGCTGTAGTGTGAAATGAACAATCTGACTGTGAAGTGAAAACGCTATTAGCGGAATCTTGCTGCCTTCTTTTTTTATTGGAGAGAAAATAATATGCTCGTGCCTTGTGTCGTAGAATATTGGGCTCATTCATAACGCGCTCATTTTCTTACTGTTAGAAATAAGGTCTTTGGTTGGCAGTCAGGTTAACGCCTGTCCAAGCAAGTCACACACAATCCAAATGATCCTATGCCCACCCTCTGCCAACTTGGCACTGAGCAGTCAGGCGTAACTTAGAAGGCAATGTGTAAAGTACTTGTGCATTAATCATGCAATAACACAGTCGGACACCACAAAAATACACCCAACACTGTTTAGAAAAATATATACTTATCTGCTAAAATGCAGTTCAAAATGATTAAGATGCAATAAGTATATGTTGAGATATCACTGTAAAAATGATATAAAGTGTCTTTAATCTCTTAAAAGCAATCAATGTCTCTTGCAAGCACAAAGTACCTGGTTTGCCTTCTAAATTTCCGCAAAGAACCACAGAGGAGGGCATGTGTGGAAAACAGGGAGGTGTGCGTCGATTTCTCAGGACGCACACTATGATGCATCATTTATTTTTCACGCAGGGAAGGCTTTGCATCGATTTCCGGCGTGCGATCTTGGATCACCTTTGGGTTGCAGGGTTTTCGACGCCCCGGAATTGATGCGTTGAATTCCGGCACTGACAGGATGAAGTCACAGGGGCTGCGTCGATCCTGTGGGCGATGCGTGGAAATTTCTACTGCACGGCAGGCGCTGCATCGATTCCTCTCTTGAAGTTTGGCTATGTCGTCCTGTCTCGGCAATGCGTTAATCCAGTGGGCTGTGCGTCTAATTACCGGTCGATACGTTGGCACTGCATCAATCTTTTTGTTGTGAAGTCAGGCTGCATTGTTCCGGTTCGGCGTGCGGTAAATCTTTCACCGCAATGCAGGCTGTGCGTCGATTTTCTCCACACAAGGCAACAGCAAGGCAGCAGTCCTTCACAGAAAGCAGTCAGGTGAGTCCTTTGGGCAGCCAGGCAGTTCTTCTGGGCAGGTTGCAGATTCTGGTTCTGGGTCTCTTCTTCAAGAAGTGTCTGAGTTGGTAGGGGCAGAGGCCATGTTTAGATACCCAAATGCGCCTTTGAAGTGGGGGAGACTTCAAAGAGTGGCTTAGAAGCACACAAGGTCCCCTTTCAGTTCAATCCTGTCTGTCAGGGTCCCAGTAGGGGGGGTGGCAGTCCTTTGTGTGAGGGCAGGCTACTGTCCTTTGACATGTAAGTGTCAGGCCCTCCACCCTCCCAGGAAGACCCATTCAAAATGCAGATGTATGCAAGTGCGGTTGAGCATCCTGTGTTTAGGGTTTGTCTGAGTGAATGCACAAGGGAGCTGTCAACTGAATCTAGCCAGAAGTGGATTGTAAGGCACAGAAGGATTTAAGTGCAGAGAAATGCTCTCTTTCTAAAAGTGGCATTTCTAAAATAGTAATATTAAATCCAACTTCACCAGTCAGCAGGATTTTGTATTACCATTATGGCCATACTAAATATGACCTTCTTACTCCTTTTAGATCAGCATCTATCACTCAAACAGTATATGAGGGTAGCCGTAATGTTAGCCTAGGAAAGGAGCAGACCTCACAGAAGTGCAAAACGAATTTAGGAGTTTTACACTACCAGGTCATGCAACCTACACAGGTACATGCCCTGCCTTTTGTCTACACAGCACCCTGTCCTATGGGTTACCTAGGGGCTACCTTAGTGGTGACTTATACGTAGAAAAAGGGGGACTTAGGCTTGGCAAATACTTTTAAATGCCAAGTCGAATTGGCAGCGAAACTGCACACACAGCCCTTGCAATGGCAGGCCTGAGACATGGTTAAGGGGCTACTTATGTGGGTGGCACAATCAGTGATGCAGGCCCACTTGTAGCATTTAATATACAGGCCCTGGGCACAGATAATTGTAATTGTAATTGTAATTGTAATCGTATTTATATAGCGCTTACTACCCCTGACGAGGCGTCGAAGCGCTTTTCGATGAGTAGCACGCTACTCCGGTACCCAACAAGAATTAGTGATGGATTAGTATAATTTAATAAGGAGTACAGTTTTAGTATTATTATGAGTTAATTTGAGTTGCGGATATGAGAGTTTGTTAGTTAGATTGACTGGAGTAATGGAGGGGTGGAGGAGGAAAGAAATCCAGAAGTGTTAATTGGGAGTTTATCCTTCATTTGCTCAATCCAAAGGCTTGAGATGAATAAAAGGGGGGCGGAGGGGAAAGAGGATGTGGAAGGGTTAGGGAGAGCATAGTAGCAGGGTGAGATGAATGCAGGAGAATTTAGTAGGGTTGTGTGGGAGGTCACAGAGGTAGAGTGAGGTTTGGTGAGTTAGATGTGGGGGTGGAGGGATGAGCTTAGGCAGAGATATTTAGGAGATGGAAGTGGTCGAAGGGATTTGGGATGAGTCCGAGTGAGAATGGAGGATAGTTTGATAGAGACATGACATAAGAGCGATGAGTAGATAAGTGTGATAAAAAGAGAGCAGAAATTCATAGAAACATGCCAGGCACAGAAACAACATATACACATATATATATATATATTTATACACACACACACATGACTATACACACACATCTGCACATACAATACATAATTAGAAACATGGGTAAAAAATACTTAGTCGTCCATCCATCATCCTGGTAAAAAGGCGGGAACTCCCCCACCTACCTCGAGGGTGGACGGGGCGTGGCCCAGCGGGCGGAGCCCACAGGTGCTCCAAAAAGGGAGAAACCCTCCACTCTGTGTCTCCAGCAGAGGAAGACAGAAACCGCGCGTCCCAGTCAGACACAGACCACGCTCCAGCACATCATCAGCTCACCTCCAGGAAGGATTCCAGATCCCCTCCGCCATGGGATCTCTGAGCGCACAGCCCCGCCCCGCCCCATCCCTGCTAAGCCCAAGAGCCAGGGTGGGCCGTCCTTTCCAGAAGGTGAGCTTCAACCGCGGCATCTGCCGCGTCCACATTGTACACTAGGGTACGTGATGGGCCACGGGGGCAAAACGTCTTCAGCAACCTTGTGTGCCCCCGGCAATGTCATTGCCACTAGTGCGTCCCCGCGGAGATGTCCTTGCGCCCCTGCGCATCAACAACGCACCACCGGAATCGGCGGCAAACGCAGTGGGGTCGCCTTGGAAAGCTGTCCATCATTCTGGCAAGAGGCGGGAATTCCCCTACCTACTTCGAGGGTTGACGGGGCGTGGCTCAGCGGGCGGAGCTTACAGGTGCTTCATAAAGGGAGAACCTTCTACTCTGTGTTTCCAGGAGAGGAAGATAGAAACCGCGCGTCACAGTCAGACACAGACCACACTCCAGTACACCATCAGTTCACCTCCAGGAAGGATTCTGGATCTTCCTCTGCTATGGGATCTCTGAGCGCACAGCCTTGCTTTATCCTTGCCAAGCCCAAGAGCCAGGGTGGCTTGTCCTTTCCAGAAGCTGAGCTTCGACTGCGGCACCTGCTACGTTTATATTGGTAAGTGCTTCCTTTGAGGTTTAGTTTCTGTAAAATGAGCATCGTGGCCTACACAACCGGAGTATTTTCTACGAGTATGTCAGTAAGCGTTACCTAGCATGTTTTACACACCCTGTTTATATTGTACACTAGGGGTACGTGATGGGCCATGGGGTAAACGTCTCCAGCAACCTTGTGTGCATTTGGCAATGTTATTGTTACTAGTGCGTCTTTGTGGAGATGTCCTCGTGCTTCTGCGCATCAACAACGCACCACCGGAAACGGCGGTAAACGCAGTGGGGTCGTTTTGGAAAGCTGTCCATCATCCTGGTAAGAGGCGGGAATTCCTTTACCTACTTCGAGGGTGGACGGGCGTGGCTCAGCGGGCGGAGCTTACAGGTGCTTCATAAAGGGAGAACCTTCTACTCTGTGCCTCCAGGAGAGGAAGATAGAACCCGCGCGTCACAGTCAGATACAGATTACGCTCTAGTACATCATCAGTTCACCTCCAGGAAGGATTCTGGATTTTTTTTGCTATGGGATCTCTGAGCGCACAGCCTTGCTTTATCTTTGCCAAGCCCGAGAGTTAGGGTGGCTTGTCCTTTCCAGAGGCTGAGCTTCGACTGCGGCACCTGCTACGTTTATATTGGTAAGTGCTTCCTGTTGAGGTTTAGTTTCTGTAAATGAGCATCGTGGCCTACACAACCGGAGTATTTTCTACGAGTATGTCAGTAAGCGTTACCTAGCATGTTTTACACACCCTGTTTATATTGTACACTAGGGGTACGTGATGGGCCATGGGGTAAACGTCTCCAGCAACCTTGTGTGCCTTTGGCAATGTTATTGTTACTAGTGCGTCTTTGTGGAGATGTCCTCGTGCTTCTGCGCATCAACAACGCACCACCGGAAACGGCGGTAAACGCAGTGGGGTCGTTTTGGAAAGCTGTCCATCATCCTGGTAAGAGGCGGGAATTCCTTTACCTACTTCGAGGGTGGACGGACGTGGCTCAGCGGGCGGAGCTTACAGGTGCTTCATAAAGGGAGAACCTTCTACTCTGTGCCTCCAGGAGAGGAAGATAGAACCCACGCGTCACAGTCAGATACAGATTACGCTCTAGTACATCATCAGTTCACCTCCAGGAAGGATTCTGGATCTTTTTTTGCTATGGGATCTCTGAGCGCACAGCCTTGCTTTATCTTTGCCAAGCCCGAGAGTTAGGGTGGCTTGTCCTTTCCAGAGGCTGAGCTTCGACTGCGGCACCTGCTACGTTTATTTTGGTAAGTGCTTCCTGTTGAGGTTTAATTTCTGTAAATGAGCATCGTGGCCTACACAACCGGAGTATTTTCTACGAGTATGTCAGTAAGCGTTACCTAGCATGTTTTACACACCCTGTTTATATTGTACACTAGGGGTACGTGATGGGCCACGGGGTAAACGTCTCCAGCAACCTTGTGTGCCTTTGGCAATGTTATTGTTACTAGTGGGTCTTTGTGGAGATGTCCTCGTGCTTCTGCGCATCAACAACGCACCACCGGAAACGGCGGTAAACGCAGTGGGGTCGTTTTGGAAAGCTGTCCATCATCCTGGCAAGAGGCGGGAATTCCTTTACCTACTTCGAGGGTGGACGGGCGTGGCTCAGCGGGCGGAGCTTACAGGTGCTTCATAAAGGGAGAACCTTCTACTCTGTGCCTCCAGGAGAGGAAGATAGAACCCGCGCGTCACAGTCAGATACAGATTACGCTCTAGTACATCATCAGTTCAGCTCCAGGAAGGATTCTGGATCTTTTTTTGCTATGGGATCTCTGAGCGCACAGCCTTGCTTTATCTTTGCCAAGCCCGAGAGTTAGGGTGGCTTGTCCTTTCCAGAAGCTGAGCTTCAACTGGGGCACCTGCTACGTTTATATTGGTAAGTGTCTCCTGTTGAGGTTTAGTTTCTGTAAAAATGAGCATCGTGACCGAACCAACCGGAGTATTTTCTACGAGTATGTCAGTAAGCGTTACCTAGCATGTTTTATACGCCCCGTTTATATTGTACACTAGGGGTACCTGATGGGCCACGGGGTAAACGTCTCCAGCAACCTTGTGTGCCTTTGGCAATGTTATTGTTACTAGTGTGTCTCTGTGGAGATGTCCTCGTGCTTCTGTGCATCAACAACGCACCACCGGAATCGGCGGTAAACGCAGTGGGGTCGTTTTGGAAAGCTGTCCGTCATCCTGGCAAGAGGCGGGAATTCCCTACCTACTTCGAGGGTGGACGGGGCGTGGCTCAGCGGGCGGAGCTTACAGGTGCTTCATAAAGGGAGAACCTTCTACTCTGTGTTTCCAGGAGAGGAAGATAGAACCCGCGCGTCACAGTCAGACACAGACCACGCTCCAGCACACCATCAGTTCACCTCCAGGAAGGACTCCAGATCTTCCTCTGCTATGGGATCTCTGAGCGCACAGCCGTGCTACATCCTTGCCAAGCCCAAGAGCCAGGGTGGCTTGTCCTTTCCAGAAGCTGAGCTTCGACTGCGGCACCTGCTACGTTTATATTGGTAAGTGCTTCCTTTGAGGTTTAGTTTCTGTAAAATGAGCATCGTGGCCTACACAACCGGAGTATTTTCTACGAGTATGTCAGTAAGCGTTACCTAGCATGTTTTATATACCCTGTTTATATTGTACACTAGGGGTACGTGATGGGCCACGGGGTAAAACGTCTCCAGCAACCTTGTGTGCCTTTGGCAATGTTATTGTTACTAGTGCGTCTTTGTGGAGGTGTCCTCGTGCTTTTGCGCATCAACAAACGCACCACCGGAAACGGCGGTAAACGCAGTGGGGTCGTTTTGGAAAGCTGTCCATCATCCTGGTAAAATAATACACTTTACTAGGGACTCCTAAGTAAATTAAATAATCCAGTTGGGTATGATCCAATGTCATCATGTTTAAAGGGAGAGAGCATATGCACTTTAGCACTGGTTAGCAGTTGTAAAGTGTGAAGAGTCCTAAAACCAGCAAAACAGTATCCAAAAAGTGTAGGGAGGCAGGCAAAAAGTTAGGGGTGACCACCCTAAGGTTGTCAGGTCTAACACTTACTTACCGATGAATCACTTACTTTACACAAACTCAGAACCCTCTCAGTCACCCAGTTTTAGACGCTCTCATTCACTCGCTGAATCATTCACCATTAGTATATTATGGTGTATTCCTTGAGATAATTGCCAAAGGCATTATTCTTAAAGTTCTTTGAAGGATCTGAAACAAGCCGCTCTCTCCTGGGCTCCATATTGTATTCATTTTAAGAAAATACAATTTATATGTTGTGCAAGTGCACAGAGGTGAACACAATATTCTGACACTCAAAGCTTTCAAATAAGAGGGGGCATGGTTTGACACGTGGCAAGATGGAATCTCCTTTTTGCGCTTCGGAGAGCCCGCCACAGGTCCTAGCGATAAACGGATGGCGTAAAGGTTCACTGCTAATTGAAAATGAGCGTTTCACCACTGTCAGTGGCGAGGAGCTAAACTGAGGCACTCCTGTGCCTATGCCAATCTTTTGGACTGCTTCTACTCTACCTGCTCGGCACTCCCCAGAGCTAACCAAGATGGCGGACCCACATTGTACACCTCATTGTGCTGACACAGAGTGAAGGAAACATGAGAATCCTAGCCACACACAACCTCCACAAGTTTAATGTACAGAGTCTGCAAAGCCTTTAGTGGGAAACATCCGACGCACGGTGCACAGTGAGGTATGACTGTTTAATAAATAAAAAACAAAGCTTGAGTAAGAATCAGTGTTTTTGGGCCCTTGTAACTTCTGAGGCTGGTCATAGGGCTGGACTAGCTCAAGCCGTCTTGGGCACTCGCGATGAGCCACACGCTGCCCCCCACCCTTCCAATATATTGTGTGCTGTACAGTATTCCATAGCCTCCTGCTGCGAACATCATGTGCGAGTGTGACGTGAGATCCATAACGTGCATCGAATAAACTAACTGATTCCACAGTAACAACTATCAGTCGGCAGACACCTTTATTAAGGACACCTCCTCTGCTCCCACTATAGTATAATCCCTAACTCAACCATACATATCTCTGGACCAGTACTTCTCACGTGCATAATTTGAAAGGAGTGTAACATGTGAGACATGGCTGTGTGCGTGCTCAGCTCATACATTTACCTGCTCACCTATCTAGTCAGACATTTTGCTTTATCAGAGAGCAACGTGGGGAATCCAAAGACTCTACCGCTAAGGAAAGAGAATCCAATACTGCCTTTGAATAAAGTACTCACCACCGACTCTAGAGTCACTGGTAAAGGAGAAACCAGATACCTCCTCTACACTCAATGCAATTCTATGCAAATTAAACACTGTCGATGGCGTGGCCCAAGCACCAAGACTAACAATGATCTACTCCAAGTGGAAGTAGCAGCCGTATGTGGTGACCTTAAAGATCTGAAAATAGGAGTCAGCACAGCAGAATCCAGGATAAACAGAGTTGAAGACTGTACCAATGAACTTTCCCGAACGTTTTCCAAGTTAGAAAAGGTGGTTGCGACTCAGAAATCTCAAATAGCGGAACAGGAAGATTGAAATAGAATAAGCAACCTCTGCATCTTTGGTCTAACCAGAAGGACTCGAATCGAACTATAAATCAGCCGCTGACTTTCTTATCTCATGGATTCCAACTGCCCTTCAACTAGACTTTGACAAAGACTTCGAAATTTTGAGGGCACACCTACAAAACAAACAATCAAACGGCAACAAGAGCCATGATTTTCAAACCACTCAGACACCAACTCACGGAACAAATCCTGGTCCAGATGAAGAAAATATAAGTGATAATGTGGCAAACTTGGAAAACATCCATCTCTCATGACTATGCAAAAGAAACTGTGATTTGTCGAAAAGGCTTCTTGGTCTTAAGGAAGAGACTAATGATGATGGGAATTTCCTTTGTGTTCAATGGTCTGTCCAAGTTCCGTATTACATACAAAGACCAGACAAAAATCTTCTCGAACCCTACAGAGCTAACAAGGTTTCTGGACAATAAATCTGAGTCTCAGATGGAAGCTGAACCCTCTAACTCCTCATCTTCAAATTATTCTCCACCCTGATCATCTTACAAAGGCAGTTATAACATTCGATTATTGTTATATCATTTTTGCTGTTGCTTTTTTGATGCTATGTTTACTGGAAACACAGTACTTTGGTATGTTGTTTAAGGCTTTCCCAATGTTATCCACTTGTTACTTCACCTACTCAGGGTAAATGCTCATCCTAGGCCCTACGGTCAAGAGTCTGGTTCCTCAAGCACCTTAGTAGTTGGACTCTTTTCTCTCAACATATGTTAATTTGAGCCTTAGCACCACAACTGTGTTATGTTGTCAAACAATAATGTTGATACAGCATACCTAAATACTGTCAGGAAGGACACCGTTAATGTGCTCTAACATGTATTTCCAAGATGATGCGAGTAAGCTCTAGAAAGTAATACCTATGCTGCTTTTCATTATGTTGAATGTTGATTCTTAAACATATTACTTATAAACAAACACCCACACTCCGGCTGAAATCGCCACTGATTTAAACCATATTCTTCCCTATTGGGTCTTCATGTTACGCATCCTGCCATATAGTCATCCAAGTGTTTGACATGGGCACTAGTGGCTGGCCCGGGCCATGCTCCTACCTGTTGTTTTGTGCTTTCCCCCCTTTTATATTCATCTCAACAGACCTCCCCCGGTGGGAAGAGACACCACTACAAGCCTCCTAACACCAATTACTGACTGCCTGATCACTTTTGGATGTCCCCTATACCCAATACTCCTTACCCCTACTTACCTTTGTCTCCTCCTTGTGATGATGTTACATTAGTATGTTGATTATGGGTTGGTCCTCATTATTTGCCCAGATTCTAGCCTGAAGTGGCTCTCAATCAATAACATATACCCATATGCTGTCCATTAATATAGTATCCTTAAACACTAAAGGGTTGAACCATCCAGTGAAAAGAACACACATTTCAGAATACTGTAAAGAATTAGCAGGTGATATTATACTTCCACAAGAAACAAAGAGTGGCTATAGGGAAGCCCTTTCTATGAGGAGAGGGTGGCTGTCTGAGCCACTACGCATTAAAGCTGCAGGGAAGTAAAATGGAACACTTCCACTCATCTCTGAGAGTTCTGGACAGTCCGTCATCTCCTCGGAACATGATGATAGAGGGAGATGGCTATTTACTAGGGTAACCAATGGCATCCAGGAAATATACATAATGAACATTTTCCCCTTCGAACACTGACGACCCCTGAATTCTGGGTTCAACTAGACAAGAATTTAACTGATATCCCACTAACTCCAAGCTAATTGTTGGCGGAGATTTTAACCTCCCCGTGGATCCTATCCTAGACCGCAACTCTGCCGCTCAGTTTAGAATCCCCAAATCGCACAAATACATGATAAAATTCTGCCAAATACACAGACTCAAAGACACATGGAGATTTCATAATTCGACTAGCAATGACTTTACGTTGTTCTCCTCACCCCGCTCCAGCTTTTCACATATTGATTACCTCTTAGTATCAGACTCTCTTCTTCAGTACACCACATTCTCAAAAATTCACCCAATTTTAGTGTCCGACCATGATGTAGTTTCCACGACCATTCTCCTACCACCAACTAAGCAGAATAATAGAATCTGGCACATGAATGAAGAAATTCTGAAGCTATAGAGGGCCTAAATAAGGAGATTGACTTATTCTTCAGAGAAAATAGCCACTCAGTCTTCTCCCCAATAATATTATGGGATGCACTCAAATGCACAATTGAAGGGCAAATAATCAAACTCATGTCCAACAAAAATTACCAGATCAAAAAATCACTCCAACAGTTGTCCTCAGAAATTAAAGCTAAGGAATCCACCTTTAGACAAGCAAGAAATAATGTAAATCTCAGTGAAATCAAACAATTGAAATACACATATAACACTATCATTAGTAAATAAGCCTATCTCTGGGTCCACGTGCAAAAATCTAAATGACTCCTATTTCTAAACAAAGCTGGGAAAACTCTGGCCGCCACACTCAAATTTAGACACACTTCCAACAATAGCTCTCATATTAAAGCACCCAATGGAGTATTAAAATACAAAAGTAGCCACCCTTTAGAAGTTTTTAGACACTTCTATGCTAAACTTTATACTCCACAAATTCAATACCCAAAATCGCAATGCAAAACAATTATCCAAAATCTCCCCATCAACAAATTAAGTGAGTCAGAAAAAAAAAAACTTAACAAGCTCATTGACTCTACTAAAATTGCAAATGCGGTAAGATATATTAAATCAGGCTATGCACGAGGTCCGAAAGGGTTCCCTATTTCTTTTTACAAAACATTTCAGACACCACTGATCAACCACCTTAGAAACACACTAAATTGTTTTGTACACCAAGGGAGGGTGTCGGGAACCACTGCTGAAGCGACAATTGTAATAATTCCAGAAGAGGACAAGGATCACACAGACCCATACAATTATCAACCCATTTCCTTAGTCAATATAGAAGTAAAAATCCTAGCAAAACAGATTGAATCTCTCATCCCAAAACTCATATATAACACCCAAACAAGTTTTGTGAAGGGTAGATTAGCAAGAGATAACATCTATACCTTCTGCCACGTCATAAATAAGGCAAAAATTGCATCTCTATTAGCAGCTGCACTAGCACTTGATGCTGAGAAAGCTTTCAACAAGGTTTTTTGCCCATTCTTACACTCTACCATTGACACCCATGACTTAGGCACATCTTTTATTAACATGATAAAGGCCCTATATGCCAACCCTAAAGCATATATGGATTAACGGGGAACTTTCTGCCACATTTGGTCTATTTCAGAGCACGAGATAGGGCTTCCACCCTATCCCCATAATTATTTCTCTTAGCAATAGATCCCTTGCTCCTACTAATTGGATCAGCACCTGAGATAGTGGGATTCAAAATCAGCAATAACACTAATAAAACCTCAGCATATGCTGATGACATACTTATTTCCTCAGAAGATATAGGGAATGCAATCCCAGCATTAATCAATATAATATAAGACTTCTGTAAAGTCTCTGGTTATACACTTAACTGAGAAAAGACTGTGGTATCCTCCCTTAATTTGTTATGTTTTGCATCACACTTGGGTAATTCAGGCCTCAGTAAGACTTCAGACACTGAAAAAGATGATCACCCCAATCATTAACTTCACTACCTCAATGTTACTAATACAACTCTCCCACTTCTTTTTTCATACAATAGATAACCTAACATACGCCTTTCTGTGGAAGTGGAAGAGGGCTACAATCTCCTTTCAGGCCTTAAGAAAGGACACCCACAAAGGGGGATGCAGATTACCAAACTGGAACTTATACCAAACGGTTTCCTGGCATCACAGGGTGCTTTTTGGCTACTTGATGATCTACCCAACCCTCCAACATTGCTTGAAATTGAAAAGTCTATATGCTCACCCTTCTCACCCGCCACACATTTATCCATGAAAAAGTTCAAACCTCCTATATCGCAAGAGATATTTGTTGATACTGCTTCTGCTATTAAAATATTAGATAAACAATCACAAACCCCCTTGCACAGATCTTTAATGGCTTCTCTTTGGCACAGCCCCAGAATAAAACTGGACACTACAGAATAACTACACTGCTCATGGGCCTCAAAAACACCCATGCTATTCACGACCTATGTGATAACAACGGAGAACCTATGTCTTTCGCTTTTGTAGGTGCAAAACATAAGCTCCCCGATCAACTTTTATACTTTTCTAAGAATTAAAGCTAAACTTTCTACACTCGACTGGGCTACAAATGCAACCCTATGCCGACAACTAAAACTATTGCACTATTCAGGACATATCTGCTCCAACATATACAAAGCTCTCGAATCACCTACCTCACAGGGCAGGTCACCTCTTATTTCTAAATGTCTAAACTTCTAGTAGGGTCATATTTAATACATATTTCAGAGGAGAACTGGATTAATATAGGCAAATATGCCCTTCGAAATAAAGTTGCGCCTTCGCTGATCCAGTCTAAATTCTTTTGCTTGCATTTCCTACAGTGGACTTCCACTAGACTGCACAAGCTGGGTCTCAGAGAAAATGACAAATGTTGAAACTGTGGAACTGCTCCGGGATCCCATGAACATATGTTTTTCCAATGTCCCCAAAAAGCTTTCTATTGGTAATATATTCCTAACCAAATAAATGACATGTTTGAGACATCAATTAACCTAAATTTCCCACTTGCCGTACTGGGCCCTTGAAGTATCTCAACTAGACCCAATCTTGATGAGAGTGACATGGCCTTATTGGATCTCATTCTAACCATTGCAATTAAGGTTATATTACCAGATTGGAAATCCCTCAAACATGTTTCCCCTCAGACATGGTGGGCATGGGTAACATATCTAAGAGGAGCTAATAAGCTATTTGAATCACCCTTATGCTTTCAAAAGACACTGACTAATATAAGGCGATCTTAAGACCACTTTATAGAAAAAGAAGAGAATCCCACTTAGTGAATTTCTCACTGCTTCTATACAACCACACTTCAATAGGACAACCACACTAGTCATACCTAGTTACACATACATCCCATCGCCCTTCCCTTTTTACCCCTTTTTCTCTCCTTTCCTTTCCCTTCCTTTCCAAAGTTGATATCATCCCCTTTATGACTAGCGGATACATATTCCTCCATGTAATAACCACAATAAAATGTGTACGATTACAAATGTTATCAATGGCTGCTCTACTTCGACCCATATGTCGATGTGAACTATCCTTATGTCAACCTTGTTAGCTCTGTGGGCAATTTATAAAATATATGTACATGGATAGCGTGTGTTTCCCATAATATTATCCATCTAAGTGTATCTCCTGGTCTCTATGTTACTTACGTATTGGTTTTTGCCTAAATATACCAATAAAAATGATTTGAACAAAAAAAAATCTTTGAAATATGAGTCAACGTTTGCCCGTCAGTCCTGGGATCACTGTTATGGGTTATTCCTTTGTCAACTAGAAAGGTTCCCCTCAAGCAAATAGTTGAAACAATTAATTTCTGTAGAAATGTCTTTGCTATATCGTCAACAGGCCTTGCATGATGCACTGAATTTTTAAATGGAACTTTTGTTCTTATAGGGAATTTAGGGCCAGATTTAAGGAGGTCGCGCACCTCCTTGTGCCACATCAACATAATTTCTTTACACTAATGTGGCTCAAGGAGGTGAGTTTTGCCACACCATATTTACAAAGTGGCGCAATGCAAACATTGAGCCACTTTTGAGCCCTTGCCCCACATTATGCCTGTGTCAGGCATAATGAATGCAAAGGGGTGTTCCAGTGTTAGGGGCCTGCAAAAATGGTGCAGTGAAATCTACAAGATTTTACTGTGCCATTTTTGGCGTTATTTGTAATGCCTGCTCAAGGGCAGGCATTCAAATGACTCACTCATTGCAATCAATGGGCCTCCTTGCAGTTTCCTACAAAACATTTGATGCTATTGTCCTAACTACCGCCACTGTGCACTGTATGTTAAATACTGCACAACAATGGTGTTGTTAGGTACCAGTAGGGGGGCACAGAAAAAGTGACGCATCGAAGCTGATGCACCACTTTTTCATAAATCTGGGCCTACGACTTTAAAGTTGGGGGAATATTTGTAAAAATCATTACTGTGTATGCAATCTGTGAGATAGCGGAGAAGTTGCATTGTTATGTACATGTGTACTGAGAAGTTGCAATTGTATATTTATGGATATATAGTGCAACAAGTGATTGTGCACTCATCAGCATATTGACAACGACTCTTAGGTTTAGGGTTGCAGATGAACGAATGCAACCAAAGTGCTCATGTCTAGACTTGTCACCTTATTTCCTCTCTACTGCACTGCATCATATTTAAATAGCAGTATTTATAGCATCAATAGCTTGGCGCTCTTTAGAAAAGGTACAATGTGTAGCAGTAGTGTTTCGCAAAAATTAAAGCAAGTAATAAAATAAGAAGACAAATGTTGTTCTAATTTATTTGGCATGTCGTCTGGGGTGGGTTTGTGGCTAAACAAATATATTACTCCTGGGGACCTGGTGGAATCCCTGTGAGGAGTACAGTCTGTCCTGAGGTTATTGGTAGCGAATGGGCAGTGTTTGTGGTGAATGTTGTCGTTCACCACTGGTGCTCTAGGGCAAACGGTTTTCTGAAATTTTTGTTAGATAAACACTAAACTACCACCTTTGTACATACTTCTCCAAGGGAAGATAAGGTGGGTAGTTGATTCTTACTCAGCAAGGTAATAGGGAGGTACTTTAAAGCACAACTATTGCAAAAGTATAAATAATAGAAGCCCCCTTTAAACGCCTGCTCTGAACGGGGTACACCCCTTTTGCATACATTATGTCTGGCGCTGGCATAATGTAGCCCAAAGTGGCACAAAGTGGCGCAATGCATGCATTGCTCCACTTTGTAGCGTGGCATGAGAATTTTGCCCTTGTTGGGTCACGTTAGTGTAAAAAAAAATATGCTCATGTGGCACAAGGTGGTTCTAGGGGCCTATATGCCCTTATGTGTCCTTGCTTGGCTACCCTGTGCCACAAGGAAAGGGAAGAAATGCACAGTATTTATGAAATTGGGTGCATTTCTGTCCCTTCCCCTTTTACTGGTGCACAATTGGCTGCCTAGCACCAACACAGGCATACTTGCACCATGGTGCAAAGGTGTCTGTGTTGAATGCACAATTGCATTTTTGCAGGAAGTGACATCTTCCTGCACAAAAACAATCTATGAATGCATGTCTTCTGTTTATGTGTGCTGCAGAATGCAGTACACATGGAAAGAGCAAAACATTAGGAGAACTGAAAATATTTCTATTCATTACGCCTCCCCTGATGAGGCATATTTGTTTATGCATTTCCAGGTTTACATGTCCTTGTAAACCTGAAAATGCATCAAAACCCATGTGTGCTGCATGCGAAAACCTACTACAGCACACATGGAATGCCCCTGTGATGAAGAGAAAGGCAACACAACAACTTGTGCTACCTTGCCTTATTCCATATATTTGAAGCCATCAAAAACACCACACAAAGTGGCTTTGGGTGGCCTATTAGATATGGTTATGCACTCTATGCTGCTGGAGCATCACAAAAGTGCTGCACTAGTGGTGCATGGGGCTTGTAAATATGACCCCTGTACTGGAACACCACAACACTGCAGAACACTGAAACCAAGAGCACCCTGACTTGGATAAAACATGAGGCTAGTGTTTTTGTCTTGGGGCTATGCAGCCAAATCTGGACTGCAAAGCAATGGAATGGTATGGGTTGTCAGAGGATAAACTCCTCACCTGAGAGGGGAGTCGGGTGTTGGGCATGTACCACCACATAGGAGCATGTGAACAGCCATGTCCATAGTAACTAGCATGAAATTACATTGCACACAGATGCCCTGATGTGTGCGGTGTAATCATACAGGTGTGGCCTGCCATGGTAGCCGATTCCTACATCCTGTCATGTACAAAATCTTAGAGAAAAAATACATGATATGGTAGACTGGTCGGCCTCTGGTTTTTTAATGTGGGTCTGTCTGAGTACATTGAACTGGCACTGTTTTTAAAGGGGGCCACATTTCGTAGCAAGGAGGTGAGAAGTGGCATGTGTACAGCAAGATAGCCTGAGCAAATCTCATACCAGCCAACATATGTCAAAGCAGGAGAATGTCAAACAGGGAATTTTGAAGTGACAGGATGAACCACATTGCCACAACTTTGTGCCTGAAAATGTAATAATTGGAGTCTGAGACATATGGGTTAGTTGTGTGGCAAACCAGGGTAGATACATGTCACTGATTACCAAAACTACTAGCATGTATGGGTACAGCTTGTGTGTGGGACACATTGACCTCAAATACAGTCAGCCATGTTTGACAATTAAAAGTGGTGAATCTTATTGTAGGATTTGGCATTACATGAGAATCAATGTATGATCAGGCTTCCATCTGTGTGTGACATGAAGTGGAGTCCTTGAGCCTAAATGAGGATTGCCAGGGGAATCGTACACATACAAGTGAGTGGGGCTGAGTCAATGGATGGTATCCTGCAGATAATCAACTCTGGCAATGATTAAATGGGGTGAGCATCACTGCTAGCAATCTACCTAATTTGACTCAGCATATCCCCTCAGAGTTAGCACACTGATGACTGTTTTCATAATAGAACAACCATGCCAAGTACATGCCCTTACACATCCCTGCTGTGTAGCAAGCTTGCTAGCTGTGCAGAGTAGTGAAGATGCTTGACCAAAATGATCCTTGCCCACATGAATGCACAATGTGCATGCAAGGCAGTACAACCAGGCAGACTGCTGTGGTGTAGTGTTTGCAATGCTGACAGCATGATCCAATTGAATACATCAACAAACCGACATCACTTTCGCAAGAGCTGTTGCATGAGTAGTGCCCAGAAGGAATGCATGGCACCATGGCAACTTGGTGCAATGTGCACAGTAGTCCTGTTAATACATGATATCCACATTCAGTATAGTCATCATGATAAATAGAGCTAATCTCAAAGGCCAGTGTGGACCTTGCCTCAACTTACCAAGCAAGCTGTGTAACTGTTTTCCAAAGTGTTGTATGACATAAACAGTCACCCTTATCACACAATGCTGTGTGAACAATGCACAGAGACTGCAGTCTGAAAGGCAACTACAGTGCTACTTCCCCCTCAATATATGCATATCACCTAGGTGCTACACATCAATGTTGAAATTAAAGTGAATGAGAATATCTATACTGTTTGTCAGCCAGAATACTCATGTCAACATCAAGCATAGATCAGCATTGTCATGTCTCCAGTTTATTGCAGAAGGGGAAACCACTACTCCTGGCCACCTGCCTGTCCTGGATGACTTACCTCATGCCAATGACATATTTGGACAAGGACAGTTTTCAGCAAATCCTAGACCACATTGTATCACCTTCTACAATTGTGGGAGGGGCTGACAGTGCCAATGATCTCCAGAGGAACCACTACAAAGGGACCTACACCATCTGCAAGCCCCAGGCCAGATCTGAACTTCGAGGACCCCCAGGTAGTTTTTCAATGTCAAGTGGTAGGAGATCAGCAGCAGATGGTAGATGAGGTGTGGATAAGGATGGAGACCATTGCGGGAACCCTAGAGGGAACCATAGGTGCCTTCGTCCCAATAAGGACAACTCTGAGGCAATAGGAGACACCTATACACCACTTGAGAGATTGAAACAATCCCTGGTTGACATTGTTGGTGTCATGAGGTAGAGGCAACAACAGCACTGCTGATGTGATGCCAGGGAGGTTGCCACCCAGCTGGGAGATATGCACTCCTTCCTTCAATCTATGCAGCGAAAGCAGGACTCCCATATCACAACAATGTGTGGATTTCACTGCAAAGTTGTTGGGGTGCTGACAAGTCAGCAGGCCCTTCTCAGTGCTGTTCTGCCTTCCTTGTTGGCAAAGGCAAATGGTGCTGGGGAAAGGGGAGCCACACCTTCAGCCCCTGATGTGTGTGTGCCACAGATGCCTTTTGCATAAACAGCACCACACTCAGAGGAGGCACAACACACATCAGAGGAGGAAGATGTGGACTTTTCAACTTTCTGGGGGAGAACTAGCCAATAACATTTGTTTGTGCTTCTTGGCCAGTTTTCCACAGGGCCTGTGTAGACTAACATACTATCTCCCTTGTCATCTGGTACTGTCTCCTTGGTGTTTGCTTTCCTGTTAGTCTCATCCATTTGTGGACTGTTGACAAGCTCTACATTCCCTAATGGCAATTTGGACCTTCTCCTTACTGGAATACTCCTTTCATCCACCTGCCACATTACACATATCCCCCATGGACTCTGTCTGGATATCCTTTACCTCTCCAACAATATTGGGGTTGCTGCTGCAAGAACTGCTATAGTGAATCAGCCTAATTACACACCTGTAAATAAATGAACTATCTTTGACCTGTGTGGTGTATATCTGTTGCTGATTTGACTCACTAGACCATGGTAGATGTGCTGACCCAAAACACATTTCCTACTTACTAAAAGGAATTGGGTGTCATAGCCCCATAGAAGAATCTACGCATTCCAAGGGCAATAGGTAAGGTGAGCCCTCTGTGCATCTAAATTAGCAAGTAGTTCCCCAAGTTCACAAGCTGGAAGTGCCACAATTATCAAATAGTCAAAGGGAAAGGTGAATTAATTTTCCAGGTAGGTGGGGGCCACTTCCATGGATACTAGCCAGCAAACAACACTGACCTTCCATTACGATGGTGCAAGGATGAGTGTGTAAGTGACTGCATCAATGTGTAAACCAACACATCCTTGATTTGTAACTATAAGTTGACATTTTTATCCCTACAATACATGTAGCATAACTTGTACACACAGTGCAACAGTAGGGGACTATCTGTGTTGGGCTGCGTGTGTTTGTTCACATAAAGAGGGCCACTTACAGAGCACTAACATGGTTGAAAATCCTTTAAGTGACCCCATTACAAAATTGAGTGACTCTTATCTATAGGCGTTTCACAAAGTTGCACATATCTACAAACACTGCAGGGAAATCCTATAGTATGTGTTTGAAACAACCTAAATATATATGACAACTCCTATGCAGTAAATCATTAAGCAGGTATGAAAATAGAAAACATATTTTAATGTAAGTATTACAACATTTTAAAATCTAAAACTACCTACACTATATAAAATAACTTACCCTATCTAAACTATGACTAAATTAACCTATGATAACTAACTTATACTACCTTAACTTAATCCTATATTAACCTACCTAACCTTTTCTTACATTACATATATACCATAAAAGACTTGTTAAACATCAACCCCCACCCGCCTTAATACACATAGGCCCTGATTACAACCTTGGGGTCTTCTTAGAAGACCGCTGAGGCATCGGGTGCCAGAATACCGCTGGCGGTATTCCTGGCTCCCTATTTCAACTTTTTCACTGGGCCAGCGGACGGTAACAGTGTTACCGTCCGCAGGCCCAGCGGAAAAGTCACATCAACATTGCTGCAGGCTCGTAATAGAGCGGGCGGCAATGCTGATGTGCAGCGGGTGCAGTAGCACCCATCGCACATTTCACTGCCCGTAATTCGGGAAGTGAAATGCGCAATGGGGCTATTCTTGGGGCCCCTGCACTGCCCATGCCAAGTGCATGGGCAGTTCAAGGGCCCCCAGGGGCACCCCAAGCCCCCCTTACCGCCAGCCTTTCCATGGCATTGTTTACCGCCGTGGCCAGGCTTGGCGGTCGGGGACTCACCGCTTGCACCGCTGCCCTGGGGATTATGACCGCCAGGCGAAAGAGGGGCCGGCGGTATGGCTGTGGCTATAATGCCACCGTCATAATAGCTGGTGGAACACCCCCATTCTGTTGACGGTGTTACCGCCAGCTTACCGCTGGCCGCCAGGGTTGTAATGAGGCCAATAGTCACACAATACAAACATAAACCACACCTATACACAAACTAGCTAAACCCTAAGCAGTAAAACCTAAACAAATGCATATATATATATTTTTTTTTTTTGTAGTTTCTAATAATAATGTCTTAAACATTAACTCTCCACCAAATAAAATCCCAATAAATATACTAAAAACTATGGAAACACTTCACTATGAAATTATCTAATATTAGAAGCCTAACTACAATAAAATTATACTAAACAATAACTATTTCTATAACTAACTATATAAATATATCTTTAAAAAAACTCTAAAGACCCCGCTCCTCCACTAGCTCCAAACAATGTTCAGATAATTTGTGAAAATTTGGAGCAGGACCTCCTCAATATTGTCTCGGCATTACCTCAGAGTTTCCCGCATTACATCCCCAAGGTGGAGCAGATTTTTCTCATATCCCTCAGAATGGAATAATTAAAAATAGAGTTGCTACTCTGGCTAGGTCTCCTGGTACATTTCGTTGGTGGTGCTGTGGCTCTGGATCTTGCCGCTGGTACCTGGGATGGTGGGGACTGCTGCTGGCTTGTTTCTGCTGTGACTGCCAATGTAGCTGTGGCCCTCGCTGGTCTTGTACATGGGGAATGTTGGACATTCCATGGCCCTGCTGCCTTGGCACTGGTGTACATACGTGCCATTCTTCTGTATCACTTGGCAACTTGTTGGATATGGCAGTACCTGCCACTCTGCATTTCAAATGTCTTGCATGTGTTTGCAGATACGTTATTTAGGATGGTAATTTTAAAACTTTGTTGGCAAAAGCAGCACATGTACAAGATGTATATTAAAATAGTTCACTTCGTGACACATACATATGTGCATGACCAGAGCAACTCATTACATATAAAGTTTATATGCACAAGATACTGTGCCTACATGGGCATCCCCTTAGTGATCAGGGAAACTAGCATCTGCTGCTATCTGTTTAGGTTTCTTCTATGTCCATTTGCTCAATTTGTACTTAAACTGAATCTTGTAGAGCCATGATTCTCACTCATAATGAAGTACATATTTTATATAGGACACCTGGTCCAGAGTCTGTCCTGAGTCAGTAAATTGGGTTCAGTGTTTGCATTATGCAAGTGGACAGGCAGCTTAACATACACATGTGTGAAAGTGGATGAGGTGATACAATCCATGTAGTGTGCCTCTATGTTGCATATCTCATCTGGAGTCATCAAAGACACCATGTATTTCAGGCTTAACTTAGTCGTGGACGGGTAACCCATACATGTCAGACATTTCCTTCAAAACATGACTGGTATAGCATTCATAATGTAGTAGCAAGCAGCTGTAAGGAAATGTGACATATTGGGCCCATTACGAGTCTGGCGGTCAGTAGACTGTCAGACTCAGAGATGGCGGTCAGACTGCTGGCAATGCAGTGGTCCAAGCACCATATTTTGACAATGGCTTTTTGTGCCACAGTGGGACCACAAGCAATGCCAGGTTCAGAGACCCCAGCGTTCTGGTGGGTGTGGCAGGCCTAATACACCAGGGCATCGCTGCAAGCAGCTGTGGCCTGGGTATTACGACCTTGTTCTCCACCAGTCATTTCCTGTCGGTAGCACCTTCATGAAAAGGCTGCCGGAGAATGGGTGCAAGGAACCCCAAGGGGGCCCCTGCAATGCCCATGCACTTGGGATGGGCAGCGCAGGAGTTCCCCTGGCCAGCACCCTCGCAATGTTCACTGTTTGCTTTGTACCCTGCATTGTACAGCATTGCTGCCGGCTTGATTACGAGCCAGAGACAATGCTGTAGGCTGTTTCCCACTAGGCTAGTGGGTGGAGACCAAGGTTTCCACCCACTGACCTAGTGGGAAACTCTTAATGGGCCTAGCGGGGGTAGCCACTGTGGCAGAAACATCCCCGTATGAAGTTAGGCGGGCGGTCTAAACCATCCGCTGAACAGGTAATGAGTCTCATTGTCTAGGGTTGCCAAAATATGCTTATTCAAATTTCCATGTCTTAATGCCCACCTAACTTCAAGCATGCATTTGTCCGAACACATAATGATACATATAATGCTTCACGGGAGTGTGTTTATGCATGCCGGAGCGCACATCAGATACAGTACTTGCACCATGACTCTGACTGAGGCTCAAGTACCACTGAGGCTGCATCACAACTCACTGTAGGCCAAGTACAACACCTGGTATATATCCACATGATGATGAACTCACACATGAATAGTCAATCTATTTTAGTCTAGGATCATTTGCATTTAGTACGTATAACTTCACCAATTCACAGACAAATTCTGTTTTAATTTTTATGGCTACCCTGATGTCAACCATCAATTATTTGTATCATATGTTTTTTGTTTATCATACTGCTACAGGGACAGATATGTCTGTAAGTTTAAAATGAGGGCTAGCCCAGCTGATATGGTTTCACAACCTTAGGGTCAGTCAAACAGATATGTGATTAGCTTGGTGGATCTAAAGTATGTGCCATTTAATGGCTAAGCATGGTGCATGTTAATGCCAAAGATGTGTCATATTTACACACCGTGTGCCTCAGATTACATCATCACTACCCATACATGCATAGTAACAGTGTCTGTGTGACCATATTGTCCATATTCTGTACCTGTGTCCAAACCTATTTTCAACATAAGCAACCGAACACTAACTACACATACTTCGCAACACATTTTGACTGTGATATCAGCTAATGTGTTTATGTTGATCAGATGCAGATTCCGCAACAGATGATGGTTAGTGTGGTCAAAGCCATATGACTATAGATGTGCATACATTATCCAAATGATTGCATGCTTAGATCATGTGTGCCTTCTCACATACGCCCTACATTCACAATGGAAAGCTAAATTGTTTGTTCACAATTAATATGTGGTCTGGTTCCGTGGTGTTTCACACATTTACATCAATTTGGTAGTTGGTGTTCATTCCCTACCAGAGCACATCACAGTGTCACATGTAACTTAGATCATACACACTCATAAACATTCAACATACATGTGCTCATGGAATTTACTGGTAACATTGGGGTCATGGGATGAGTCCATCTCTCCACGTGTGAATAGTCAATGTTCCCCTAGAAAACATGAATTGTAACATAGCACTGTTAACAGTGCCTAAACATATGCTTACAGATCTATCTCGTAAACTATGCTAGACCACATTTCAAGATTAACAAGAAAGATTACTGTCAAATATCTGATAATGGCAACAACATTGAACCAAGCCAGTCAGCATGCATACCAGAATTGGCTGGAGTACGTAATTCAGATGTATCCTTCATTACAGGGCTAAAGCTTGCCTCAGGCATGTGATGTATATACTTATGGTGGGCAGCATCATGTCAGAGTCCATATTGCCATTAAACTTTACTGCACTGGCCTGCCCCAAAGTGAAACTGTAGGAATGTACCATTTGGATAGCATACTGCGCATTACCTTTATAGTACCATGCACTTGCACCATTTCAGCAGCCTTGCTCCAATGCAGTCACCACTGGACCATTGTTCTATGTGTTGTGTTGTGTTGTGTATGCATGCTGCATGTTTGTATGCAAGGATGGGCATATGCCTCTACCAACACATCCTATGAGTCATCATCATGTTTTCTATTTGCTGTAGAATGCAGCACAAATGGACACATGAGTAAGGAGGTAATCGTCATTGTAATTTGGGTGAAACTTAACAAACCATAGGTTTTGCTGCAGATTAGCCAGCATAACATCCATGTAAGGCCACCCTGACACAGAGTAAAGCAAAACATTTTAGCACAGCATGTACTTACTCTACATCGATGAGGCCAACCTAAGCCATGTAAAGTTGCTTCACATGGCCTCATAGATATGATTGTGTGGCTAGTGCCAGCGCTGTAACATTAAAAGTGATGTAAACACCCAAACATACCCAGTTATATGCCACAAAGGTTCTTAACATTCATTACGTATGTGATTTCATCTCATTTTGAGAAACATCCTGGACGTTTCAAACATGAAAAAGCAGATTTTATATAATGTGCAGAAAATGTTCATTTTAGC
This sequence comes from Pleurodeles waltl, assembly GCF_031143425.1. NCBI lineage: Eukaryota > Metazoa > Chordata > Amphibia > Caudata > Salamandridae > Pleurodeles > Pleurodeles waltl. Next base: position 81,071,416 of record NC_090439.1, read on the forward strand.
ATCTATTAACAAGCTACTTCACATACATCAGAGTGCATAACCATACATATTATCAGGTCAGCAAATCTCCAAGTCCAGGAGATCAAGAAGGTCAGCCTTCTGTGCCACCGTGTCTGCCCACCTAAGCTTTATTTGACAGCTGGTCCGGTCTATCTCAAACACATGCACATGATACCAGTGTACTCTCTCTCTATTGTCCTTCTTGTCTTTGGCAGGGTATCCCTAGCTCACCCTGCGCCCAGCTGCAACCGTCCTTGGAAAGTAGTGCACGATGAGCCTCCGGGAATATTTTTTCCCCACCCCAACATGTCCCTATGACTCCCTATAACAGTAACTAACAAAACTAAACCCCCAACTATTTAACCTACCCCTAGAATAAAACCGGACAAATATGACAAACTCCCAACAATACAGTGACAATGAATACACCATATAGACAAAAGAACAATTATAGACAACACTAGGTACACAGAGCACAAACAGACAGGAGAAAACCACCAGCAATCATAGACAAACTCTCAGAAACCACTAACACCCAGCACAGGCTAGTAGAGAGTAAGAGAAAGTGAAACTAACTTCCCACTTCCTTGTTTGTAGCCTGCCACACCCACTGCATAATTTTTGCATTCTGTTTTCAGCTAATTCAATATTTTTTATGACTCACCAGTGGTGATTTTGATATTGGAAAATGAACACACCGCGCATTGCAACTTATACTGGTTTGAGTATGCATTGGCCTCAATGCACTGTTAAAACCAGCACAACTTGTGCAATGCACCATGCATCAGGAGCAATGCATAGTTTTTGACACATGCTACTGGTTCAATATGTGTGATATAGTATACACAATAATAAATATTATTTCACTCTTGGAAACTATTCCATTAGTCCTACAGTTATAGAATCCAGGTACAAAGCTTGGTTATGTGTATCATTTAAGTGAAGTGTGCCTATGTGTCACATTATTCCATCTTAGATGTGACATGTAGAGTGACAATTTATGGGACTATGAGAACTCAGGGGACTCTTCATAAGAGGCTTGCACTGCTGAAACGTAACTTTATTTGATGCTTCAGTGGCACAAGCCTCTCATCCATATCCATGAGGCCACAGAAAGCCACTTTGCGTGGTTTTTTATGGCCTCGTAGATACGGAGTAAGGCAGTGATGCAACTAGCCCATTGTGTGTGCTACAGTGTAGTGAATTATGCAATGCAGGTGAACACTCCCATGGCTCACTTTTCTTGCTCATCTTTTCTTACCTGACATGCTTGAAGACTTAGGATGTGTTGCATGTCTATGTTAATAGCGTACATATGTGTGAGTCATTGCATTCATGGTGCGGACATTACGACTGACACTTCATTTATCTGAAAAACACACACATGTTGTGATCTGTAGGGACCTTTACACATTTGTATGTGTTACAGTTTGTAGTATGCTTGGGTGAACGCAATTAACAGCATAGTAAGCGGTTTTTCTTTCACACATATTGCAGTCTAATGCATATTTAATACACATTGTTATACATGACTAGGCACAGAGCCATACTATCAGTTTGCTTTCCTGCCATAGGATGTGTTACGGATGCAATGCACACTCAGGGAACTACATACATTAACTGCTCCAGCCAGTCTACAGTGCATGTGGCATCAAGATCACAGATTGACTGTCTAGATGTAAAATGTATGGTGTTAGGACAATATGACAACTGTTATTGTATGGTAGACATCATTTACCATACTAAAACACCCAAATACCACCATATAATGTTGTTGTACTGATACATCTGCTGAATGGGCTTGGCGTATGGCACACTATGTGTGACACATGCACAATACAACTGAAGAAAAGTGTTTGCTAAAACTGTTTGCCTATAGTTTGGTTATCACAAGGTCAGCTTGAGTGGCCAGACAAGTGTGATGAACCCCAAGTGCCAATATATTTCACATTTCCCTGCAACACATAATTTGGCACCAGAAAGTGGTTATGTGAACTTAGAATATGTGTAGCCATTCATACCAGATGGCCTTATGTTTATTTTCTGACAGATGACACAACTCTAATCTGGAATGTGTCAGTGTGTGCTACCTAGACAGGAGTGATATTACCTGTAGTTAGACATTGACATCTTATTTAACTTTGATTTTCTATGTTACCTGTTTTTATCTGCTCATGTAGATGGAGCACTATAACCGTTTAACAGTAAGACACACCAAAACAGTCACATTGATTCCTGCATGTAACATTTGCATCCTTGCCTAATGGGACATGTGTGTCTGCATTGGGCCTAGGTAGCCAACCCAGCCCCCACACAGATCAAAAGTCTAGATTTATATGTGTAATGTAAGACACCACACTTGTTTTACTATTTGCCTGCAAACATTGATGTAGCATAGGGAAACTATCTTGGCTGCAACGTGTGCTCATGCACATCATATGCCCCTCTGTTTACACTGACAGGGCAACATGTGAACTATACTGTGAATGACCTAGGTAATCCAGCAACCTACGTCATGAAGTGCATGACACACACTCAGCCATTGAACACTATTTGGTACAACACTCACTGTGGACTGTGGCAGAGGGTTTCTTGTTGAACACACTGTAGCAGCACACATAATCGATGCATGTGGAGGCAGTTACATGTTGCTATATTTTAGTTGTGAATGTTTTGACCAGGCCCTCTTGTGCCATACATGGTGTTGTCATGACCACACATATCATGAAACATGATGGAAGTCTGGGGTGATTGTGTCACACAGCAATGGACCTTGCGAATAGGTGGGTTAGCCATCAGTCACCCTTGCAGTAAAACATGCTGTAATAGTCCATTATACTACTGATGAGCAATCAGTGAGATTATGCCAGCACATGGGAAAAGGAGAGGAATGCACCATATTTCAGTGATATGATGCATTCCTGTCCTTTCACATTGTTGTGGGACATGACTGCAAGAAGACTTGCTATTCTGCCCTGTGTCAAGTCCCCATACATATGCACACAAACATAGGTGGTGGACCATGGCACACAGGATATTGTTTTTTGCAGGTAAATGCACCTTCATGGACACATCGATTCTTGCATGCAATATAAGCATCCATGTTCCATGGTGCTTGTGGGCCAGTGTTGGACAGAGACAGCCAAGACAACAATAGCACAGGCAAAATGGCCTGTATGATCGGTATCATATTATGTCCAGCACATTACTTGCCTTATGCTTTCACACATAGCTGTGCTGTCTGTGCTGCACAGTGTCTCAATGCTCATTATATGCCCCTCTGTTCACAGTCATAGTACAATAAATGTCACTATACTGGCATCCACATGTGTCAGGCAGGACAAAATGTCAAGCCGTATAACACACACACTCTGTCAATTCACTCTGTTTACATCTACACTCTCTTTGGATTGTGGTAGGATGTCTGATGGCCAGTACACTGTAGTAGCACACATACTCTCATCATGTGCACACTGTTCCACATTGCAACCTTTGTTTGGTATATGTCTTCTCAAAGCACACATGTTTGGCATATGGTGCTAAAATGCACACAAATTTTGGTCTACTAGAGTGTTGACCTCTTGTGAGTGTAACATCTAGCTATAGACCGTTGGAATGTGCCAAATTGATGAGATGTGAATGTTTTGATATTTACATGGCTCTCACATGAAATTGCATACACAAAGGTAGTGTTCATTTGGAAAAATCAATTTAAAAAAACTGTTTATGACTATCATGATGCATCTCATTTAAGTGAACACATTCTGAACAACGTGATTGCATCACGGCTACCTGCCATTGCTGGTAGATTTTCACCTCTGGCCTGCTCCTCATCCTGTGCTTCCTGCTCCTCGTGGACCTTGTCTCATTGGACATTTGTCCTCACATATATTGAGGGATATGGAACAGACTAGTGCCTGGTTGCAGTTGTGTTCTTCCTATGTCTGGGGATGTGCAAATGGGGTCATGACCCATTGCTGCAGTCCAAAGCCTTGGTCAGTTGAAAATACAAAAAACAAATTGAGTCAATGATTATCGTGATTTATACACCTACATTCTAGTACGTCTATTATGTGTACAGAATGGCTTTCACACATTTCTACTAGTATTTGACAATATTGGTTACATATAGATTTGCACATTTTTTCCATGTGTCTCTTCTAGTTCTCTGTGTCATATCAAAAGATGTGCATGTCCTGCTACTTTTGACACTAACACAATCCATCAATCACATTTGGCCAGTTGCTTAATGTGATGGTGTTTTGAAAGGTCCAGTCCCACTGTAAGCAAAAATATGTTGTTCTTGAGCTTTTGTCATCTCTAGGTATGCTGTGCCAGTACCAACCTGTTTCTCAATCACACATACATATGTTCCTGTGGAACCACTGGTGGTGTTGTTGCACTTCCTGCCAATGACAACGCCTTTGAATTATTCTCTTACTCTAGCAAGTGATTACTGTGAGTACATGTGGTACATACAAAACATGTTCCATGGATGGTTGTGTGATTTATTTTCAGCATTCAGCTGCTGTTTTTCATCAGTCAATGTGTCATGGTGCACCTTGATTGACACATAGGTGTACAATGTGGGCCGTCTCTATGTAGGACACACTGATGTTGTAACTGATATCTGTCTACCACCGAACTGTACACAATACATATGTGTTATACTGTAACTTGTTGTGAATTGTGTGCTATTTGCAATGGTTGTATCATCATTGCTGTATCAAGGAAATGTTGAGATTGGTATCCCAAGTACACTGCAGTGCCTTATACAGGTTGCATTACATTCTATGTTGATGATTGTTAAATGCCATATTTTGAAAAATTGTGCTAGTGTTTGTGACTTGTACATTGCTGAATTCATATGGTTTTCATCTGGGCAATGTACTCCCAGAACAGGTGAACCAAGACATTGTTTGTGTCTGTCGTTGTAGCGCTATCCCTGAGTGTATGTTTGTATGTAGAGTGTCAATATGGCTGGAAGATTTGTGTTTTGTGTACTGTTGATATCACTTTGTGAACCAGTATGGACATGTACTCATGTCTGGGGTCTACATTGGCATTGCATGGCAAATATGGTATTTCAAAATTATTCTTTCTGTGTTCTTCCTGACACTTTAATCCACATACCTGTTTACTGGTGTGTGTGACACATTTACTAATTTACAAAAGACATGTTCTCAGTACCCTGAAAATGATAAGTCTCAACTGATATGGAGAGTAGGTACATGTTGGACATGGCCTTGCTAGGGTTATTTCCCAGAAACTTTTTGCTTTTTCCTCACATTTTTTTGTTGACTCTCTTGGCGTGGCGGTATGACTCTAGGCACTTTCCCACCGTACTGCAGTGGGGAAGTGCATACACCCTTCCGACATAGGCCAGGAAGGGGCAGGTACACAGGCGGTTGGGATGCTGTTCACAGGAGCACCCTGTAAAAAGGTACACCACATACCCGGGGGAGGTACGGCCCTGGCAACTGGTGGGGCACTGCACTAAATGTGCCACCTACTAGATTAGCCTGACCCACATGTATCAGGCTTGACAGTGCAGGTCTGTGGAGGCACAGGTATGTGTGTGCCCAGGGTGGCATCTCTCATGCCTTGACCAACCCTGAGTATGCCTTACACTACCCCCGGGGTGCCCCTATAAGGACGGTGAGGGTGGTAGGCACAAGGCAGGCCAGGGACACCAGGGTGATCCCTGCCCAGGCAGGGAAGAACCTCCATGTGGGTTCAACCTACCTAGGCAGTCAGCCCCTTTCAAAGGTTTTGCTGATTCCCTGTGAATGACCTTAGGGCCCAGGGCACTGTCCCACTGTGAGTACAGTGTGACAGTTCCAGCACCCTTCCCTCACATGGTGGGAAGTGGCACTAACTAATGTGTACTGGACCTGCCACTGTAGGCCAGAGTGGCCACACTTGCAATGGTATTCTGGCTTGTGCTGAACCTGGTCTTGCAGGTTAGTATCCGTGCACTTGCTCCATGGTGTTCAATAAGGGAGTGTGTCTAACATTGCTTACTAGTATGTGCACCCTTGCACAATGGTTTTTGAATGTAGACTGAGCCTGACACACCAGGCCAATGGGTGTGCACTTCCACAATGATGTTTAAAGTGCCTTTGGGGCCATAGGCACTTTCCCACTGTGAATACAGTGTGAAAGCATACATGCCTTCCAACCTATGCCAGGAAAGTGGTGCTGACTAGTATGTGCACATATGCACACTTGCACACGTGTGGTGTCCTTTAACTTGTGTCCAGCCTGCCCCTGCAGGCTTGTGCATGCACCAGGATACATGTGCTCTTGCAGTGAAAGAATACCCATGTGTGTTTTCATTACACATGAGAGCTGCTCTGCCCATAGGTAAAGATGGGGATAGGTTACAATTGATCCTGAACTGTAATAGTGGATTTCAGTGGAGCAGCCTTGTGGTGTTTATTATTATTGGATTCAGAAGGACAAACCCCTTCCCATAGTAAAGATGGTTTTGTCAGTAATGCTCTAGACATGCCACTTCCAGGAAGTGGGGATTTCTATGTTCTGAAAACTCTCTTTTGGTGCCTTTTAATTTAAACTCCATTTCTCTGGAGGCTTGGGAAATCACATCTGTGCATTCCCCAGCGACAGTCATAAAACTTGGGCACCTAGAATGACAGGCCTCTGTCAGTTGAGGGCCTGGTTGGATAGAGTGGAGGGAAAGGTTTCAATATTGGCCTCTCGGAGTCAGATCATGGCCCCACTAAAGATAACGATCTACATTCCATGGCTTCATGGCAGACAGGACTGAAATTTAGGAGAGGCTTTTGTGGTTCAAAGGGCAACCCTTTGAACCACCCCCAACTTCAAAGCACAATTCAGTATATCTGTGGATACTACAATTTAGAAACCTTGAGCTATGCTTGCAGGAATGTATGACAGAGACTCTGGACCATGTGGTGCACACTGCCAGAGGAATATGTTGTGCACAAGGAGTATTTACTGCCGCAAGAAAGGGACTACACACTCTTCCGACATTGTGGTTGGCCTGAGAAAACTGGTTGCTGCAGTGTGGCACTCTGAAGTGTGCTCTCTAAGGGTGTGACAGTGAACACACTGTTCTCTCGTGGAGGTCCCAGTGACATCAAAGACCTCCTGTGAGGAACCTACACTTCCTACTGGTATCAGCTGGAGAGTGATGCCCTCGTAAGTTCTTGCATCATCAGCAGGACTTCATTAGGCAGCAGCAGTGTGAGCACTGAAGGAAATCTCCTATCTGGAGACCAGTTTGCATGGTGTGGCGCCTTCAAAGTATTACCCGCATTTCAAGGACTGTGGCCCTTCATCGTGTGGCCACGATATGCAAAGGTGGCTGGTTTGCTGTGGGTGCATTCACTATCTCTCATGCAACTCTCGACTGCATGCTCATTGTGTGTGGTGTCCGTGTCATAGATGGACAACCCTCAGAGTTGTGGGTATCCCAGGAGCAGTGCCATATCCTACCTTGTTCAGCCTTGCTGGACTTGCTTCTTTTGTGTGTGTAGCTGGATTGACTGGTGCGAGTCAAGTCATCTCACACCAGATGTTATGCCTCATTCCAGGGAGGCATGGAATTGGAATCCTTCATGTGCATTCCTAAGAATTGTCTGGTATGGCTCTAGTCATCGTGCACTAGACATTATGCCTCATTCCAGGGAGGTACAACAGTGAGCACATTCTGTTGGTGATCAGGATTATCTGGTATGATTTAAGTCATTGTACACCTGACATTGTGCCTCATTCCAGGGTGTCATAACATTGAACATGTGTTTGCGATCGGAAGTGTCTGGTGCAACTGAATTCATTGCACACCAGACGTTATGCCTCACTTCAGGTAGGCATGGTAGTGGAATCCTCTTCATGTGTTTAACCAGATTGTCTGGTGCCGTTCTAGTCAGTGCGCACCAGAAGTAGTGCCTCATTCCACGAAAGTATGACATTGATCACTTTGTGTGTGCAATCTGAACCCATCTGGTGCAACTCAAGTCATCATGCACCAGATGCTATGCCTAATTTCATGGAGGTACAGCATTGAGCACTTTCTCTTTGTGATCAGAATCGTCTGGTGTGACTCAAGTCATTGTGCACCCTATGTAGCAACTCCATCCAGGTAGATTCAGACTGGTATCTCTTTGTGTGCAACCTGTGCCATCCAGGGCTTCTCAAGTCATTGCACCCCAGATGATATGCCTCCTCCCACTAAGGTGTTGATTTGGTAACTATTGTCTATTAGAGTGCCTGGCTCAACTGAGCACCACTGTGACCAGTGTGTGTTCCCTAATGACCCTCCCCCATGCTTTGAAGACCTGGGCCCATGCCAGAAGGTATGGTGCAGAGATGTCACAGTGAACTTCATAAGTGGTACCCAAACCTCCATTTTCTGACTATTACCTGCTCCTCTGGTATCTGTTCCTTTCCCCCATATTATTTCTCGATACATGAACAAGTGTGATTCCAGCCGTGTGCGGCCTAGAACCTGAGGAAAGGCTGTTTGCTTCTCCGGCTAGTGGGATGCAGGGTAGTATAGCGAGTTGGGGAGTGGAGGAAGGGTTTGGGGCCCAATGGCGGGTCTGCGAGTGCAGTGATAGCTAACTTGCCAAATATTTGTGCACCGCATTAGGTTGTTGGGAGCGAGTCTATGTAAGTGCGTAATTTACAAGCTGCATGATATCTGTGCCACCGCTTCGAGGTACAGAGTTTATGTGTGGGAGCAATTGTGGGTGATTGTTACACCGTACAACGATGTTGCCAGACATGTAAATTCCTGCCAGAGGACTTACATGGTTGACATTAGATTGAACCTGTGCAGCCTAGGCCGCAGAGCTAATTTAAAGTGCTATAGTGTGCTGTATGTATGAATTGCTGCTATTGTGTTGTTCCCTAGGACTGTGTATAATTGAACTGGCGTAGTCACTAAGGTGGGTCTCGTGCTGACAATGTTTGACACTTCATGTGGGTGCTGGGAGACAATATATAATTTTTCTAATGTGTGCATACTGCAAATTTCGTTTTAACACAGTTGGGCTTAGTACTGCTAGTGTTGTTTCAAATGGTGATTCATGCCCAGAGTTACATGTTATTTAAGCTGTATTAATTAATGTGTGTGCTAAATACAAAACTTACTTACATGCACCTAGTGTGAATTCTCTTTTGTGACGCTCAGCATAATTGTTGTGTGGTATTGCTGTGCCACTGCTTTACACATTGCCCCTGTGATAAGATTGACTGCTCTCTGCCAAGCTACTCAAGGGTGTGCACACATTGAGTGTAATCACCCACCCCTGATAGGAGTGGTGAGTTCTGCCTGGTTAGGGCTCAGCCTCAACCAACCAGAACACTCCGCCTTCAACAGTACTCAATTGAGGAGACACTTATCTCACACTTCTCTAATGTATTGGCTTGGTCCTTGTATTGGCTATTCTGGCCTACAACATGTTTTATTTGTAATTCGTTACCCGGTGCACATGATGCGGTCCTGCTCATTCACACAGGGTGAAATGATAAATTAGTAGTCACTGATGTTCTGTAGCTGCTGCCATTGATACATTATTGAGTGCATGTCAATGTGGAACATCATTGTCCACACATTGCAGTGCATTGGGCCCACTATGTGTATAGGAATTTAGAACTGTGGCACTGTACAGTGCAGCACATCACTTATCAGCACAGCACTGCATTGCCGAGAAAGGGTAGTGTGGTACATATTTTAGGCCATAAACCAGAGTCATGAGTTTCCAAGCTGCACTGCAACACAATAGGCTGCTTAGCACAGAGACAGGCACAATTGCAATGTGGTGCTTGTGTGGTTGCATTTCATGTGGGATTTACTTTGTGCTTGAGGGGCCACCTTCCCACAAAGCATGAACCCTTTGGAGTCCTGTGTCTGTGTGCCATGGAATGCAGCAATAATAATTTGCAAGAGTTGGGTGCCTTAGGTTTTTTCCATGGTACACATGACCTGGGCAATTGATTTGGTACATTTCACAGTTTAACTGGTGTGGGATACATGGCATGCCTCATGAACCATGAGAGTTGCATGTGGACAATGAGACAACAGCCATGGAAGCCTTCCCCTGCACACAGTGATGGAACACTGCATTTTACCTAGCGTTGCATTGCTCTGGATCTTTCCACCAATGAAATGCACACACAGTGGCTTGGCATGTCTTAACATGTGTTTCTTGCAGCTTTCATTCCACATGTGCCATGATGTATAGTGCATGTATGAGGCACACCTCTCCTACAAATGCACTATCTCAATCACCAAACACAGGGATGGCTGTTTTGTCATACATTATTTACTGTGTTATATACGTTAGATGTACCTACCAAGTAGGCAATTCCCATGTGGCCCATTCTAGAAGTGCTAATTGATGGTCCACAATTGCCTGTATGTTGATGGAGTATGTGCGCTCTCTACTGTGGTAAAGGTGTGATGTTGCAGCAGATGGAACCAGTTGCACATGTGTGCAGTCCATATCCCCCAAAACATGTGGAAAGCCAGCTACGCCTTAAAAACCTTGCTTAGTGTCCAACTGTTGTTGCTGTGTCTTAGGCTTCCAGGACAAGATGGCTTGGAGATTCCTGTCACTCTGTGGTGGTCTGGAATGACCCAGATGCCAGCATGTGGAGAACTGCCATTGGCTTTACCGGTGGAGGGATGTTGGTGGACCTTTGAGTTGTTTCCTGCAGCCTTGGTTCACTCTGGTTCATCAGGTGTATGATGGACTCCCTCCTGAGTCTATAGTCGGTGATGACTTCCTCTTCCCTGAGGTCAATACGGATTGTCCTCTGGCAGTAGACATGCTTCCTTCTCTTGCACTACCTACATGATATTGGTGGTGGTGGGTGGTTGTGGTATCCTCACTACTCCAAGCTGACGAATTAGCACCTCCATTATGTAGTTGAGCTTGCCAAAGTGATTTGTGTGTGTTCTGTTTATGTACCAGTGCCAATGCATTTTTTCTTACTCTTGGGTTGCCGTTGTGCAGAAACTTTTATGCATTCCATGATGTGTGTGCCTCTTTCCGACAATGCGTCTCTTTTTCTAAAACTCGTACTTATCAATGTGTCGGTTTTACTTAAGAATTTACGAAGGAGCATCTACCCTGCATATTTTGGATGTGTCTGGCTCAGCCGGTTCTGGGGCAGGTATTTTCTGAAGCAGGCCTACAAAAAATGACGCACTGACCTAAATGCATCATCTTGTAAATATGGAGTATTGACTGTGCCACTGGAGCATCAAAAAGAATGACGCCATGGTGGCACAAACTCTTGTAAATATACTCTTTGTTTTTCCGATTTTTAATAATATTGTTTTGCAAAATATGGCATTTAGCATGGATTGGACTAATATTGTAATGTGTATGTTAGTACAGTTTTTGACTAAAATGTGTTTACTTTTTGTTTTGTATATATTTTTCTGCTATCGTAAATTTTGGGGTTCATATGGTTTTAAGGTATTAGATGTTCTAAACATTGTTTTTTTTAATGGCTATAGGATTCTTTGGGAATTAGGAGGACCTTATGTATGTCAGGATATTTTATGAAGTTAGTCATTTTGGGTTTCAACTGTAAGCAATGTGCTTGTAGATTATGCTTTGGATTTATGTTTGCATATTTTGTTGGTTTGAGTTATTGTGGATGTTGGGGCAAAGGGGAAAATTCTGAAATATGTTACATTTTATGGGCATATTGGTGGTAAATTTAGGAGATTGCAGTTTTTGAGATTCAAAGAATTTTACAGTATTTTTTGGGGCTTTTGTTGATTATAGACATTATTAAGCCTATATTCATGGGAGATTTGAGTAGATTGGATCCATACTGTTTTTTATATTAGGACATTGATAATTTAGTAAGCACCTAACTAAAAAGGAATTGATATGGCTGTGGAACATATTTGTGATTTATTTCTATATATCATACTAAGGTGTTTTATTGTATGTTTCAGGGTTCATTTTGGGCTCAGGGATTATTTTGTTTCATTCAAAGAAATTTCAAATTTATAACCAATCTTGGTCATATTTGTATAAAGAGTGGGGTTAATTTTTTCATAATATGCATTGTTATTTGGGGTTGAGTGAGTAGTGACTTCAAATTAAGAGCCTGATTCAGATTTTGGCGGAAGGGTAATTCCATCACAGCGGTGATGGATATTCTGCTTTCCGAAATCCAAATTCCATTGTTTCCTATGGGATTTAGATTTCAGCAGACAGGATATCCGTCATTGTTGTGATGGAGTATCCCCTCCACCAAAATCAAATTCAGAGCCTAAGTTATTTAAAAAATGTTGGCATACAAATACATTCATTATGCTTTTGAGTTAAAAATTAGATTATCATGTGGGTTCTTACTTGAAATATTTTATTTTAACACATTTTATTGTATGTTCATGGTTTTGATTTTGTGACCCCTCAAATGCACGGATTTTCTAAAACATTTGTGGAACTAGAGTTGGAAAATTAAATGATTGCTTCCTCAGACGCTTCTGCATTTCCCCAGTGTTTGTGAAACTAAAGTTAGAATAATAAACAGGTCTACAGCTATAGCTACTGTAATATAGTTAGCGCTCCAGAGTTTCAATTGGCAGTTCTATAGCATAAGATTTGTCTTCAAATTGGTTATTTCCACTGGAGCACACATTTGGTTGGCTTTTGTTACAGTAGCTCTGTTTTAAGTTTTTTTTCCCTACCTGCCCATTTGGTTATTCTAAGTTTGTTTGTTGAGTTGATAATCAATACCAAGATGTCCACCATTATGGTTACCATTTTTGTGGTTGAATGAGAGCCAGAACTTGAGTTTTTCTATTGGTAGTCTCACAGGGTTGGTTCACTTATAACATAGACACCTATGTTCTTTCTGCTTTACCAGTTTAACTCTGTGATCCAATGTTTCCATGGCAGTTTTACACTGAGGTGGCAACATGATCATGTTTGGGTGAATGATCAGCTATTGATTCATATTGATGATTTTCAGCATGTTTGGGCATGAATTGATGATGTTTAATTTTACAACAATAGAGCTTTTGCCCCTCCAAGCTACCTTAAGATTCTCTCAATTTTAACATCATACAGAGCAGAATATTGTCTGTGGGTTATGCTTGTTAGTCACAATCTTTTAGTGTTGATCTAACATGGAATGCTAACTTCACCTACCTATATTTCAGATTATACTTATTCCTATCCTCCTATTGGATGGTATGTTTATGGCATTTTAGTTCTAGCAAGCATTTAGCATGTTTTGTGCTCACATTGTTCTCACCACACATAACTGTGTGCTATGCCACATGCATGCTTTCAAAGTTGAAGTGCAAACATAATCACCTTCAGATATGTTTTTTAGGTGTGCAGTTAATTCATTTGTTTGTTTTGTTTTTACTAAGAACCTTTTTCACGGGTCCTCTACATTACCTATCCACTAGTTTTATTCCTGATAATCTGGCGTAGTTGTACAATAAAAGACCGACACATCAACATACATTCCACTACTTTCTCATAGACTTAATATTATTGGGACATTTCCGACACCACAGGGATACACTCTTGAGGAAAGTTGCACACTTCTATCTCAATGAAACTTTAAATGGAAATAAGTACAACCCATACGCTGGATGTGTAAATATTGTTTTGTTGTTAAAAGAACACCTTGAAAGCTCTTGTTCAAATACATACCAAGTGATAGTCATTCTATTGCTGGTATGCCTGCTTTTTGAATTGGTACTTGATTCACAAAGGTAGACTTTCGTGTTTGTATGAGTTTACATTTTTTCTGTATTCACAAAACTTAATTTTATTACTGAGGGTCTCATTATGAGGCTGGTGGTCCAAGAACTGCCAGTCCTGCGGTGACAGTCAGACTGCCGCAACTGTGGCGGTCCGACTGCCATATTACAACCCAGGATGGCCAGATTGGTACTCAGCCACGGCAGTGCTGAACTGCTGTGCTGGTTACAACCCCAATTTCTGAGAGCCTTTCCATGGCGGTCAACCCGCTATGGATAGGCTGGCAGAAATCCAGTGCCGGGCGCCATAGGGGGTCCCTGCACTGACCATGGCATGGGCAGAGCAGGGGATTCTGCCCGGCACCATAGGAATGCGTACTATCTTCTTTGCAGACAGTGAGCATTCCAATGATGCTGGAGATCTACAGTATTGGCCTCGACTCCCTTAAGGGAGTCGAGGCCAATACTGTAGCACTGTTCCCATCAGGCAACCCAGTGGTAACCTTGTAGTACAATGTTCCTGCCAGTCAGCCTGGTGGGAACATTGCAATGCTGTCAAGGGGATGCCACTGCCAAGTCAGTGGCATCCTCCCTATGGTGTTGGAAGTCAACTTGTCCAACCGCCAAACTCATAATGAGGCCCTAAGTTTATATGTGTAGAGACTCCACAGTTGGGGAGGAGAACACTACGCATGAAAATATAAGCCTGCCCTATCTGTTTATGATGGAGTTCTCCACCCCTACAGTGGAGTCTCCGCACATGTAAACTTACTATTAGAATGCAATTTAGTAAATACTGAAAAGACATCAACTTACACAAACATGTACGTTTACCTTTGTGAATCAGGTCCTTAGACTTTTGTTTCTGGTATATCAGATATCTGACTAACTCTTATGACTTCCGTTCAGTGTGTTATATGATTCTAAATGCATAAATGGTTTTTGACAGTATTTTGGTATGTTTATAAATTATACCCTTTTTGGCTATTTACTTTAGTTTAGGCCTCTGGTGAGGCTCACAGCCTACTGCCCCATGGGTACCAAAGTCCCTACAGGTGTCCAAAACTCCCCTGTGGTATTCTACCCAATCCTCCATACTGCCTTCAGATATAGACAGCGGTGGATTGGCTTTGTTCCTACCTCAAGGCAGGTGGCCAACCCTCATTGTGCATGGGTTATGTCCTGCACAATGGCAGTTGGCTGTAGAGCCAGGTCTATAAATAGAACCCTTCTCATACTTTTGTAAATGCTTGCTGGTACCAAAGTATGCAGCACTCTATTTCTGGATTAGCACTACTGGAGTACCACAAGGAGGTGCAGTCTGAGTGCTGTAATGCAAGGCACTGGCACTGTGAGAAATTAGGTTGCTGTTTGAGTGGGGGCTTATCTCTGCTCAAGCAATAACCACAGTCCCTGCCAGGGAGAACCACAAAAGTCACTAAATTAACATCTGCCTAACACTCTGGTAGTTTGGCACAAAAGCAGTCAGACTTAACTTAGAGGTAATGTGTAAAGCATTTATGCAGCACACACACAATAATAAAGTGAAAACACAACACTAGAAAATTCCCACCCCAATAAAAAAAAAAATAGAGTACATTTTAATACATTATTTGAAAGAAAAATTATAAAAATTAAATTAGTACATACGGAATTCTGACTTTTGTAGTATAAGGTAAAAACTAGTGCCTAAAAGATCAAAATACCAACAATGGACGTCTAATCATGACAGACCGGCCCAAAGTCTAAACATATGGTTGACTGCGATGGAGCATGAGTGAGATACAAAAAGTGGATTGGGCCAAGTCAGTACTTACCTTCAGACTTAAAAGAAACATTTAAGGAAAGATGTTCTGATAAGGTAAAGTCAATAGGGGCAAAGCTGCAGGTGGTGTTTGAGGATGGTGCCCCAGAAGTTGTGCCCATCAAGCATTTCTACATTCAGGCTAACTCTCTTTTTTGAAAGTAGAAAAGCTCCAGCATGACACAGCTGGAGGCTGTAGTCCATGAGAGTTCCATGGGGCCGGCAAACCCTTTTGAAAAGGACCACTGTACATAATTTGCTGTTGCAGAGAAGAACGTTTTAAGAGCTGCTGGTGAGGCTGATCAGCAATACACCATGGGTAGAGAAATGAGGAGGTTAGTCCAGGTCTCCTCTTGGTTCTCAGGATAGTTTCAAGCAAAAATGCTTCCCCATTTTTAGATTCTGGCTATCTGGGCACCTTTAACATAAACATAAGGGCTGAAGGATCACTACTTTGGAGGGAGGTTTAGGGCTCACTCAGGTTGGGTCTAGGTGTGAGTTCAAGATGGTTGGAGCTTTTTTCTGTCCCTGAGGCTCTGATCATGATGTCACCTAACTAGCCTGTTTACTCACTCTGGTAGACTTGGGTTCAAGACATGAAACATGGCTCAAGCAGCAGGCCAGGCCTCTGCAGGTTTAAGGCAGGCTTTAGGCAGCAGAGCAGTCCTTGAAGTACACAGCATGGCACAATGTTAGACTTGGCATCATTGCCATGGTGTCCCATAACGTTTTTCCTCTAATTCCCAGGTAGTTTCTGTTTGCTGGACTCTGTTTTTGCTGTTTTTGTTTGCTCTGGACACTTTTACCACTACTGGCCAGTGCTAAAGTGTAAGTGCTCCCTGTATAGATTGTGGGGGTCATTCCAACCCTGGCGGTCGGTGTTAAAGCGGCGGTCAAACCGCCAACAGGCTGGCGGTAAAAAAAATGCAATTCCGACCCTGGTGGAAACCGCCAACAGACACCGCCACTTTAACACATCGCCCGCCACGGCGGGACAAACAAACAGCACGGCGGTCACCGCCAACAGACAGGCGGGAGACAATGTACCGCCCACCCTATCACAACCCACCAATCTGCCACCTTTTCCGGGGCGTAGCCCCGCCGATAAAAACACGACGGAAACAGACATTTCAAACGGAAAACGCTCACCTCCATACACCCCACGAGGAATCTGGACAGCATGGAACCCGAACTACACATCCTACCAGCCATTGTCTTCCTGCTCCTCTACCAGGAGCACGAACGCCGGCGCAGAAGACAACGGTGAGTACTGCACCTACGACACAGGGGAGGGGGAGGCAAAAAATTACGAGGACACACATATGCGACACACCCACTCTCACCCTCAACCACTACAACACACACATCAATGCATAGCAACACATCACAGTTACACCCCCAAACCCACCGGAAGAATGCAAAGGCAAAAGGAAATGATTATAAATATAGAATTATATTGTAAGACTGAGTATAAAATATATCACACATCTATAACTTCATATACATAAATTGTCCAGTCCGATATGTCCATCAGCCATTGTTCGTGGGCCACTGGGCCAAAACACATGGGCAAAGCCCACACAGGATACCTGCCTCCAATGGAGAGAACACTGCAGGGGCATCAGATAGGAAAACTACAGGCACCTCAGGGGGAAGGGAAGGGGGGGCACCTCAGCCAGATGAGTCCACGACGCCAGATCCACAAGGGGCCTCCATGGCCACTGTGCCATCCTGGGGAGTGCAAAGCCACAGTCTCTCAAGTCTCTACAGTGGGTGGCTTGCCCACTGCCATATCCTGCGGAGTGCAAAGCCACAGTCTCTCAAGTCTCTACAGTGGGTGGCTTGCCCACTGCCATATCCTGGGGAGTGCAAAGCCACAGTCTCTCAAGTCTCTACAGTGGGTGGTTTGCCCACTGTTCAATCCTGGGGAGTGCAAAGCCACAGTCTCTCAAGTGGATAACAGTCTCCACTGGTACTGGAGGGGGACTAGTGCCCAGAGTGCTTCGTGCAGCCCTGCCCGACACAGATGCAGGCCTGCCCCTTCCGCCAATGGGCCAGCGGTGCTTGAGATGAAGGGCCCAGTTCAGCGGTGCTTGAGATGAAGGGCCCAGTTCAGCGGTGCTTGAGACGGCGGTGCCCAGCGGAGCGTTGCTTGAGATGAAGGGCCCAGCGGAGCGGTGCTTGAGATGAAGGGCCCAGTGCAGCGGTTCTTGAGACAGCGGTGCCCAGCGGAGTGTTGCTTGAGATGAAGGGCCCAGCGTAGCGGTGCTTGAGATGAAGGGCCCAGTTCAGCGGTGCTTGAGATGAAGGGCCCAGTTCAGCGGTGCTTGAGACGGCCGTGCCCAGCGGAGCGTTGCTTGAGATGAAGGGCCCAGCGGAGCGGTGCTTGAGATGAAGGGCCCAGTGCAGCGGTTCTTGAGACGGCGGTGCCCAGTGGAGCGTTGCTTGAGATGAAGGGCCCAGCGGAGCGGTGCTTGAGATGAAGGGCCCAGTTCAGCGGTGCTTGAGACGGCGGTGCCCAGTTCAGCGGTGCTTGAGATGAAGGGCCCAGTGCAGCGGTTCTTGAGACGGCAGTGCCCAGCGGAGCGGTGCTTGAGATGAAGGGCCCAGTTCAGCGGTGCTTGAGATTAAGGGCCCAGTTCAGCGGTGCTTGAGATGAAGGGCCCAGTTCAGCGGTGCTTGAGATGAAGGGCCCAGTTCAGCAGTGCTTGAGACGGCGGTGCCCAGCGGAGCGTTGCTTGAGATGAAGGGCCCAGCGGAGCGGTGCTTGAGATGTAGGGCCCAGTGCAGTGGTTCTTGAGACGGCGGTGCCCAGCGGAGCATTGCTTGAGATGAAGGGCCCAGCAGAGCGGTGCTTGAGATGAAGGGCCCAGTTCAGCGGTGCTTGAGACTGCGGTGCCCAGTTCAGCGGTGCTTGAGATGAAGGGCCCAGTTCAGCGGTGCTTGAGATTAAGGGCCCAGTTCAGCGGTGCTTTAGATGAAGGACCCAGTTCAGCAGTGCTTGAGATGAAGGGCCCAGTGCAGCGGTTCTTGAGACGGCGGTGCCCAGCGGAGCGGTGCTTGAGATGAAGGGCCCAGTGCAACGGTTCTTGAGACGGCGGTGCCCAGCGGAGCGGTGCTTGAGATGAAGGGCCCAGTTCAGCGGTCCTTGCCCTGTTCAGCGGTGCTTGCCCTGTTCAGCGGTGCTTGCCTTGGCGGTCCTTGCCCTGTTCAGTGGTGCTTGCCCTGTTCAGCGGTGCTTGCCTTGGCGGTCCTTGCCCTGTTCAGCGGTCCTTGCCTTGGCGGTCCTTGCCCTGTTCAGCAGTCATTGCCCTGTTCAGCGGTCCTTGCCCTGTTCAGCGGTGCTTGCCTTGGCGGTCCATGCCCTGTTCAGCGGTGCTTGCCTTGGCGGTCCTTGCCCTGTTCAGCGGTCCTTGCCCTGTTCAGCGGTCCTTGTCCTGTTCAGCGGTGCTTGCCTTGGCAGTCCTTGCCATGATCAGCGGTGCTTGAGTTGGCGGTCCTTCATTGCCCAGCTGGGCTGTGGTTGGCGGTCATTCATTGACCAGCTGGGCTGTGGCTGGTGATCCTTCATTGCCCAGCTGGGCTGTGGCTGGCGGGGCCCTCCTGGGCAGCTGAGCTGTGGCTGGCGGGGCCCTCCTGGGCTGCAGTACCGGGCCTGTGTGTGTCCTCCTGCACACCTGGGATGGGGCTGGTGGGGCCCTCCTGGCCAGCTGGCCTGCTGCCGGACTTGTTGGGCGTGCTGCCCTTCCCACCCTTCCCTGCACGCTTGTGGCCCTTTCCCACCTTTGGCGGTGTGCCAAGTGGCACCTCACTTCCTGATGGTGCCAATGTAGGGATTTTGGTCCCCAGGGTCTTTGGTCGCTCGCGCCGGGCACTGGCAATCTTAGGATGCTTTTCCAGTGGTGGGCTGGCCGTGCCTTGGCTCCTAGCTGAACTGGATGCCCTTGAGGGTGGGGGACTCCACAGTCCATGGACAACAGTCTTCACTGGTCCCGGTTTTGTGGTGGCTGAGGTGCTGATTGGAGTCTTATGAGACAGACGGGGTGGGGGAGTTGTAGGAAAGAGGTCAAGTTTGGAAAGGAAAATCAATTTGGAAAGAGAGGGACGGGTAGGTGTAGTGGGTATGGGAGTGGAGGAAGAGGATGTGGTTGTAGGAGTGTGAAGTCTGGTGTCTTTGGGTGCAGGTGCATGGGCTGGAGGCTGTCGTGAGGTGGATGGCTTGGAGAGGACACAGGGGACGTGTAAATGGTAGTGGGGGTGATGACTGCACGTGTGCGGAGTGTTCTGGTGGGTGTGCTGGTGATGGACGTATTGGCTGAAGATGTTGTGCATGCAAGTGTGAGTGGAGACGTCACAGGGAGGAAGGAGGGAGATGAGGAGGAGGGGGACACAGTGGAGGCATTGGGTGTTGGTATGTCTGCATGTGGATGTTGCTTGTGTGAATGCTTGTGTGATGTGTGGTGCTTATGTCTGGATGAGCTTCCCTTGGGTGTTGAGGTGTGTGCAGGCTGGTCTGATGGTGTGTCTGGGATAGGCAGAGGTACAGGGGATTGGGTCTGGGTGGAGGAAGTTGGAGGGGGGAGGCTAGAGACACGGACAATTGCTGCTGTCAGTGCTGAGGCCAGAACGTTGAACGATCGCTGATGGGCAGCCTGACCCGAATGAATGCCCTCCAGGTATGCATTACTCTGGTGCACCTCTCTTTGTACACCCTGGATGGCATTCAAAAGGGTAGACTGCCCAACAATGATGGTCCTTAGGAGGTCAATGACCTCCTCACTGAGGGCATCAGGGGTGACAGGGGCAGGGCCTGAGGTGCCTGGGGCGAAGGAGATGCCCACCTTCCTGGGTGAGCGGGCAGGGGGCAAACGCTGAGGGGCTGCTGGGAGGGCGGTGCTGGTGCGCTGGGTGGCGGCTGTACCTGTTGTTGCGGGGGCACAGATGTTGCCGCCACCACAAGGGAGCTCCCTTCAGAGGACGAGTCACTGTCACTGACATCAGCACGAGTCCCCGCTGTGGAGCTCCCCTCGCCCTCCGTCTCACTGGTGAAATCCGAGTCAGTTGCATGGCCCGCCATGGCCATGTGAGATGCAGCTCCCTCGTGCTCCGATGCCACTTCTCCTCCGCCTGATGATGCTAATGCACACATGAACAGAAAGACCACAAAAAAGGGGGGGACGAGAAATAAAGACATGTTGAGTGCATGGATTACCGCTACCGTTGGCGGACAAGACAGACACAGAAGCCCCCTGCACTACGCCGCGCACTTGGGGTCCACTACGCAATCCGTGGGACATGGCCTACAAGCCTATGGACGACAACTGCACACATAGATGACACAGGGCCATGGATACCTGTACTTGGCACCCTACAGAGGTGGGGGGTGGGGGCACAGGGCCATGCCTTACGGAGGGGCCTAGGCTACAGAAATCGCCCTGGCCTAGGGATACCCACAGCCCTCCTCCCCCACCCAGACACTTCCACTGCGCGCAAAGTCAGCAGAATGTATTTGTACTCACCCCCTTGTGTCTGCTGTGATGTCCTCACGCGCCCATCCAAATCGGGGTAGGCCACCGCCAGGATCCGGGACATCAGGGGGGTCAATTGACGACTGGCACCCCTCCTACGTTGGGAGGCCATCCCCAGCAGAGCCTCCGCCGTCTTCCTGCTCCCGCGTCGGATGTCCTCCCACCTCTTCCGGCAGTGGGTGCCCCGTCTGTTGTGGACCCCCAGGGTCCGGACGTCCTTGGCGATGGCACGCCAAATCGTGAATTTCTGGTGGGCGCTGACCTATGTGACATGTACAGGGAGAGAAAAATTGTCATCACCTTCTGCATGCTCGATGTGAGTGGCCCCCCATCCCCACCCTTGCCATGTGGCACATGCTCTCATCTGTCGTTTGATGCATGCCTCAATCGCTCCCCTCCCCACCATCTTTCATCCACCCGACTCAACCCAGGCATTGCCCACTAAGCATGGTCCCAGTGTACTTACCTGTTGGTCTGGAGGACCGTAGAGTAGCGCATACTGGGGGAGGACCCCATCCACAAGTTTCTCCAACTCCTCTGCAGTGAAGGCAGGGGCCCTTTCCCCAGTCGCCTGAGCCATTGTCTCTTCCAGACCGAGGTCACAGCAGCACTTGCAGTGTAGGTCCTCTTCTGTCGAAGATCAAGTATTGAGTGATTAAGCAGATAGAAAATGGCGGTCACGCCCGCGGCGGTGCGTATCTCGGCAGTGCATACCGCGACCGCCGGCGCACATCGTCATTGGCTCCTGAAACCCATAGGGTTCTATGTTAACCAATGCGGCTTAGCGCCGTGGTCTTCGACCGCCTACCGCCGCGGTGTGCCACGCCAGCGCATTGACCTCACATCCCACTGTCACACTTCACAGGTCAGGCAGCCGCCATTTCAAGCGCCCACATGGCCTATTTAAGAACTGCGTCACACATACCTAGGCCATGCACCAACACTCATACAAGCCATTCAATGCATTGGGAATCGTGCTATGTGCAAGCTGTGGTTACGTACCTGTGGGTTGCTTGACTCTGTGCTCGCTGTTGTCCTTCATAGGCACCGTCCGCTGGGACATGCGAGGAGATGGAGGAATCTTCCCGTGTACAGACCGCTGGTGGACCTGTCGACAATGGAGGAACGACATGTCATACTGAAATACAGGCTTGACCGAGCCACTATACAGGAACTGTGTGCCCAGCTGGAGCCAGACCTGATGTCACCCATCCGCCAACCCACAGGGATCCCCCCTCTAGTGCAGGTGCTGTCAGTACTCCATTTCTTAGCAAGTGGGTCATTTCAAACAACAGTGGCCATATCATCAGGGATGTCCCAGCCTATGTTTTCCAAGGTGTTGTACAGAGTGTTGTCTGCCCTGCTGAAACACATGCGGAGCTACATCGTTTTCCCTGAGGTGGGGGATTTGCCTACAGTGAAGGGTGACTTCTATGCCCTTGGACATATACCCAACATCATAGGTGCCACTGATGGGACACATGTTGCTTGGTCCCCCCCAGCAGGAGTGAACAGGTGTACAGGAACCAGAAGAGTTATAATTCGATGAATGTACAGATGGTGTGTTTGGCTGACCAGTACATCTCCCATGTTAATGCCAAGTTCCCTGGGTCAGTGCATGACGCCTACATCCTGCGGAATAGCAGCATCCCGTATGTGATGGGTCAACTCCAGAGGCACCGGGTGTGGCTGTTAGGGGACTCTGGTTACCCCAACCTGTCCTGGCTACTGACCCCAGTGAGGAATCCCAGGACAAAGGCAGAGGAACGGTACAATGAGGCCCATGGGCGGACAAGGAGGGTGATCGAGCGAACCTTTGGCCTCCTGAAGGCCAGGTTCAGGTGCCTCCATATGACAGGTGGATCCCTAATGTACTCACCAAAGAAGGTGTGCCAGATCATCGTGGCCTGCTGTATGCTTCACAACCTGGCTTTGCGCCGCCAGGTGCGTTTTCTGCAGGAGGATGGTCCAGATGGTGGTGTTGTAGCAGCTGTGGAGCCTGTGGAGAGTGAAGAGGAGGAAGCCGAAGAGGACGACATAGAGAAGAGGAACACAGTAATACAGTGGTATTTTCAGTGACACACAGGTAAGAGTAGACACCGACATATTACATTTACTTAATGACTCCTACCTCTCTACTGTCTGACTTTTTCCCCCAGTGTATGGTAACTGTGTTGTGACTTTCCCTTCCGTTTTCAGAGCTGTGGGCCCCACTGCGTGACATCTGCTTTGTTTCCCCATGGACTACAGCTGTGTGACAGCGGTTTGTTACCATCACAATGTGAATGAACATTTTGGCATGGTCATGTCTAATACATTTGTTCTAAATCACATCCAGACTCTAGATTGTTTTGTGCAATAAGTGTTTTTATTCAAGTGCTCTACATTGGATGGGTGGTTGCAAATCAGTGAGGGGTGATGGTGGAGGATTGTCCATGGCAGAGTCCAGACTATCAGTTTCACAGGTGCATTGTCCAAATGCCTGTGGGAAGTGGAGCAGGGGCAGTTTAAGGTTGGACAGGGTGACAATGTGGGACAGTGGGATGACAATCAGGGCGGTATCCTTTGCTGGCGGGGGTCTTGACATCTTACTCTGTCTTCTTCCTGGATCTCAGGGCCCGCTTGCGGGGTGGTTCTCCTTCTGCAGGGGGTGGGGTTCTGGTGGCCTGTTGGTCTTGTGTCGGGGCCTCCTGTCCACTAGCGCCGGCGGAGGTGGTAGGCAGTTCTTGGTGCATGCTAGTGTCAGGGGCCCTTTGAGGTGCCACAGTGTTCCGCAATGTCGTGACTACCTCATTCAGGGCCACTACGATGGTACCCATGGCGGAACTGATGTTTCTTAGTTCTTCCCTGAACCCCATATACTGTTCCTCCTGCAGAAGCTGGATCTCCTGAAACCTAGCCAGGACCGTCGCCATCATCTCCTGGGAGCGGTGGTATGCTCCCATGATGGAGGAGAGGGCCTCGTGGAGAGTGGGTTCCCTGGGCCTGTTCTCCCCCCCTGTCGCACAGCATCCCTCCCAGTTCCCCTGTTTCCCTGGGCCTCTGTCCCCTGGACCATGTGCCCACTACCACTGCCCCAGGTCCCTGTTGTTGTTGGGGTGGTGGGTTAGCCTGGGTTCCCTGTAGTGGTGGACACACCGCTGATTGACGTGTCCTGGGGACAGAGGTATGGGCCTGCTGGGTGGGTGCTGTGCTGGTGTTCCCAGAGGGGGGAAGGTCTACTGTGGCTGTGTGAGGGTAACCGACTGTCCCGAGGTCCCCGATGGGCCGGGCTGTTCATCTAGATCCAGGGAGACAGAGCTGCTGTCCTCACTGTGGGCCTCTTCTGGGGGTGGAGGGGACATTTGTGGACCCTCCTGCGCGGTGATGTGGCGTTCGGGTCCTGCAGGGGTATAAAAGCATGGTTATTGCTTCTGTGTGTGTCATAGCGTGCAATGGGTGGGTGCCTGTGTACCCCAGTGCTGGCATTCCTTTGTGGGGGCTGTTGTGATGGTGGTTGGGGGGGGGTTTGTATGTGTATGTGCAGTGGGCATGCTTAGGTGATGGGTGTCCATGCTTTGTGGACGCATGCAGGGCTAGGTGTTGGGATGGGTGGGTTGTGATGGTGAGAAAGGTGCAAGGAGTAGGATGTGATGGGGGTGAGGGTGAGGGTGGGGGTATGAGTCGGCATGCAGGTGGGGTGGGGGGGAGAAGTAGTTAAGATTTGCCTTACCAGAGTCCATTCCTCAGCCTACTCCTGCGAGGCCCTCAGGATGCAGGATGTTCAAGACTTGCTCCTCCCATGTTGTGAATTCTGGGGGAGGAGGTGGGGTTCTGCCGCCAGTCTTCTGCAACGCGATGTTGTGCCTGGATACCATGGAACGCACCTTCCCCCGTAGGTCGTTCCACCTCTTCCTGATGTCGTCCTGATTTCTTGGGTGCTGTCCCACAGCGTTGACCCTGTCCACTATTCTGCTCCATAGCTCCATCTTCCTGGCAATGGTGGTGTGCTGCACCTGTGCCCCGAACAGCTGTGGCTCTACTCGTACAATTTCCTCCACCATGACCCTGAGTTCATCATCAGAGAACCTGGGGTGTCTTTGCGGTGCCATGGGGTGGTGTGGGTCATGTGTGGGGTGGATTGTGTGGTGCTAAGTGTGGTGATGTGTATTGTTGTGTTGTGTGAAGTGCGTGCAAATATTGCTGGGTGACAGTGAATTGGGCGTCTGGGTGCTCGGATGTCTTTTCTCGGTGCGTGTTCACGAATCTCTAGGAGTGGAGGTTTGTGGGTGATGTGGGTGTGTGTTTTATATTTAATTGGGTGTGTGGGAGTGGTGTGTGTATGTGTCTCAGGTGTGTGTATTTTGAATTGTCCAATGTGGTTGTATTTTGTAAGTGTGTGTGTATTTTGACCGCGGCGGTGTGTACCGCCAATGGAATACCGCGGTTGAAAGACCGCCGTGTGGATTCGTGTGTCGTGATAGTGTGGGCGTATTTCTGTTGGCGTGACGGTGGAGGTTTGGTCATCGCCAGTTTCCCGCTGGCCTTTGGTGTGGCGGACTTTTGTGGATTTCTGTATTTTGGCGGTTTGCCTGTTGTGGGTCAGAATGACGGTTTACCGTGGCTGCGGCGGTGTTATGGCGGTCTTCTAAACGGCGGTAAGCGCCTTTTACCGCCGAGGTTGGAATGACCCCCTGTATGTGTACATTGGCAATTCATGATTGGCATATTTTATTTATTAATAAGTCCCTAGTAAAGTGCACTAGAGGTGCCAAGGGCCTGTAAATCAAATGCTCCTACTGGGCCTGCAGCACTTGTTGTGTCACCCACATTATAAGCCCTATAAACATGGTTCAGACCTGCCACTGCAGTGTTTGTGAGTGCAGTTTTAAACTGCCAATCCGACTTGGCAAGTGTACCCACTTTCCAGGCCTAAACCTTCTCTTAGTTTTTCAATGTTGCAAGGCCTATGTCTCTCATAGGTTAACATGGGGGATGCCTTTAAATATTAATAAAATGAAAATACCTTTTTGGAGCAGATAGACATCTGGAGTTTGGGGTTTCTGAACTCACAATTTAAATATATATCTTTTAATGAAGTTGATTTTTAGATTGTGTGTTTGAAAATGCCACTTTTAGAAAGTAGGTATTTTCTTGCTTAAACCATTATGTGACTCTGCTTGTTTGTTGATTCCCTGTCTGGGTCAGTTTGACAGCTGGGCTGTTTGCACCTCTCCTCTACACAGTGACACAAAGGGAGCTGGGGTGTATCCTGCATATCGTGATGGGCCATCTGGGCTGAGGGGAGGGGAGGAGTGGTCACTTACACCTGAAAGGGCTGTGTCTGCCCTCACACAATGCAGTCTCCAACCCCCTGGTGTGTGTGTCTGAGACCTGGCCTAGGCAAGTCAGGATCTTGAAAACAACCGAGACTTTCCTTTGATGTGCGCCTATTTCAAAGGCAGAAAGGGGTATAAGAAGAGCACTCAAAACCCCTGAAATTCAGATTACTTCAGGAACCAAGAGGAACCTCTGCCAAGAAGAAGAGCTGGAGAAGCTGGAGGAGGAGTACTGCCCCTTTGCCTGTGACTATGCTTTGCTGGGTTGGCCTGCAGTAGCTGCTTCTACCTGAGAGAGGACAAAGACTTTGTGTGACTTCCAACTGGTGAAGAATCTCCAAGGGCTTGAAATTGAGCTTGCCTCCTGTTGTTGAAGTCTCAGGCACAGCAAAGACTTCTCTCTGCCAGCCCTTGGGCTTTCTGCTGAATGTCCTGCCTGCCAAGTGGTGCCCTAACCTGTCTCTGGGCACTTGAAAGATGCAGCTGGTGGAAAAGGACAGAAATCCGCGCAAAGACCTCAGTGTTGGGAAACTTTTGAAGCACCACCCGCTTTGCGGCTGAAATTGACACGCCGCTGGCCTCTCTGCTAAAATTGACGCTCCAGCTGCATTGCAGCTGGGAGATCGACGCAATGTGACTGGAGAAACAACACCCAACACCCACAGTTGCTGCTGTTAATGACTCAAGCCCCCATGCAGTGCGGTTTCTTGACAGCTTTTGACCGAATTTTGACGCAACATCGCTGGGCTCTGAAAAGCAATGCAAAGCCTGCCCAGACCCGAGGAGTCCATCTGGATCGACGCATCGCTCTCTTTGCGGGAGAGAAGAAACAACGCAAAGTGACTCAACCAGAGGAGGAATGACACAGGCTCTCGCTTGGGAGTGAGAAATAGACGCATCGTTGACCTTTTTTCTGAGCTCAGTCACAGGGTTTGGTCAGTGTACCGTTTAGGGAGGAGTTGGTTCCAGGTGGGTGGGAGCCAGCTGAGATGACCCTTGTCTCACTAGGGGACAGTGAGATGGTTCAGAGGACTCTCGTGCCTGATAACACCAAGAAGTACAGGCATCAATGGATAGAGGGTGGAGGCTCCGAGAGACACAGGAGCCAGTGTGACTACAGTGAGGAGTCACCTGTTGTCTGAAGAGCAGATAGATCCCAGTGTACTTCACCAAATAGTTACAGTGGACAACTCAGATCACCTGTTCAGAGTAGCACAGGTTCCCTTTGAATGGGGGGTGGTCTTAGGTTCCTTGAAGGTAGCTGTGAGTCCAACCATGCCTGCAGATTGTTTTCTTGGCAATGACCTGGAGGAATATCCTTGGCAGGAGGTGGAACGCAGGTCCATCAGGGTGATCAAGAGAGCCTGAAAGAGTGGCCCAGGTGTAGGGTAAGGGGTGTGGGAAACCGGCCCCAGTAGCACCCACGGTCCAGGAGAAGGCTGAACCTGAGGGGGAGGCCCTGGAGCCTACAGGGGAACAGTTGGCTGAACTGGGTGAGGTCCCTGAGTTGTCACAGTGGCAGCAGGAAGTGGGGCCCACCAGGAAAGCATTTTGTGAGGCACAGAAGTCATGTCCTACTCTGGAGGGTTTGTGGCAGCAGGCTGCAGACCAGGCGTCCGGCAAGGAGCCTGGATCACATTTGATTTACTGGGAGGATGGCTTCCTATATAGTGAGCCTAAGGTTCCTGAGCCTGGGTCAGCCTGTGTGCTGGTGGTACCCCAGTGCTTCAGAGCCTTTCTACTGGGTCGGCTCATGACGCCCCTTTAGCTGGTCATTTAGGGCAGGACAATACCTTTCAGTGGCTTGTCACCCACTTCTATTGGCCCCAGATGCGCGGGCACTCTGATGCTCATTGTAGGTTTTGCCCAATTTGTCAGGAAAATGGCAAGAGTGGAGGAAAATGTAAAGCTCCACTCCAACTTTTCCCTGTTGTTAGTACCCCCTTTGAGAGGGTTGGTATTGACATTGTGGGGCCTCTGGATCCCAAGACAGTCATGGGCAACAGGTTTATCCTGGTGTTGGTGGACCATCCCACTTGTTACCCGAAAGCCATTCCGTTGAGATTGATCACTGCCCCTGTGGTGGGCCGTGCATTACTGGAGTTTTTTACCCGCATGGGGTTCCCCAAGGAGGTGGTGTCCAATAGGGGTACCAACTCATATGAAGTCTCTATGGATGGTGTGTGGGGTAACGTACAAGTTCACCACACCTTATTACCCTTAAAGCAATAGTCTGGTTGAGAGATTCAACTGCACCTTGAATGGCATGATAATAGGCCTGTCAGAGCCCTTGAGGCGGAAGTGGGACGTCCTCTTGCCATGTCTTCTGTTCCCTACAGGGAGGTGCCTCAGAAAGGGCTTGGCTTTAGTCCTTTTGAGCTGTTTTGTGGCCACCCTGTGAGGGGACCTTTGAGTCTGGTCAAGGAGGCTTTAGAGAAAACCACTAGTAAACCCCCCCAGAATGTATTTAGTTACATACTGGCTCTGAGAAACCAGACTGCCTACTTCAGGAGTCTCGCACAGGAGAACCTGGAAGCAAGTCAGGAAGACATGAAATGCTGTTATGACCAGAATGTCTTTCTGGTTGAGTTTTAACCTGGTCAGAAAGTGTGGCTGATGGTGCCAGTGGAACCTAGGGCAATCAAGGACAAGTGGACTGGGCCATTTAAGGTGGTGGAGCGCAAGAGTGAAGTCACCTACCTGGTGGACTCCCAGGAATCCTTAAGAGTCCTGCATGTGTACCGGCTCAAGCCACACTTTGAGCAGACTGAATTTCCATTCTCCTAGCAACAGATGATGGGGTGGCGAAAGCGAGTGAACCTCTTCCTGGCCTCCTGTCTCCTGGAGAAAAAGATGGGTCTGTGGAGGTAGTGATCCTTTCCCTGACCCCAGAGCAGCAGAGGGACTTTCGCCAGGTGTTGGGTCAGTTTGCCTCACTGTTCTCCCTGATCCCAGGGGTCACACACTTGTGTACACATGACGTGGACACTGGGGACAGCCCTCCTGTTAAACACAAAGTTTACGGCATGACTGACAGGGTAAGGGCTAACATTAAAGAGGAAGTCTCTAAAATGTTAGCGTTGGGGATGATGGAGTTTTTCAGCAGCCCTTGGGCCAGTCCAGTGGTTTTGGTCCCAAAGCCTGCTGCTCCTGGTGCCACTCCAGAACTCTGGTTCTGTGTGGATTACCGGGGACTCTCTGGGCACTTGAAAGGTGCAGCTTGTGGTGAAGGACAGAACTCACGCAAAGACCGCAGTGCGGGGAAACTGTCAACACACCACTCACTTTGTGGCTGAAAAATGACACGCCACCGGCCTCGCGGCTATAATTGATGCTCCACCTGCATTGCGGCTGGGAGATCGATGCAACGTGGCTGAAGAAACAACATGCAATACCCACAGCAGCTGCTGTTAATGACGCAAGCCCCTACACAGTGCAGTTTCTTGATACCGTGTGACCGGATTTCGACACAACATCGATGGGTGCAGAAAAGCAACACAAAGCCTGGCCAGACCCAAGGTGCCTGTCCGGATCGACGCATCGCTCTCTTGTGGGAGAGAAGAAACAACGCATGCTGACACAACCGGAGGAGGAATGACGCACGCTCTCACTTGCGAGTGAGAAATCAATGCATCATTGTCCTTTATTGACGCATGCTCGCCCGTGAAGCTTTATTTTGACGCTACCCAGGTACTTTGTACGCTAACAACGTTCTCACTGTTTTGTAAAGGATTTAAGACTATTTTACTTTTTAAATTCACATCTTGACTTGTGTATGTTGGATTTTTGGCATTTTGATCTTGTTTTGTTTAGATAATTAGTATCTATTTTTCTTAACCTGTGTTGTTTCATTTTGTAGTGTTTTCACTGTGTTACTGTGTGTGTGGGTACAAGTGTGTTACACATTGCTTCTGAAGTTAAGCCTGCCTGCTCGTGCCAAGCTACCAAGGCGGTGAGCTGGGGTTAACTGAGGATGATTCTTCTTTACCCTGACTAGAGTGAGGGTCCTTGCTTGGACAGGGGGTATCCTGACTGCCAACCAAAGACCTAATTTCTAAGACACAGCATAAGGCAATCCCATGAGAGTTCTTCCTCAGGTCCAGAAAATGAACTGACAAGTGTGTCAGAGTTTCCTATTTTTATATTTGGTGCCTCCTTTGAAGTAGGAGATGTTTTTAGAGAATTCCCTCCGAAGTGCTTTGAAGTTTCCTGCTCTCCTTGCCCTAGCTCCAATAACAATGCAGGGGTGACAAGTCCTTTTTGTGAAGGCAGAGCAGAGCCTATTCAGTTGCATGTGGGGCTTTGCCCAGCTCCAGCACCCCCATCCTCTCAGTGATGGCCCATCCAGGAACACCTAATTTCTCTATTGTGTGGCTATCTGAGGGGAATACACCAAGTCTAATTGCCAACTCCATCCAGTCATGTGACCCAAGAATATACTTCTGGCATTAAACAGATAGGGCAGGAAAATTATAACTTTCTAAAATTGTACCTTAAAATCTGACTTATAAATGTAGTAAGGCAACCCAATGCTGTCTTATGGGAGAGACAATCCATACAGTACTGAAAAACAAATGTAAGAGTTTTTCTCTACCAGGACATGTAAAACCTAAATGTACATGTCCAACCTTTTTAATTACAATGCACTCTACCCTATGGCTTACCTAGGGCTGACCTTATCGGTGACATATGCAATAAAAGGAGAATTTAAGGCTTGGCAAGGGGGTTATATTGCCAAGTCAAATTGTCTGTTTGAATCTGCATTCAGGCTGCAATGGCAGACGTGGGGCATGTTTTAAGGGGCTACTTAAGTGAGTGGCACAATAGGTGTGACAGGCTCACTAGTAGCATTTAATTTACAGCCCCTCGGTATATGGAATACCACTCTACAAGGGATGTATGAAAAAAGTATATATGCCAATCAGGTGTAAGTCAATTTTATTCTGATTAAAGGAAAGAGCATAAGCACCTTAGCACTGGTTAGCAGTGGTAAAGTACATAGATTCTAGGTTCAACAAAAAAGACAAAAGTTTAAGGAAAGACCACCCTATGGCTGACAGGTCTAACACATTTTTAACGTGTTAGAAAGTGCTATGTAAAGTTTGTAGGAAAAAATAAAATGATTATGTACTTCACTTTGGTTTTAGGTACATTTTACATGAAGAGTTATATTTTCTTTTCTCAGGCACTAATGTTAATTATTATTAATTTGGTTAAATGTTTAAACAATTTACATTTATAACCTATAAGTCTAGAGACTGCCACTCTCATGGTGGAGGTCTGGACCAGCGCCAATGCGGTGATCCAATCACCACATTACAACCCTTGTGGTCAGACCGTCAGGGAACTGCTAGCTCTGCCAGGATCTTGGATCCAGGTGGTCTGGTGGTGGTGGAGATCCTAATCTGCCAGAGCAGCACTGCAGTCAGCGCTGACCTGCAACCCTAAATAAATGTGTTCACCACCCACAATGTGTAGTGACTCAATTCATTTGGGACTCTCTTTAAGTTGAACACTTATAGCTTAAACTCAAGCTTAATGTTTTTATAGTTTGCAGACAAAAGGAAAAAATTGAAAACTTATTTGGTCCAAAATGTTGGTAATGGGAAATTTGTCATTCTGACGACCTTTAAAAAGCATGTCTTTGTCACTATTTTTTTCTGATGGTAACGTGTCTGTAGTTGTGGTGTCTGCGGGTGTGGTGACTGGGGTGGATGTCTGAGGGTCTGATGTTGTGGTGTCTGTGGGTAGGATAGGTGAGGTGGCTGTAGCACTGAATGTTGGTTTGGTGTCTACAGGTGAGTCAGGTGATGTGTATGTGATGCTGGGGTGTAGGGGGTGTCATGGCAGGTAGTGAATGTTGCAGTGTATGCAGGTGGATGTTGCTCGTTTGTATGCCAGTGGTGTGTCTTGTGGTGCTTATGTTTGTCAGTTCTGCCCTTGGATCTTGAGGTGCATGCTTGCCTGTCTGTTTGTGTACTTTGGCTGGGTCAGGGAAGGGGGGTCCGGATTGGGAAGAGGAAGGTGGAGAGGGGACGTAGACAAAGGGTCACTGACTGCCATCTGTGTGGAGGCCAGAGCCTGGAAAGATCTCTGTAGGCCAGCCATTGCACTGTGAATTCCGTACAGGAATGCATTACTCTGTTGTATCTGAGTTGTCAGTCCCTGGATGGCATTCACGATGGTCGACTGACCCACAGAGATTGACCTCAGCAGGTCAATAGCCTCGTCACTGAGGGCAGCAGGGCTAACAGCGGCTGGGGCAGAGGTGGCTGTGGTGAAGGAGACGCCTAACCTCTTGGGTGGGGAGCTACATGGATGGTGGTGATAGAAAAGGAGTGGTGGGAAGTTAGGGTGCTGGGGTGGTCCCAGATGGGTCTGCCACCTCCAGGTAGTGGCCACTGGAGGAGGATTCCAAAGATGATATACAGTTTCTGTCTCCATGTTGCACTCCTATCGCCCTCCAGGCCACTGGGTCCCTCGGTGTTGGTGTTCTCTTGACTGGTGGTCCCTTGGGCAGAAGCTTCCCCACTCGGCTGGGCCCTGCCTCCTTCGCCTACCGATGATGATGCTGCAAAACAGAAAGTGATGTATGGTCGTCACATTCTCTATATACCAATTCTATCACACCTTACACATCAGTAGCATTACATCCAGTTGACCAACACCCCCAGGTAGTACCAGTTAAGTGCCAACATTGTGCCATAAGAAGATACAATGTATGTCCCTCAATAAAAACATTTTACACACTGGCTAAGCCACCTATCTCACACCTATAATACCACAATATCAGTAGACCTATCATACTGGCCATTCCATGACAAGGTGTCTTTGCCACATGATATAGGGTCCCTATCCACAGCAACCTAGTAAAGCAGCACTCAAGCTATAATTCAGAAATGTGACATTGATTTCCACAATTCAAATACACAAACTCAACACATACTAACAAATAAGCCTAATGTCATGTACCATAATGTCATGTACCAGACAATGAAACATATTGTCTAGTATTCTCTAGACACCCTGGTATAAACAAGCCATAATCACTTCATGTCACATAGTTAACATCATGCACAATGGATAAATACAATCATGCAACTCCTCTAATTTCCATACTCTAAATCTTTCTGGATGAAAGAGTCTAAACACATGTCACCTACATATGTACCAATAGTGATATATGAAAGTATTCTAAATACCTGGTAGACCAAGGCATCTAAGTCATTGTCCTCCTGAAAACAAGGTATATCAGTCATATAAGGGCCTAGTAAGCTCAGAGCATTTACCCACACACAACAGCTAGTATATCTTCTGTTTGTAGTCAATGGACCACTGTCATGTGCATGAGGGTGCCAGTCCAAATGACCTAATCATGTAATCATTCCATTAATAGCCCAATGACTGACTGGGTGGCAACATCACTATCCACACATCAGATATGACTACCATTTACCTGTGACAAATTTCTGAGAGACAAACCACATCTGATGCTACAGTGGATGATCCACCGGCTGTGGGTCCTCATGGTCTGCACTTTTTTGGCGATGGCACACCATATCCCTTTCTTCTGATGGGTATTGACCTGCATGGATGACACAGACAAGAATAGAATGTCATGTCCACATGCGCCATACCAAAACAAGAAGGGTGAAAAACAAGTTAGTGCACATGTTCATAGGACATTGCATAACTCCTAGATAAGTTGTTATATTAGATACTTATGAATCCCTGCTCTCATTATATATCACACTTTGTCTACCCATCACCATATATCATGTCTCTATCAATCTGTCCTCCATTCTCACTCTGACTCATCACAAATCCATTCTACTACTTTTATCTCCTAAATAACCCTGCCTAACATCTAACTCACCCAAATCCTCACTTTACTACCATGATCTCCCAAACAACCCTACTAAATTCTCCCACATTTATCTCACCCTGCTCCTATGATCTCCCTAACCCTCTACACAGACTCTTCCCTCCTCCATACCCCTTGTCCTCGCTCCAAACCTAAATCCTATTACCATAAACTCCCAATTAACACTTCTGGATTCTTCCCTCCTCCACCCCTCCATTACTCTAGTCAATCCAACTAACAAACTCACATATCTGTGGCTCAAATTAACTCATAATAATACTAACACTGCACTCATATTTCCCTGTACTAATCCACCACTAATTCCTTTTGGGTTCCGGAGTAGCGTGCTACTCACCAAAAAGTGCTTTGGCCACGTCAGGCGTAGTAAGTGCTATATAAATACTATTACAATACAATACAATACATAGCCATACACAGACTGTCTTCAACATCCCCTTCAATGATAGATGAACATATGCAGTCATGCCATGTGTGATGTTGGAACAGGAATGCAGCATACATATCCAGCAACAGGTGTCAGCTTGTTACATATGACCAGACCACATGCATATCTGTAAAGATAGCATTCCTGGCAACGTTTGTCATTCCAGCTTCAGTTATCATGTATTACAGACAGTAGATGTGCCAGGGAACATGCATCATACACTCTTGACTATCTCTAAGTCCATATAGTCTATCATAACACAGATGCACATGCCCATCTACCCACACATATCACCACATCCCTTCATTCTGCCACATTGCTTGGACATCATCACAAAGTTTACCCATCATCCATTGATTTTCATAACAATGGATAGATGGGGAAATATACATATGTGCACATGGTGTATTTACATGTTCCTCTGGTGCACCATAGAGCTGTCTATACAGGGGTAGGACCTCTTCCACCAGCTTACCAAGCTCCTCTAGGGAGAAGGCAGGGCCCGTTCACCTGTAGGACATAGCATGATTGCTCCCAGGGACAGTTCACAGCAGCTCAGGCCGTGGAGGTCTTGCTGGCAGAAGTGTCAGGAGTCAAGTGAGAGATGAAGTATGAGATGGCAATCACGTCCACCACGTAAGACACCGTCACCACTAGTGGACTTCGTCACTGGTACAAGACTGCCAAAGGCAGCAATGTGTTCCATTGGTAATGTTCATTGCTGTTTTATCCACCTACCACAATGACAACTTCCACTAGCATAGTTAGGTCATTTCCTAATGTCCAGTACAGTAGGTCAGGCAGCAGTCATTTTAAGGCTCCTAGGCAATCAGTAAAGTTAGATCAAAGTTGCATCACAAGCTGTGACACATATTTACTACCTTGTGTTCACTGCTGGCTTTGATCAAACATGTAGGAAAATGCAGGATTTATGTACAGGTTGTAAACTTGATGAGTTAATAGTAACATAACTTCAGTGGCATAGTCAGCACACCAATAGCAATTGGCATTTGTGTCTTATCAATGTGAAACATGGTAAGTATGTCATTATCACAGAGACTTTTAGTGACAACCTTCTCCATTTCTAAATCATGATTGAGGAAAGGGAATGTCATTGCAATAAGAAGTCATTATTGCCTAGGTAAATACTATGTACAATGTTTCTACAATTTCATATGGCATGTCCGTGCATTATGTGTGACATGTATTTTAACACTTACAAAGAGAGAATGAGTGAAACACATACGTCTTGGTTTTTCACACCTACTTACCCTGCATGAGAAGAGTGAGAGAACCTCTAGTGCACCATCAACTAGCAGACCTGCAGACCATGGAGAATCAACATATCGTCCAAATCTACTGCCCGGATAGGCATACAATCATGGATCTCTTTGTCAGTTGGAGCCAGATCTGATGCCTGACATTCGTAATCCCTATAGCATACCACTCATTGTACAAGTCATGTCAGTGTTGTAATTCCTGGCCACAGACTCCTTTCAAAATACTGTGGCCCTAACTGCTGGATGTCTCAGCCTATGTTCAGCCTGGTTTTGAAGGCTGTGCTGTCTGCATTATTGAAACTTCTGGAAAGCTCCATCAGATTTCCACAACCTGTAGATTTGGCCCATGTGAAAGCTGATTTTTATGCTTTGGTGCACATTTGTGGTGTGTGCCATTGAATGCTCCCATGTAGCCTTGGTTCCCCCAAAAGCCAATAAACAGGTGTACAGAAACAGGAAACACTACCACTCCATTAATGTCCAAGTAGCCTGTTTGGCTGACCTCTACATTTCACAAGCTTATGCAAGATACCCGGGGTCAGTCCATGATGCCTTCATCATGCAGAACAGTAAATTCCCACTACTGATGATGAAAGTACATAGAGAGGGCCTGGCCGGTTGGTAAGTCACATGTCATGTGTTTCTACAACTTTTACCTGCTACCAAATGTGTGGGTGCCCAAGATTTAAGTTTGCCTCTTTGTAACTATTTATAACAGGGGACTCTGGCTATCCAAACTGTCCTTGGTTGTTGACAACTGTGAGGTACCGAACCATGCCAGGGGAAGTCTGCTTCAGTGAAGCCCATGGAAGGACAAGGTGTGCCGTGGAGCAGACTTTTGGGCTCCTGAAGGCAAGATTCTGTAACATTGATAAATCTGGTGGAGCCCTCCTCAGTATGTCAAATCATTGTTGCCTGCTGCATGCTCCACACCCTTGTCCTTAGATGTCAAATCCTATATACCAGGTGAGGGGGAGCCAGCAGTTCCAGTGGTGAGAATGTAGATGTGCCAAGTGAGGATGACTATGATGATGATGAAGCTGGAGACATTAAGGCAGATCTCATCAATCAGTACTTCACTTGACTGTAGTATGCCATGTCCTGTAATTTTACTAACTCAGTGGGATTTTGGGGGGTTTATGGATACTTTAACAGGGTCTTAGTATGACCATCACACATTTCATAAGTAGCTTCAAAGCACATTACTCAGATGTCCATGCAGAATATTACATTGAGTAATGTGCAAATTTCTGATCGCCATAGTCTAAGTTTGTCACAATGCACATTCATGAGTTATGATTTTATATGAAGGAAGTAGCTGTATAATGTTTTACAATCAATTCCTGCCTGCATCTTATGTATTATATTATTATTTTGCAGATTACTTCACAAGGTCATCCTCATTTGGCAATATCTGAAAGTGTCACAGTCAGGTGGGATTTGCAAACTGACATGTGAAGTGAAAAAAGATTGAACCAGGTACTATCAGTCATCAGATATGTGGAGTTTGAGTTCTATGCCCAGACTTTCAGGACAGTGGGATGGTAGTGTCCTATGTCACACTACGGACCAGTTTGCCATAGTAGGTTGGCCCTGTGGTGCGATGTGTGTGGTCTTGTGTCTGACACATGTCATCCTGTTTAATCCATACCCACAGCCATCTCAATGGCTTTGTTTTTGGTAAGACCTTATTTGTATGTAGCTATCACTATGCTTCATCATTTCAGGCCACTGTGCATGTGTACCAAGACAGACATAGGTGAGTAGCATGCCTACTGATACCTGTCCATGGCAAGTGGAAGGTTTCATGACTGGGGGTATTTGTACAGGTCTCTGTCTGTATTATGGGGTATACTAATTGGGGAGGTATGGCATGGGTATTTGATAATGATTTAGTTGATGATACAGTGAACCAATCTGTTTGCCAGTTTGGATAGTGAAAGGCTGGCATGTCTCTAACTTCTGTGGTCTATTGGATGATAGTTATTCACACATATACTGAGTCATTAAAGTGATGAGCAGTACTTTACTATGTGATCATTTGCATTTTCCCAACCTATATGTAGGAAAGTGCAATGAAAGTGATAATAAGTTTGTCCATCAGTATCATCAAATAAAACATTTACCCTGATTAAACAGTACATGTGAGATGGGAAATTAACAGTTGGCACATTTGTGCATATCTTTTATGTGCAAGAGGTATTGCAGTTAACAGTTAAATATAGCTGAAAAATAACTCTCACACGTGATTTGTGGTTTAGTAGTGTTTAATAAGGAGTGCATATTCAAGTGTGGGACTTGGATCAAATCAGATGCTTATAAACAGTGAAGGGTTCAGTCATGGTGGATGAAATCATCAGGGTAGCTGCAACAAAATTTGAGGTCTCAAGTCCAGTGTTCTTGTACCATTGGAAAATGGAGATTGGTCGTAGGACAGTCAACAGGGTCTATCAGCAACAAACAAGGGGAACACATCAGTAGAGTTTCACTTTCTGGCAGTGGTTGAAGTCTAAGAACCTTCTCCTCCTGGATACTTAGGTGGACGTCCATGCTTGCGGGGGTTTGTCAGCTAGAGAGGCAGGAGTGTCTCAGGCATGTTTTTCCCCTGGCAGGGCCTCGATTCCACTGGCTGTCACAGGAGCAGTTGTCACATTGGTAGTGGAAGGGGACAGCTGTTGTGGACATAACGTACTCAGGGTGGTATTCATGTCTCTCAGCACCCCTGCAATGGCAGCCAAATGGTCATTGTGGGCCTCCCACTGCCTCATTACTTCCTGGTGAGTGTCTCTTTGAAGCTTTATGATCTCCCCCATCATGGTAAGTACCTGACCCTTCACACCTTTGGATTAATGGTAAGCTCCTAAGTCTTGGGGATGGTGTCCTGGCCAGTTGTATCCCTAGGAGTCTCCATCCTCAGGCCTACACCATCCCTCCCATGTACCCTACCTCCAAGTGCCTCTGCCCCTGTTACTGTTTGCTCACTCCCACTGGTGCCAGGTCTATCATTGTCTGGATTTACAAATGGTGACTCAGGTACCAGTACTCAGGGGCACATCATGGTTGACACTGTCTTTGGAACACAGGACTGGGGGCAAATGGTTGCCTGAGTTGTTGTAGCAACAGGGCTAGGAGGAGTTGATGTAGCCAGGGTGAGGCTGAGAGTTGTTGACCGACCAGTTTCCCCAGATGGGCCAGAGTCATCCTCAATGTCTACAAATCCAGGGGTGATTTACACACTGAGGGCTTCATGCAGAGGGGAAGAGGCTGTCTCTGGTGTCCTTTCCATTGTCACAATTGCTAGGTTATCCATAGGAGAAGTGGAACACAGTTACTGAAAATTATGCAACAAGTAACATCAAACGTTGACCGGTAGGAATGCTATGTGACATGCACACAAAGCCTTTACTTGATCTCCTGACATGACATTGATACCTGCTTCTAAACCTGGGTTAGACCTATGTGGGAAACAGAGGCTTCCTATATTGTACACCTTGCTACAAGATGTTGGAGTATCTTGGTGGTTAGATGTCTGTTCATAGACTCATATCTTGTCTGCTAAATTAATTTACATTTTAAAGTAATCTCCAAGTTAGGTGTATGGCATCATTGAGTCAACTAACAGCTGCACAATGTACAATGAAAACAGAGCAGACCAACATTATGGGAGTAAGCATTATAACCGGGCCTCTGTATGGGTGTATTCCAAGTACACCTAGCTTCCTATAAGTGTGTGCCCCCAGGTGGGTACATTACGTTATTTGAATGGAGATTTAAAGGCCAGTTTAGCAGGGAACACAGCTGTAGCTGTGTGTTGGATGGTATTGTACTGGCAGATGCCCATAGCTTTGCTGGCATTGTCATAGACTATACAATTGTGGCGCATTCAGGTGTGTTGAATTGTTTGTTAGTTTAACATGCAAAGACATTTTATTTGTAATACGCTGTTCTGGTTTTCTTTATGGTGGAACAGTGCCTGATGGGAATTGAAGTGCTATTAGTCCCTGTAAAACCCATTCCATACATAGGCACTTGGGCCCCTGCTGAGTTTAGTTGACATGTGGGATGGCAGAGAGGGGTATTTGGACAGTTGGACACAGGAGTAGTAAGTGGTTTGGCAGTTAAGATGTCAAAAGGTGATCAGTGATCATGTAAACAAAACTTTAGGGTGACATCATAGGTGTTGTGACTTACCTGACTCGACTTCCCCTAGGTATCCCTGTCAAGCCCTCAGGATGCAGGATGTCCAAGACCTTCTCCTCCCATGATGTGAAAGTAGGTGGAGGAGGTAGAGGCCCACCACCAGTCTTGCTGATGGCCAAATGGTGCCTGGCAGCCATGGAACAGATCTTCCCCCTGAAGTCTTCCACCTCTTCCTTATGTCCTCCCTTGTGCGTGGATAGTTGCCTACAGAATTGACCCTGTCGACTATTCTTTGACAAAGCTCCATTTTCCTGGTGATGGATGTTTGCTGGACATGTGCTCAAAATAGGTGTGGCTCTACTCTGATGATTTCATCAGCCATGTCCCTCAATTCATCATCTGTGAAACAGATGTTTTTATGGGGACATGGTAGTGGTAAGGATGCAAATAAATAAGGAAATTGAATTGGTGGTGAAGTGTGGGTGCTGTGAGGTGAGTGGATGACTCATGGTGTCTAATGTATGGGATACAGATTGTTGTGTTGGGTGTATTGTGCAGGTGTGTGATATGTGCAATGTGAAGTGTGTAGGGATGACTAATCTGTGCATACTGATGTTTGAGTGCGGCCTTTATTGAGCTTTGTATGTCATTTTGGTTGCAAAAGATTGTGGGGTGTGAAGGGATGATTTTTATAGTGCAGTGCATAGGTGTGTTGGATGTTCAGATATGTGTCAAGTGTGGGGTTTCCAAATGATCCAATGTGGTGTGGTGTATAACTGTGGTGACCGCCGACCACCGCGGTTTGGACAGCCATTGGTTTTCCACCATGGAAGAACTGCTTTCGTGATTTGTGGGTCGTAATAGGTTCGGTATGTTTATGGCAGGTTGACAGTGCTGTTGGTGGGACCAGGGTGTCAATGGCGGTGATGGAATTCTGGGTGTTATTTGGCAGGATTGGTTGTGTAACTCGTAATAGAGCATTCTGTATGACCACCAACATGGCAGTCTTTTGGCGGCCGCCACCTTGGCGGGCTTACCGTCAGACCGCCAAACTGGTATTTGATTGTAACTATGCATCTGTCAAGAAATCTTTTTCTCTGCGAGTATAATGTATGGAAGACAGAAATGTTTTTCCATATTTTATCAACCAACTAAATCCCGCTACAAGAAGGCAATCACTTTTTAAAGACACAAGGTTAGTTTGTGTTCTATGTGGAACAAGAATATTAAGAAGTTGAGTACTGATAGTCAGTATTTGTTTGTTGTAACTAAAACCAGATCTTATGCATATTATTGCAGTTTACTTGCATTTCTGTCATTGCAAAGTCGTATGTTTGTCATTTGTTAATTCGTTGTGTGGCCTTACCTAAACAATCAGAATTGGATGTACTTTAAACACTATGATAAATATGAATTAATATCACACTTTGCACTTTGAGATGAAAGTGAAGGGATGTAACAAGAATATTCATTTAAACACTTGTATCTTTATTATTGGGGCTGAGTATGTATGTCTTTATCGGAAAAGTGGTTAGATAAATCACTTTTTTTAAACCAGAAATCACTCTTGGATAGTCAACTTTAGTATCATGTCTTTATTTTGTGAATTGCAGTCTAAGCTATGTCTTAATCTGGATCATACATTAATTGGAACCTGTGGAGATTCTATTGATTTAGGGTTATTTTTCTAG
Organism: Pleurodeles waltl; assembly: GCF_031143425.1. Classification (NCBI taxonomy): domain Eukaryota; kingdom Metazoa; phylum Chordata; class Amphibia; order Caudata; family Salamandridae; genus Pleurodeles; species Pleurodeles waltl. The sequence goes on from NC_090439.1 coordinate 81,113,224, forward strand.
AGTGTAACAAGGATGCTGACACAGCCCAGGTGGATCTGGGCATATATATGGGGCCATGCGGTCACTGCGGTCTTTATTACATGAATACACAGCTTTGAAGATGGTTTTCTGTTCCAGCAGGTGAGAATGTGCAATGAATTATGGCTAAAGGTCCTTTTCTTTTTGTTTGAGTGATAATGGGGTATTTTGTCAGTATAAGAATGTTTTATATTGTTTCAATGGTCAGACACTTCTATGGAGGATGGTATTTTTGGTTTCAACAGGTGAGGTATGTGTTAAGTACATGAACGGCATTAATATTTTTTTAAGTGAGTTTTCTTTAACTCATATTCCTAGCATAGAAACTGTACAAGAATGTTCCCCTTGAAACTCACATAGTGCAGAATATTTGCTCTGTAACTGGATGTTAAAGATATGATTAAAAAACATTTCAAGATGGATTGTGATTTTGTCCTGTGGGTAACTCAGTTCAAGCTCTATATAGCTTTATGTATTTATGTTTGTATTTCACACTCAATTTAGCCTTAAATTGGTAAATTGCAGTGTCCTTTAAATAGTAACATATTGCATGACAATGCAGCACATTTTAATAAAAGTGAGCACCCAGTTATAATATTCAAGGATCCTTGATTAATTTGAGCATCCTTTATTTTTTTCGTTTAGGAATATATTATTTTTCCAGCTCTTCATACTTTGAAATGTGTTGTCCTGGTGCTCTGAGAAATGCTACCTTCGAACTTTCAGTGTGTGGCTGTTCTTAACTTTGAAGATAATGTTGCAGATTTGATACATAGCAGTTGAGATAATGGGTTAGTGCCTTGTAAATGTAAGTGTGAGCACTATATAGCCAATGATACATCAAATTATAAAGGATATATGATTATAAAAAAGTTAGTATCATAGACCATTGAAACTAATACCATAGAGTTTCTATTAGTTGCCATGTGAATGTTAGTACACATTTGTAATGCATAGGGACCTTTTTGGCTCCATTTAACCACCATTTTGTTTGGAGCTTTTATGAGAGTCTATTTAGCATTCACTAGTAGACTATAGGCCTCATTATGAGTTAGGCGATCCGTGGACTGCCATAGCGGCATTGGCATTCCAACCACTGTCAGGTTGGCGGTCGAACCATCAGATTATGAGTTATGCTGACCTATGAAGCAAAGACTGCTGTGATCCCGCTGGCTCCGCCAGACAGCACAGACCGCCATGGTAATGTGGCAGCACAAACAGGCCGGAAGAGTCAGTGTTTCCACTGGACACATTATGAGATTGCACACCGCCTATGTGACCATGACGGTCCAACCACCACTTCCCAACAGGTGGAAAGGGGGACTTTAAATGGAGACACTCACCTACAGGCAGCCTTATATGTCCGGTGCCACCATGGAGCCCATCACTCACGTCCTGCTGCTGCTGCTCATCATCATCGAAGGTGCACAAAATCAATGACACTGTGGGTGCAACTGACCATAAGGACACACACCTACCTGTGTTGTTAATGGCACCAACAAATCGTTGCGCCGTCAACCACTTTATATGGGGGTCACACTATAGACACCAAGTATAAGTCTCATTGTGTCCTACATCAGAATTATATACAAAGAGGGACACATTCACAGTCACGGTATGCCCCCCTTTGCGCAGGTCACTCACACTGCACCATACCAAAACACTACACAAAAACACGTCTGCCCATCTTAGCCACAGAGACAGTGAAATGCACACAACATTGTCTCACACAACACCAACAACACCGCAATATCACATCTACAATTACAACTCACACACTCACATTCCTCACATGCCATGGACTCTCATCACATTCAACATACATATGTATAAATGTGGCATAGTACACAAACACCACTGACAGTCAACAGCCGTGCAATGGACACACGTATTGCACACATTGCAACACAATGGAAGGGCAATGGGATGTACAATAGTTTAAAAGCCAAATATACAAACCTCACTATACAAACAATACCTGCACAATATGGATGGAGCCAGCTGGAACACCCAGGGAAGGAGGCTGCACTGGAGCACATATGACCATGCAACTGTCCATAAAACAACATTTGCACTGGAAATGGCCCTTCAGGTAACTCTGGGGCAAACAATACTAGACTCAAGTGACATGCCTATATGCACAATGTGGAAGTGCAAATGAGCAAAGCACATCCAACTCCAACTGCATGGGACATATCCTACATGAACTAGGTGCAAGGTATGCATAGCTAACTGGGCACCTGCACAGGAAAATGCAAACAAAGGTAGCACAATTCAAAACACTGCATGTCTGCACAAACAAAACACAAGCTAACACACATCAAATAGATACATAATCCATTTCATGGGTGAAGCTTAACACCATACATGCTAACATTGGACTACTTACCAGAACAAACAGTACACAATGGCATGACACCTCCAATACATTTACTCTCATGTATTGATACAGTCAACATATACGCTTGTCTTGGGGGACACCAGCACTGCCCACAAAGTCAGAAATTGCAAACAACAGCAAATGGATCAGCAAGCAGGCTGAAACACATACCACTGTAGGCAGACAACACAAGTTACTCGGGAACAGCATAAAGATAGAAAAGGAATTGCAAGACAAATATATACTCAAAACAGGAAAGGGCATCAAGTAGGCAAGCAGGCACCTCATGGATCATCATTGGGGGGGGGTTGGATGCGGGAGGTGGGGTTTGGTCTTTGGTTTGGGAGGAGTGGTCTCCTTTTTAGGAGAGGTGGGCTTCTTTGAGGGGAGAGATATGGGTGCTTGCAGAGGGGCAGGGGAGGCCTTGGTGGTGAAAGGGATGCAATGGGAGGTGGGTAGATGCCTCTTGTGTTTGGGATGGGATGGAGGGAACAGGGGAAAGATTAATGTCAAACAAGAAAACTTTCATAGGGACATGCGGACGGGGAGCAGAAGGGATGGGAATTTGAAGTTCGAGGGAGTGGTTATATGCTGTGTTGGTGTGGATGTCGTGGATGTGTGCTTCTGGGAGGTATGCTTGTGTTTGGTTGGTGTCTGTTGGGTGGGTGCGTGAGTGCATTTGTGTGTCTTGGGAGTTTGGGAGCTGGAGATGCTAGGGATGTGTGGTGGATGTGTGTCTCTGTTGGGGTGGTGGCTGTTGGTATGCTGGATGTGGTGGATTTCTGTGTGTCTGTCTGGGTGGTGTCTGCGGGTATGGTGCTTGTGGTAGATGTCTGGGTGTCTATTGGTGTGATGTCTGCAAATATGCTGGGTGTGGAGGGTTTGTCAGTGACTGTTGTGGTGGTGACTTGTGGGTGTGGTTGATGCTGTGTGTGTAATGCTGGGGTGGTGGGGGTGTTTGGGGAAGTGGTGATTGTTGTTGTGTCTGTGGGTGTCTCTTTTTTTCTTGCGTTCTGGTGTGTTTTGTGGTGCTTGTGTCTGTGTGTGCTGCTCTTGTGTGTTGAGATGACTGTGTATAAATCTGTCTGTGTGCTTTGGATAGGTAGGGGAAGGGGGGATTTGAATTCAGGGAGATGGAGGGGGGACAAAAGGTGGGGGGTGACTGACTGCCATCAGTGAGGAAGCCAGAGCCTGAAAAGATCTACATAGATCAGCCATTGCACCATGAATGCCTTCCAGGAATGCATTTGTTTGTTGGAGTTGGGTTGCCAATCCCTGGAGCGTATTCACAATGGCTGGCTGACCCACAGAGATACATCTGAGGAGGTCAAAAGCCTCATCACTCAGGGGAGTAGAGGTAATAGGGGATGGGGTGGAGGTGCCTGAGGCAAAGGAGAGGCCAACCGTCTTTGGTGTTCGGGCATGGCGATTTGGGTGGGGAGCAATAGGGAGGGCAATGTTAGAATGAGGGTGGCGGACAAAGATGGTAGAAGGGGATGCCAGAATGGGTCTGCCACCACCAGAGAGTGTCCACTAGAGGAAGAATATGATAACGAATAGGATGTTCCTGTCTCCCCTGTGGCTTTCTCCTAGCCCTCCATGCCACTGGGTTCCTTTGTGTTGGTGGTGTCTTGATCAGAGCTCCCATGGCCTGATGCTTTTCCGGTCGGCTGCACCCCGTCTCCGCTGCTTGCTGGTGCTGATGCTGCAAATATAAAGAGAAATAGAGTTATCAGATGTCCATGATCATACTTAAACAACAGCCCTGATTAGCAAACAATATCCTGATATTAAGAAGGCCACAGCAACAAAGTCCACCTAAATGGCCCATACATATGCCATAACATTTGCATGCATGCCATCTGAACTGTCAGCACTTGCCCACCAGAAAACCAGGATCTCAGACAACTACAATAGCATGGCTGAAGTTGTGCAATCACAATAACCATTCAATAAATAGGAGACCCTATCACACTCAAAGCTTTGCTCCATGGAGTAGACCTCAGGTACCTGTTGTCACACAATAGTAGGCCAATTCCAATGCATTCCCACAGCTCCCACAGACGGTGATGCCAATATCTATTTGTCACATACATAATGACCCAACAATAAGAAATGATGCTCCAAAATCCATGTTGCTGACAAAAGTATAATCACCTGTAGAAGGTGTCATGGAAAAACTTATGTCACACTGGAATCAGTTCCACTATGCACACCTTACCAAGTAATATTTTTCCCTATAGAGATAGTATTGTTGATGCTCAGATAGGTCACTCATGTGGCATGGAAAAGGACACTGCAGCCATCATGTGCAATATGTTAGGGAGAGATGTCCCCAGAATCCATAACACAATGAATCAGCGAGCTCCAGGCCAATAACACTAATGTTTGGTACCCCTTACGATGACCTACTGTGAGTGCATTAATAGACAGCATCAGTCCCTTGGATGTTGGAGAGGCCCAGAGATTTGCACGTACTTGTTGAAGGCCCTCAACATTTTGCCCAACTGGAAGCTACATTGTTGCCTCCATTATGGTCATGTAGACCCAGATGTCTGTTTTGGATGAATGCTTGTTCCCCACACAAATGTGTCTCCAACATAAATGCAAGTCACTCTATGATGCTGGCCAACAGTCAGGTCACAAACCTTACCCATTACACATGTGCAGTGCACTTTTCCACATGATGCCACATCAAGGGGATACATTTTCACATTGTTGCTCAGAACTCTAGGCCTACCTGTAATGTCCCTCATTGGGACTGCAACTGTAAATGCCAACTGACATTATATGATGTGTTAGGGAATGTATCAACCAATAAACAATAGTGACACACTGCTGTCTGTGGCAAAATATGAAATGTACCCCCATTATATATGTCTCATTCCACACACAGTTTGCCATGCACATATATGTGAGGTAATACAGACACCATTGCATCAACATAGGTAAACCATCCATAAAACAACAGCTTAAAAATGTTTCTCAAAAGAAAAAGGGACACATGATGATGACATGTAGGCACAAGGAATGTTAAAAAACAGTGATGGCACATCAATCATGTCAATGGACATTCCTCAATTACCAAGGGAAAGTATTGATACATACCTGACCCAAAGAACAATGTAAGTTCTAGCACGTGTGTGTTGTCCATCTGCACATTATAGACTGCAGTGAGACACCAGCACCCATCATATGATTAAGACAAATGGCCTCTGGGTGACAGATGCCTATTTACTCATTTACCCGGACAGATGGCTGAGGACAGTGATCCATCACTTACTTACTTTAGGCCTGTAATATTGAGGAGCTGTAGTCCCTTATATAGAAATCACACATACTACAACAACAAACAGCATTGTTAGAAATGGGGTTTCTGGTTGGCTAGGGTATGCACCTAAGCCAGGCAAAATCTACCCACTCTAGTGAGGACAAGGGAGTTACACATCCAAGATAACCCCTGCTCATCCCCTTGGTAGCTTGACATGAGCAGTCAGGCCTATCCCAGAGGCAATGTGTAAAGTGTTTGTACAACACACACAACACACTTAACACACTATCCCCCCACAAAGGAAACACAACACCCAGTTATATAAAAATAAACAGTATTGTACAAAACATTATTAGACCAAACACAATATGTCAGTAATACCCTGCTACCCAAACAGGTGTCAGAACAATACACAGTACTGTTACTCTGTAGAGATCAGCAGTAGTCACACATAACATACAAGTTATTTATTATTTTGCAACATAAACATTAGTCAGGAAACACTACTACACAATACATTTGCCATGACAGTATCATAAATACCCATACTAGGAACATTAGAAAACATATGGCAAGTCATGAAAACATTTTAGCATATCATGCCCATAAAAGGAACATCAGCAAAGATATGGCACATCTTAAGAGAAAACAGGTTAAGATACCAGTCCATAATGTCTATACCAGGAACATTAGAAAAGCGTATTTTGAAATAGTACCTGTTTTTATGAAGACGGGGCACCTCTAGTGCCATGAAGTAAAATAAGGGGGCCCATGTGCTCCTCTGTGCAAAACGGGAGCCTTGTGGTAATTTAGGGGAGGGGGTGGCACACACCCTTTCCATTTTTTTCTATTGTGGACCCTCCTGGGACCCGTGATCTCTGGGGCCTCCCCCCAGACCACCATAGGCAAGCCAAAAAAACAACAAGCGGACAATGCGGTGCGCGGGGCCTTCGGCAAAGCTTCTGCCCCACCCACGGACTCTCAGGGCAAAATCAGGGCTCCGATGGGGCAGGGGGAACCCCAATGCGGCTTCTTTCCCCTGCTTGTCCTCCAAGACACAGATGAGGGGCTTGGTGGGGCAGGGAGCCTCCGATGAGGCTTTCTCCCCTGCCCATCCTCCAAAGAGGAGAGAAGTCCACCCGGGCCACAGCGGTGAAGCGGGCAGGAGTTGGAGCTGTCAGGTGAACTGGCGGTGCTCTTCGGAGCATGCTTCACCACGAGGGAATTGATAGGAGCGCGCTCACTCCTCTCTTCACCTTGCGGTACTTGGGGCAGCAGCGTGCTTCAGACGCGCTTTTGATTTTGGTCAGATAAGCCGACGGGGTCGTGGCAGTGATTTTTAATGGCAGAAGCACTCCCAGGGTGCGGACAAGGTTTAAAACCACGTGACTCTCCAGGCGCTTTTAGAATGCTACAAAGTCGCTCTCAAAGCATTATAGAGTAATTTAAAAGCGCTCTTCCAGGTGCTATATCTGGAAAAAGGAAGCACTCCTCATGCACTTTAGGCAGCTGCAGGGGTCAGGGGCCAGAAAACCCCACCCCTGGAGGACACAGCAGATATATCACAGGGCAGCAGGGCCCAGCAGCAGGCCAGCACAAAGCATTTGCAGGCAGTTGGCAGTTTCTCCAGGTGACAAAGCAGGTCACATGTCAGCACAGCAGCAGCAGTCCAAGGAGGTTCCTGGTGAATCCCTCCAGAAGCACTCTATGTCCAGTTACAGGTAATTTAAGTTTAGAGTGTCTCCAAATTGTGGGGGAAAATCCCCTGTACTTATACTCAGTTTTGCAAAGGTTTAACAAAGAAGGGGAGAGGAGGTTCCAACAAGTCACAACTGGTTCTGGGATTGCCCCCTCCTCCTCCAGCACAGGCTCCAAACATCCAAACATCAGTTAGGGTAAACAACCCTTTTGCGTGAGGCTAGGGACAGCCTTTACATATGCATGTGTGCCCCGCCTCCCCCTTCTCTCAGCCCAGGTGACCATTCAAAATGCAGATGAGCCTCTGTGACACCTCCACCCTCCTGTGTACAGGCTGTCTGAAAAGTATGCACAAACCCCAACTGTCACTCTGCCCAGACGTGGATTGGAGTCAAGCTGCAAAACACCAGAGTCATAAGCACAGAGAAATGCTAATTTTCACTTGGTATAAGCCAATCATACCAACTTTAGTCGGGGGAGCACCTGCATTATAGCACTGATCAGCAGTAATAAAGTGCTCAGAGTCCTAGAGCCAACAGCAAGAGGTCATAAAAAATAAAAGGAAGGAGGCAAAAAGTCTGGGGAACTGACAAAAAGTGCCAGGTCCAACAGTAGTTGATTGATAACTGTACCTAGCCACATGATGTCCCTGGAGAACACCTGGTTTGTGGAGCCTAACCAGTTGTGTCCTAGGTCCCTGGGCCAATAGGCAAGGCACATCAGTATATCCCACAAGACATTTCTACACAAACAATCACTCATCTACTGTGCAACACATGACTCATCCCTAATTGTCAGGGGGAGCTGTCAGAACCTAAATTATTCACTTGGCAATGTGACAGGCAGGAGTATGCCATGTACTCACCCACTTGTGACTGCTGTGCAGCCCTCAATAACCCATCAAGCTCCAGCTAGGCTACCACTTGAATGTGGGCTATTGGAGGGGTTATGGTCCTAAAGGCACCCCGCCCGATTTTGAGAGGACATCCCCAGCTGGATCTCAACAATCTTCGAGGCCCAGCATCTCAGTTTATCCCATCTTTACCTGCAGTGGCTGCTCGGCCGGCTATGCACCCTCACGGTCTGCACCTTATGGAAAATGGCTCTCCCTAATCCCTTCTTTTGATGGAGTTGACCTGCATGGATGCAAAAGACATATCAAGAGATCATGATCACACATTTCATCTAAATGGTTGACTCCCATACATGTCAGTAACATCAAGCTAGGACTTTCCTAATTGTCAATGCTCCCCAAGTGTGACACATACTAGCCAGTACGTACAGGGACATGACATACATGTTTCCATCTGCAGATTAACCCACTACCCTGCTCAGGACCTACACTGACTAAGCAATCTTAATGACATCAGGTAGCCCATGCTCTAGCAACCTGTACTATGATGTGAGCCACTATGGAACACATTGCACATAAGTGGCTTCTGAACTCCTTAGGCATAAATGTACTAACATATTTATACTCTGTGAGAATGACTCACTGCATACAGTCTCTACAGGCAACTGCCATAGAACAAACTCAAACATTACACATGAGTAACAATGAAGGCACAGGCATGGAGGATACAAAGAGTGTCTTCCTTGTACATGTGTGGACTTGTGTAATAACAAATGCAGACTGATGCTAAGTCAAGGGTGGGGGGCTGTGTCATGTACCTGTACCACAGAACACTCCTTTGGACATATGTGTCCATCCTACAGAGATGGCATCGAACAAACAAAGGCAAGCACTGTACAGTTTCTACTATGCGACCAAACTACTGTGTCACATATCATCGCCACCCAGGAATCAACACACTGTCTGTACTGTAGGACTGTCATTTGTGCAATAAGCCTGTACAGGATAAATATGACCTATGGGAAGGTGACAGCAGACCTGTGGGAGTAAGTGACCTGTCATGAGTCAAACAAACACATTGACAATAATGCTAAGTGAACATATGGCTTAGATTGATGACTTACGTCTGTATCCATTCCTAATCTACTAAAAGGAATGAGGCATTCTGGGTAGGATATGCCACCAGAGCGTCCTATTTGCCACACGAAAGGGCATGCTGGGGTACAGGAAGTTGGCATAGTGCCTTAGTTGCATAGCCACAGTGACTCTACCCCAGCATAGTCTAGTTCCCATACTCTGACGGGCCCTGGTCTCTGCAGGCTGAGCTGACAGAACCTACATGACACTTAATTTCCATCACTTCCATGCATGACAGTACATCATGTAGCTAACATCAATGGGCATCTGGTGTGTGTGGCAACCTGAAGGGCAGAGTGAGTCATAATATGCCTTCCACACAACAGTTTAGTAAGGGTAGCTGTGTTCAGAGATTTGTAGCACCAAACACATTGCTCACATTACTAACAACTGACTCATACAACATTCATACTCAGCTCATGCTGTCATTGACATACATTTTGTCGACATTTACAACAATCATGATGAGAGATGTCAATGGATGGCAGTCATGTCTCCTCATGTAGTTATGTGCATCCGACACAAGGAAGATCTAGGAGCCCAAAAGCCTCACACAATACAATGTGACTGAACCTAACATGTGGCACTGGCCACCAACACCGGCACATTGTCCATCCCATTGATGCCACACAGACTGCAACAACAGACAAATGAGTAGTTAACCTGGCACACATGGCCATATTCTAGCCTGTGAAATGGAAAAGGATGGTTAAATCCAGAGAAAATTGTGCACAGAAGGTACTTAGCTGCTCCTCTCTTGAACCACAGAGCTGTTCATACAGGGGTGAGACCTTAGTCACTAGCCTCTGCAGCTCCTCTGGAGAGAGGATAGGGGATCTGTCACCTGCTGGATGTGGTATGATAACTCCCAGAGGTGGTACACAGCAGCTCAGGTCGTGGAGGTCTTGCTAGGAGCAGTGTCAGGAGTCAAGTGAAGGAATCCGCAGAACATGGCGGTCACGTCCATGTATGCAATTGTCACCGACCGTGGACACAGCCACTGGCCCCCGACCACTGCTGACAACAATCATAGCCTATGGCTGTGTCTGCTGCGGTTGCAACTGCCTACCACGATGACAACTTCCAACGCTGATTGCTGGTGGTTCCTAACGTCGAGTGGAGTAGGTCAGGCAGCCAACATTTTTAGCTGTAGCAATATTGAGTCACATTTCGGGGGCAATTGTGTTACACATCTTTGAGTTTGAATATGCATGTTGTGACACGTGGGGAAAACCATGGGGGTCACATGTGACCCTTGAGTTATTTGTAGTTGTTATGTGTACTGGTGGCCATGCCCATTCAGAAATGCCTTGTCACTTGATATCATTGAAATGCATAGTGTATGTTACTGTAATGTTAGAAAATATGTCTTGTCATATGTAGGCACCAAGGGAGAGGGAGGATGCGACAACCTCCTGTCTACCATCCACTGCCAGACCTTCAGATTTGGAAGAATGCCACATAATCCTTCTTTATGATCTGAATAGGCAAACAATAGTGGACTTATGTCATCAGTTGGAGCCAGGTCTGATGCCAGCTATTAGTTATCTAACCAGCAGACCACCCATTGTACAAATCATGTCAGTATTGCACTTACTGGCCACAGAGTCATTCCAATGTACAGTTCCCTTATCACCTGACATGTCCCAGCCTATGTTCAGTCTGGTTGGAAGGATGTCATCTCAGTAATGTTGAAACACCTTGACAGCTATATCCAGTTTCCCCGACGTGAGGATTTAGCCCATGTAAAGACTGGCTTTGCATGTATCCCACCTGTGGTGGGGGTCATTGTTGGCACACATGTTGGCTTGTTCCCACCACAAACCAATGAACCAGTGTACCACAGCAGAAAGAATTTCTATTCCATCCATGTACAAGTTGTATGTTTGACGTATCTCTACATTTCACAGGTCTGTGCCCATAATCCAAGTTCAGCTCATGATTCCTTCATAATTCAGAACAGCACAATACCCCAGCTGATGTCACAACTGTATCCAGAGCGGGCCTGGCTGGTTAGGAAGTCACATCTGTCCTGAATGTGTGTGTTCAATATCTTGTGCTACAATCATGAACTGAGTGACTCATTGTTATACATATGTACCATGCCTTAACAGGAGACTCCGGATATCCAAACCTACATTGGTTGTTGATGCAAACAAGGAATCCAACTAAGCCAGGGGAAGTCTGCTTTAATGAGGCCCATGGAAGAACAAGGCGGGTAGTGAAGCGTGTTTTTGGGCTCCTGAAGGCTTGATTCCGCTGTCTTGACAGGACGGGTGGAGCCATCTACTCACCTGGAAAAGTGTGTTCGATCGCTGTGGCCTGCTGCATATTCAACAGCATCACCCTGCGGAGGTATATCCCATACATACCAGAGGAGGGGTAGCCTAAACTGCCACTGGGAGATAATCCTGAAATGCCAAGTGAGGATGACAGTGGTGAAGAGGAAAAAGCTGATTGCGGGGAGATCTCATCAACAGCTATTTTTCATGAGTGTAAGTATGTCATGTAATGTCATGACTGTGACTGTACATTATACTGAGGGTCTGAGAGCAACAAGGAAGTTGATGCGCTGCAATATTCACCAAAAGGGTACTTGATGAGTTAGCATTTGACATATCCCCACCTTGATGATGATGCTTTGTTTGTGGCAGTCTCATTACAATGTTAGTCCATTTCCAGATGCTTTCTGTGTGATTTGTGTAATAGGTATGTTTTCTAGTCCATACACCTTGTTTTTTCTTTGTACAGGTATCTTCACTATGACATACTCATGTGGGCATTTCAGAGTTGTGACATTGGCAGCTATCTGATGCTGTCCTGACATAGGATGCAGACATGGATTGTCCCAGGTAATGTAGGTCACAGATATGGGATATTTGAGACCTGAGACAAGTCAGTTTGAACCGTGTTTGGGTGGAAGGTCTGAAGTGGCCATTGTACTTGCTTAGTGCTCTGTGTTAAGCCAATTGCATCATGTGTGTCATCATGTGGGTGTGAAATCTGTAGTCATCAGTTGCGAGCAAGGCATTCACCCTTCGCAGTCTTCTTGTATGACCTGTATGTAGATGAAGATGTGTTTCATCATTGCGGGCCACAGTGCCTGTGTACTGACATTTGTTTGGTTATACCACCAGATGCATGGTCATTGGATTATGATGGGCATGTGCATAGGGACTGTTGCACTGCCATCTGCCTGTATCTTGGATTATGTGATGTTGGATTACTTAAGTGTGGAATGTGATCAGGCTCAGGCTGGTGACATCACCCACTTCAATATTCGCCTATTCTACTGGACAATGCCTGTAAAATCCCTTCCTTTCATGGTCTGGGAGCTGTGCTCTTGAATATGTACTTTGACTAAGTATGAGTCACACCTTCTTGTTTAAAAAAGTCTGAACATATGTGTCTTCTTCATTCAGGGCTTTATCCAGTGGGGTAGTGTCAGTCTCTTCTGTGGTCTCTGAGTACCCAATGGCAACTCAACCTGTTGATGTGAAAGATACAATGTTACTGGTTTTATTGTGACATCTACCTCCAGCAGTTTAGTGTTACATTAAGCATAGCCCTTGTACAAAGTGAATTTACAGTTAATCTTATTGTGGCAAGTACCCATGGTATTGGTTGTTTTGACATGACATTTATGAAGCATGCCAATTCCATTTAAGTCAATCAGCTGCTGAAATGTGCAGATCATTAGCACTTGGGAGGATGGCCTGAAAATGTAATCTTGCCACTAGTGCAGGCAAAACAGTGGCTACTCAAAATATGTTTTTGACCAATATGAGGCCTAGTTGATTGAGATGCAGGCAGACCCAGGAGCTTGTTGTACATTTGACAGGAGTCATAATGTGGTCAGTACAGTATGAATATGTCTGCTGCCAATGCTATTCTGGTTATGCACCTTGAAGCCTCTGGAATCATTGTTTTGCACTCTGGGTAAGGTGTCATTCCTGTCCTCAATAGTTTCATATTGGGTTAGCAGGTCAAGACGGAGCTAGGTAGCTAGACACATCTCATAGTTGAGCATGGGATGTATCTTGGTCACTCCCAGGTGAGTAAACTTCACTTGAACATTAGCAAGCAGGGGTATTTGGACACATGACCACTAGTCTGGTGTTTGGAGTTAGGGAAACAGTGCCTCCAAGGAGTTGCACTCATGTCACTCTCCATACTACACATGCTTGACAAATGTTATCCTCCCAGGTGAGTTAAATTAATTTGAGAGTTCACAAATAGATGGATTTGGCCAAGTGAACACTGGTTTTGTGGTTGTAGTTAGAGAAACAGGGCCTATTTAGCTTTACATTCCCAGCACTCCCTCTACTTTCCACTACCATACAAATGGTATCCTCCCAGGTGAGTAAACTTCAATTGAGAGTTGACAGACATGGCTATTTGGGCATGTGAACACTGGGCTTGTGTTTGGAGTTAGACAGACAGAGCCTCCTGGTCTTGGCAGTCATGTCACTCCCTCTATTTCATACACTTGATAAATGTAATCTCCCCAGGTGAGTACACTTCATTTGGGAGTTGACAAACAGATGTATTGGGGCATGTGACCACTGTGCTCTTGTTTGTAGTAACAGACACAGTTCCTGGTGCGAGGTGTAGCCATGCCAGTACCAGTACTTCACACATTATACAGATGTTATCACCCCTAAGTGTTTACACTTTGTTTTTGAGTTCCCAAAAAAGGGGTCTTTGGAGAAGAAGACAGTGGGCTGGTGAGTGAGGTAACAGTAACAGAGCCTCCTGAACTTAACAGTCATCTTCCTCTACTACATAAACTATACAAATTGTGTCCTCCCAGCTGAGTTAACTTACATTGAGAGTTGCCAAACAGGGGTCTTTTGATTAATTAACACTGTGCTGGTGTTTGGAGTCAGAGAAACAGTGCCCCCTGTGAGTTGCAGTCAGGTTATTCCATCTTCTTCACACACTTTTCAATGCTATCCCCCAAGGTGAGTAAACTTCATTATGGAATTGAAACATAGGGGCCTTTAGACAAGGGAACACTGGGCTGGTGTTTGGGGCTATATCAACAGTGCCTCCTGTGAATTGCAGTCAGTTTTTTCCATCTAGTTCACATCTAGTTCACTTTTCCAGTGTTAGCCCCCAGGTGAGTAAACTTAATTTGGGAGTTCACACACAGGGGCCTTTCGATAAGAGAACACTAGGGCTGATGTTTGGGGTTATATAAACAGTGCTTCCTGGAAGTTGTAGTCATGTAACTCCCTGTACTATAAACACTATACACATTTTATCCCGCCAGGAGAGTACACTTAATTTGAGCATTCTCAAAGAAAGGTATTTTGGCAAGTAAACACTGGACTGGTGGTTGGAGTGGTTGAAGTGACAGTAACACAGCCTCCTGGGAGTTGCAGGCATGTGACATTAGGCCTGAGTGTGATTTAATTTAATTAGGCTGGCATAACTCATGTTTTTTCAGGAAATTTTTGTTATGCTTGTTATTCCTACAATTTCGCTTTTACACCAAATTGCATAATTACACTCCATTTGCCTTGGGAATCATCCTGAATGACAGCACAGGTCAATGTGGCCAGCTCCTCCTGCTTCCACATTCTTTGGATGCTCTGCAAGATATCCAAATGACTACCCCTGAATACCAGACATACCATCACCCAAGCCCTGATGACAACCAGATTAGATTATGGCAATGCTCCCCACACTGGGATCTTCAACCATCTCCTAACTTACCTCTAGACCACCCAGAATGCCACAGCAAGACTCATCCTGAACCTCCCACAGTGCACTCAAATCTTATCAAACCTCAAAAAGCTTGTTTGGCTCCCCATCCACAAACACAGCCAATTCAACCTCCTCATGCATGCACTCAAGCTACTGCACAACATTGGATCAGCATACCTGAACAATTACATGCACTTTCACTGATGCCCCATACACCTATGTATCGAGTCTCTCACTAGCCTCACCCCCTGCATCCACAAATGCAGAACAGGAAGTCAGGCATTCTTCTACATCACAACCAGGACATGGAATAGCTTTCATTAATACATCAGGGCCTCCTCCTTACCTCTTGAATTCTTCAAGAAGACTTGTCTCTTCGACTAACTCTGCTGGCTCTGACACCCAACACCTAACCCAGCACCAAAACACCTACAAGGCCTACACACCTGCTCCAGTGCTTGGATGCCCTTAGGAATGGTTAGTGCACCACACAAATCCATATAGCATAACATAACATAACACAATGTAACAAAAATTAAAATAACCTAACATAACATAGCATAACACAACTTAACTTAACAACCTTATGTGATCAACAAAAAAGAAGCAATACTGAGAGAGGGCCTTTGGCTCTGCGTACATGTTGATCTTCTCCTTACAGGATTCAATTGTGCAGATGTTGTGTGATTCAGTGGAAAAGAAGTGCTTGAACAGATTATGCTCAGTAGAGTGGGTTTGAGTTAGGTATAATGACAAGGCAATGATCAAGGTGGCAGGCCTCATAGATTCACGACATAAAAGTCAGATACCATGTGCCTCATCTGTTTATTATGAAAATGTATGAAAAAGGCAGAATTATCTAGTGTATAAAGCATACGATACAGCTAATATTAATTTTAGTGGTGGATTGATATTACACTATGTTATGCCCTGTAGGCAAGTATTTTCTAACATGGATTCCCATATTTCATTGTTGGAGAGGGTTTTGGTTACATCTTCTGATAATCTTTGATTTCTTGGGGAATTTCAATGGTTTTTAGTCCTGACTTGGCAGAACATCTGTTTTCCAGGGGATTGTGATCATCAGAAAAAGAGCTTAAAGAAGCAGTACTAAGAGAGGGGCTGTGCCCTTTTCTACATATTGATATTCTCCACAAAAATCTGATTGAAAAATGGTTGCACTAGTTCAAGTGAGAGGTAGATCAATTGCTCATAAATAATATGGACTTTTTTTTAATACAGACCACAGGTTATTTACAATGGGAAGGGTATTTGCTTAATGTAACCCCAGATCAATTCAGGAGGAAGGAGATTCACACTGTAAACTCTCTGATAAATATCATAGTAAGATATTTTGCCAACAAGCATTCAGTGTGCCTTTACATTGTGCACTTTTTGACAAATACACAGTTAAAGGTTTTACATTGTGAACTCCTTGCAAAACACCCTGGACAGGTGTTTTACAATGTGAAACATCTGATGAATATGGCAGGAACAGGTTTTACTTTATGAACTGTGATAAATGCAATAGGAAGATATTTATGTTGTGCACTATCTGACGAATAACAGGAAACGATTCCGTATTCTAAACTCTCAGACAAATGCAATAAGTTGATTGTTTTCAACCCTCACACATACACTACGAACAGGGTTTATACTGTAACTCCTTGGAGTGGAACAGTTTTTACAATTGTGACTATTTAAAATATACAAGAGGAAGGGGACATAAATTGCAAACAAAAGGATTTAAACAAATCATACCTTTCTTGGTCTGTCACTGAAAAATGTTTAACATATCTGAAGGAAGTTTTATGGTTCATATCAATGTATATTTTGAGCCTACCTAAAATGTAGATGTATTTCTCTAGTCAAAGACCTTACTTTTGTGTTAATTGATGTTCACATCAGAAGCCAACCTGTTAGCTTTATTGATTAATTAATGTGATGACAAAGGCAGTAGACCTCTCATTTAACATTACAAATCAACAATTACCACAGACTTAGGGCCTCATTACAACTTTGGAGGTTGGAATTATCCAACTGCCAAAGCCTCGGGGAGGAGGCTGCTGTCATACTGGTGGCCTCCTCCCCAGTCCTATTACGATGTTTCCACTGGGCTGATTGACAGAAACATCATAGTACCATGTTTCCCCCAATCAGACTGGCGGAATCAGTGCCAGGGCACTGACCTCAGCTCCCTTAACCCCTTCGCTGCCAGGCCTTTTCCCCCTCCTGTGCCAGGCCTTTTTTTGCCTATTTGGGGCAGTTCGCGCTTAGGCCCTCATAACTTTTCGTCCACATAAGCTAACCAAGCCAAATTTACGTCCTTTTTTTCCAACATCTTTGGGATTCTAGAGGTACCCAGACTTTGTGGGTTCCCCTGAAGGAGGCCAAGAAATTAGCCAAAATACAGTGAAAAATTCGTTTTTTTTAAAAAAAATTGAAAAAGTGGCTGCAGAAGAAGGCGTGTGGTTTTTCCCCTGAAAAAGGTATCAACAAAGGGTTTGCGGTGCTAAACTCAGCAGCTTCCCAGCTTTCAGGAACAGGCAGACTTGAATCAGAAAACCCAATTTTATAACACAATTTTGGCATTTTACTGGGACATACCCCATTTTTGCAATTTTTTGTGCTTTCAGCCTCCTTCCAGTCAGTGACAGAAATGGGCATGAAACCAATGCTGGATCCCAGAAACCTAAACATTTCTGAAATGTAGACAAAATTCTGAATTCAGCAAGGGGTCATTTGTGTAGATCCTACAAGGGTTTCCTACAGAAAATAACAACTGAAAAAGAAAAATATTGAAATTGAGGTGAAAAAAACACCAATTTTTCTCTACGTTTTACTCTGTAACTTTTCCCTGCAATGTGAGATTATCAAAAGCAATATACCGTTACGTCTGCTGGACTCCTCTGGTTGCGGGGATATATAGGGCTTGTAGGTTCATCAAGAACCCGAGGAACCCAGAGCCAATAAATGAGCTGCACCCTGTAGTGCGTTTTCATTCTATACTGGGTATACAGCAATTCATTTGCTGAAATATAAAGAGTAAAAAATTGCTATCAAGAAAACCTTTGTATTTCCAAAAAGGGCACAAGATAAGGTGTTGAGGAGCAGTGGTTATTTGCACATCTCTGAATTCCGGGGTGACCATACTAGCATGTGAATTACAGGGCATTTCTCAAATAGATGTCTTTTTTACACACTCTCCTATATTTGGAAGGAAAAAATGCAGAGAAAGACAAGGGTCAATAACACTTGTTTTGCTAATCTATGTTCCCCCAAGTCTCCCGATAAAAATGATACCTCACTTGTGTGGGTAGGCCTAGCGCCCGCGACAGGAAACACCCCAAAGCGCAACGTGGACACATCCAATTTTTTGAAAGAAAACAGAGGTGTTTTTTGCGAAGTGCCTACCTGTAGATTTTGGCCTTTAGCTCAACCGGCACCTAGGGAAACCTACCAAACCATTGCATTTTTGAAAACTAGAGACCTAGGGGAATCCAAGATGGGGTGACTTGTGGGGCTCGGACCAGGTTCTGTTACCCAGAATCCTTTGCAAACCTCAAAATTTGGCTAAAAAAACACATGTTCCTCACATTTCTGTGGCAGAAAGTTCTGGAATGTGAGAGGAGCCACAAATTTCCTTCCACCCAGCGTTCCCCCAAGTCTCCCGATAAAAATGATACCTCACTTGTGTGGGTAGGCTTAGCGCCCGCGACAGGAAACGCCCCAAAGCGCAACGTGGACACATCCAATTTTTTGAAAGAAAACAGAGGTGTTTTTTGCGAAGTGCCTACCTGTAGATTTTGGCCTCTAGCTCAGCCGGCACCTAGGGAAACCTACCAAACCTGTGCATTTCTGAAAACTAGAGACCTAGGGGAATCCAAGATGGGGTGACTTGTGGGGCTCGGACCAGGTTCTGTTACCCAGAATCCTTTGCAAACCTCAAAATTTGGCTCCTCACATTTCTGTGGCAGAAAGTTCTGAAATCTGAGAGGAGCCACAAATTTCCTTCCACCCAGCGTTCCCCCACGTCTCCCGATAAAAATGATACCTCACTTGTGTGGGTAGGCCTAGCGCCCGCGACAGAAAACGCCCCAAAGCGCAACGTGGACACATCCAAATTTGTGAAGGAAAACAGAGGTGTTTTTTGCAAAGTGCCTACCTGTAGATTTTGGCCTGTAGCTCAGCCGCCACCTAGGGAAACCTACCAAACCTGTGCATTTCTGAAAACTAGAGACCTAGGGGAATCCAAGATGGAGTGACTTGTGTGGCTCGGACCAGGTTCTGTTACCCAGAATCCTTTGCAAACCTCAAAATTTGGCTAAAAAAACACATGTTCCTCACATTTCTGTGGCAGAAAGTTCTGGAATCTGAGAGGAGCCACAAATTTCCTTCCACCCAGCGTTCCCCCACGTCTCCCGATAAAAATGATACCTCACTTGTGTGGGTAGGCCTAGCGCCCGCGACAGGAAACGCCCCAAAGCGCAACGTGGACACATCCAATTTTTTTAAAGAAAATAGAGGTGATTTTTGCGAAGTGCCTACCTGTAGATTTTGGCATCTAGCTCAGCCGCCACCTACGGAAACCTACCAAACCTGTGCATTTCTGAAAACTAGAGACCTAGCGGAATCCAAGATGGGGTGACTTGTGGAGCTCGGACCAGGTTCTGTTACCCAGAATACTTTGCAAACCTCAAAATTTGGCTAAAAAAACACATGTTCCTCACATTTCTGTGGCAGAACGTTCTGGAATCTGAGAGGAGCCACAAATTTCCTTCCACCCAGCGTTCCCCCAAGTCTCCCGATAAAAATGATACCTCACTTGTGTGGGTAGGCCTAGCGCCCGCGACAGGAAACGCCCCAAAGCGCAACGTGGACACATCCAATTTTTTTAAAGAAAACAGAGGTGTTTTTTGCGAAGTGCCTACCTGTAGATTTTGGCCTCTAGCTCAGCCGGCACCTAGGGAAACCTATCAAACCTGTGCATTTCTAAAAACTAGAGACCTAGGGGAATCCAAGATGGGGTGACTTGTGGGGCTCGGACCAGGTTCTGTTACCCAGAATCCTTTGCAAACCTCAAAATTTGGCTAAAAAAACACATGTTCCTCATATTTCTGTGGCAGAAAGTTCTGGAATCTGAGAGGAGCCACAAATTTCCTTCCACCCAGCGTTCCCCCAAGTCTCCCGATAAAAATGATACCTCACTTGTGTGGGTAGGCCTAGGGCCCGCGACAGGAAACGTCCCAAAGCGCAACGTGGACACATCCAATTTTTTGAAAGAAAACAGAGGTGATTTTTGCGAAGTGCCTACCTGTAGATTTTGACCTCTAGCTCAGCCGGCACCTAGGGAAACCTACCAAACCTGTGCATTTCTGAAAACTAGAGACCTAGGGGAATCCAAGATGGGGTGACTTGTGGGGCTCGGACCAGGTTCTGTTACCCAGAATCCTTTGCAAACCTCTAAATTTGGCTAAAAAAACACATGTTCCTCACATTTCTGTGGCAGAAAGTTCTGGAATCTGAGGGGAGCCACAAATTTCCTTCCACCCAGCGTTCCCCCAAGTCTCCCGATAAAAATCATACCTCACTTGTGTGGGTAGGACTAGCGCCCACGAAAGGAAATGGCCCAAAACACAACGTGGACACATCACATTTTTTCATAGAAAACAGTGCCTACCTGTGGATTTTGGCCTGTAGCTCAGCCGGCACCTGGGGAAACCTAGCAAACCAGCGCATTTCTGAAAACTAGAAACCCAGGGGAATCCAAGATGGGGTGACTTGCGGGGCTCTGACCAGGTTATGTTGCCCAGAATCCTTTGCAAACATCAACATTTGGCCAAAAAAACACTTTTTCCTCTCATTTCGGTGACAGAAAGTTCTGAAATCTGAGAGGAGCCACAAATTTCCTTCCACCCAGCGTTCCCCTAAGTCTCTCGATAAAAATGGTACCTCACTTCTGTGGGTAGGCCTAGCGCCCACGAAAGGAAATGGCCCAAAACACAACGTGGACACAACATATTTTTTCACAGAAAACAGAGGTGTTTTTTGCAAAGTGCATACCTGTGGAGTTTGGCCTCTAGCTCAGCTGGCCCCAGGGGGGGGCAGAAATGCCCTAAAATAAATTTGACCACCCCACCCCCCCCAAAGCCCCCCTGCCCGGGAGCGACCCTTGCCTACGGGGTTGCTCCCCCTGCGTGACATTGGCGCCAAAAAACAAATCCCCGGTGCCTAGTGGTTTCTGCTCCCTTGGGGGCAGATTGACCTAAAATCGGCCAATCTGCCCCCAAGGGGGGCAGAAATGGCCTAAATACAATTTGCCCCCCAGGGGAGCGACCCTTGCCTGATGGGTCGCTCCCCATCTCTAAACAAACAAACAAACAAAAAAAAAAAACACACAAAAAAATTTCCACTGGCGCCTAGAGGTTTCTGCCACCCTGGGGGCAGAAATGACCTAAAATAAATTTGCCCCCAACCCCCCCCCCCCCGGGAGCGACCCTTGCCTACGGGGTCGCTCCCCCTGCGTGACATTGGCGCCAAAAAACAAATCCCCGGTGCCTAGTGGTTTCTGCCCCCTTGGGGGCAGATTGACCTAAAATCGGCCAATCTGCCCCCAAGGGGGGCAGAAATGGCCTAAATGCAATTTGTCCCCCAGGGGAGAAACCCTTGCCTGATGGGTCGCTCCCCATCTCTAAAAAAACAAACAAACAAAAAAAAAAACACAACAAAAAAAAATTCCCCTGGCGCCTAGAGGTTTCTGCCCAATGGCCTAAAATAAATTTGCCCCTCCAGGGAGCGACCCTTGCCTAAGGGGTCGCTCCCCTTGCGTGAAATTCACACAAAGAAAAAACTCCCTGGTGTCTAGTGGTTTCTGCCCCCCTTGGGGGCAGATTGGCCTCATCAAAATAGGCCAATCTGCCCCCAAGGGGGGCAGAAATGGCCTAAATATAATTTTCCCCCAAGGGAAGCGACCCTTGCCTAAGGGGTCGCTCCCCGCCTAAAAAAAAAAAAAAAAAACATAACAAAAAAAAAAAGATTTTTTAGCCCTGGTGCCTAGAGGTTTCTGCTCCCGGGGGGGCAGAAAAGGCCTTCCCGAAAAAATGCGCCCCCTGGGAGCGACCCTTGCCCAAGGGGTCGCTCCCTTTTGACAATTTCAGTTAAAAAAGAAAAAACTCCCTGGTGTCTAGTGGTTTCTGCCCCCCTTGGGGGCAGATTGGCCTCATCAAAATAGGCCAATCTGCCCCCAAGGGGGGCAGAAATGGCCTAAATATAATTTTCCCCCAAGGGAAGCGACCCTTGCCTAAGGGGTCGCTCCCCGCCTAAAAAAAAAAAAAAAAACATAACAAAAAAAAAGAGATTTTTTAGCCTTGGTGCCTAGAGGTTTCTGCCCCCGGGGGGGGGGGGCAGAAAAGGCCTTCCCGAAAAAATGCGCCCCCTGGGAGCGACCCTTGCCCAAGGGGTCGCTCCCTTTTGACAATTTCAGTTAAAAAAAAAAAAATCCCTGGTGTCTAGTGGGGTTTCAAAAGCCGGATTGTAAGCAATCCGGCTTTTGAAACCCTGGGAGAGACTTCAAAGGGAAGGCATTTCTCTTTCAATTGTGCTGGAAGCTCTGCTTCCAGCGCGATGGGGAGGCCCCTGTGACTAATCAGCGCACACTCGCGCGCTGACGTCACAGGGGGGGGTGGGGTCAGGGGTGGAAGGGTAAGGTCTTCCCTTTCCATGCCCGCCTTGGGGGGGAGGGGGGTGCATGGGGGTGCGCGCTAGCGCTCCCCCAAGTTCCCCTGTGCCTTGGATGAGGTGATCTCACAGAACAGGTTAAGGGAGCTGAAGCCAGTGCCATGGCCCAACAGTACCCTCGGAATACGCACTATCTGCCTTGCCATTGGCATGGGTAGTGAAGGGGCCAAGGGACTTTCCACCACCCTTTAAATAGCAGGGACCACACCATGAAAAGGCTGGTGTAAAGAGCACTTGTGATCAGCATGGCAGCTCTGAACTCAACACTGCTGTGGCTGACCCCAACCCCAACCACCACTACCCAGCCAGATCCATGATCCTGGCTTTGGCAGTGGTCCCCTGGAGTTCAGACCTCCAGGGACATAATGTGGCAGTCCGACTGCCAGTAGTTCGGTGGTCTTACCACCAATACTGGTACAGCAGACCTATGGACCGCTGTACTCGTAATAAGGCACCTAAGCCCATATTTATACTCTGTTTGCGCCGGAGTAGCGTCATTTATTTTTACGCAAATCCGGTGCAGACTTATCACCAAATTTATATTTTGACGCTAGACCCTTTTATGGTCAAAATATATGAGTTTGCGTCATTTTCTAGATGAGTGAAACTGCCTTGCGTCAATGAGATGCAAGGTAGGAGTTCCCGTCCAAAAAATGACTCAAACACCCGTGCGGCATATTTATCCAACAGGTGGGAGGCGGACCTGACAAATGACGCAAAGCCCAATTTTCATAAAATTTTAACACCTGGGGCAGGGCAGGCGTTAAAATGAGGCAACACACCACTACTTCAGGAAAACACACACAATCAATATAATTTCTCAAGAAGGATGACATGGAGGTGCTACTCATGCAGCATGCCATACGACACAGAGCACAGGACCAACAGCAGCAGCTACCACCACACCAATGTGGACCCCAAAGGCAATGTAGAAGGCAGGAGAGGGTCTTCAGGACCAGGACAACACTCCTGGGCCTCAGGGAACAGGATATCATCTGGCGCTACAGACTTAACTGCAAGCCATGCAGTGGCTCCTGTGCCAAATTGAGCCAAAGATAACAGCCAGTCTGCAGACACCACACAATATTCTACCTGTGACCAAGCTGCTAGCTGTCCTGCACATGTTGGCAAGTGGCTCATTCCAAACAACGGGTGCCCTGGTTGCTGGGGTATCACAGCCCTCATTCTCCACCATTCTTCCCAGGGTCCTTGATGCCATTATCTCTCTCACACCCTGCCACATCAGCTTTCCCAACACACAGCAGAAGCAGCAGGAGACCAAACAGGGGTTTTACCAAATACATGGCTTCCCACGGGTGCTTGGTGCTATTGACTGCACCCATGTCCGGATTGTACTACCTGCTGCAACAGAGCATCTATACCACAACAAAAAGCACACCCACTCCATAAATGTGCAGGCCATTGTTGATCACCAGAGATTGTTTACCAACATCTTGGCCAAGTAACCTGGGAGTGTACATGATTCCTTAATCTTTCGCCACAGCACCATCAATAGGCACTTCCAGGACGGACGATATGGCAATAGCCTTCTTGTCAGTAAGTCCATAAAACTAGCGATACACACACACAGTACAGCAACCCTGTAGGACACACAATACATACACCACTACATTGACATGTGGGTAGGAAGACACTGAGGTGTGACACAGGTAGTTATACTGGATACCCTGACACAATGGGATACACAACTGTGGACAAATGACGGCTGCCAATAACAATAGATGCCACTCTAGAGCTACAAGGAACCAATGTCAAAGCACACAGTGACAATGACATGGCCTTCACTGGAAGTACAATTTGGAAGATGAGCCATTTACTATTACATTAGGCCACATAGTCAATCCCACACCCTCCCAAGCAATAAGTACAGTGGAAGGGGTGTGCAATATGTGTTTCTGCAGGTCAAACACCATGAGACACATAGCATGATGATGCTGACTCACATGTAGGTGACATGGAAATACTGAGGCAGTACCAACATCACATATCACCCCTGGGGTGACGTTGCCAGCTAGCAATAAGGAAGTGGACTGTGCTATGAACACATATTGATGTGCCACTAATGCAAACTGCACACTGCTGCACATACTGAAAGAGCCAATTCTCCATCTAAATAACAGATGTACAGGGAGATGGCTCTTCCTGCACAGATACACCCACCTCCACAAGGCAGTTAGCCAGGTAACCTAGAGCAAGTTCGGTAGTGTAGGTGAACGGTTGCGCATGAGCCACTGGCAGAGGGAACCACAAAGGTCTACATAGAACCAAGTCACACATGGGACAATTGTGCATTGTCAATACTGAACACCTCTGTGCTGCCCACTTAGGGAGATATGTCGGGTATTGTCACCAAGCCCAATCAAAGGGCCTCACTTCTGGTTTTCATCTGCAATGACATATGTCCAAGTGGATGGGATGTCCAGGCCATGTCGTGCAACCATGTTACCACCACATTCTAATCTATTGTGTGTGTGGAAGTATCATGTCCCCTCCAGTGAACAACTAAAACATGTAGCTCACTACACAACGATTTGGAGATACACACTGAACTGCATTTTGGAAACTAAACAATAGATATCAGGTCAATGAGCCAAACACAAGTTGTCAAGTCAAACAACCCATTGCAGAAAGAACCTCCCAGAAGCCTAGGATCTCACACAATGCCACAAACACATATGAGTTACTTTCCACACAAGATATCAACTACCATGCTACATGACATTCCTGTGCAAGCAACAACAAAATACTTACTCCTATTTTCTTTTTCAGCTGATAAGGGTTACGGGATCCAGCCATGGATGATGACCCCATTCTCCAACCCAAGCACAGTAGCAGAGTGTGCCTATAATGAGGCACATCGGAGGACACGCACCATTGTTGAACGGACCTTTAGCATCCTGACGTCCAGATTCAGATGCCTGGACATCACCGGAGGCAGCCTTCTATATTCCCCAGAAATGGTCCGCTAGATCATATTGACTTGCGCTATCGTGCACAACATTTGTGTTAGAAGGAACATCCCCCTGCATGAAACCGAACAAGAACAGCCTGAGAAGGAGGCGGATGGTGCCAGGGAAAATGAGGGGGAACATCCAAACACAGGTACAGGAATGCGTCGCAGACAGCAGATAGTTCAAAACTTTTTTTCAACAATAGTCACTATAAACACATTGTTAAGGATATGGAATTAAATAACTCACTTTATCACTCAATCCTGCTTTGGGTACTTATTTATGCATCACATGTTCTTTAGGAATTGAGTATTGGCTCAGGGAGCATGTCACAAAGACAAATCTGACTACTTATGATGCCACCTCCCATGTGATGAGTAAGATTGTACAGCAAACATCACACACAGTTTTTTTTTTTTTAAACATTTTTTATATTTCACATATAAAGGGTGAAATCATAGGACCACAGCATATTGTAATTGTAATTGTAATCGTATTTATATAGCGCTTACTACCCCTGACGAGGCGTCGAAGCGCTTTTCGATGAGTAGCACGCTACTCCGGTACCCAACAAGAATTAGTGATGGATTAGTATAATTTAATAAGGAGTACAGTTTTAGTATTATTATGTGTTAATTTGAGTTGCGGATATGAGAGTTTGTTAGTTAGATTGACTGGAGTAATGGAGGGGTGGAGGAGGAAAGAAATCCAGAAGTGTTAATTGGGAGTTTATCCTTCATTTGCTCAATCCAAAGGCTTGAGATGAATAAAAGGGGGGCGGAGGGGAAAGAGGATGTGGAAGGGTTAGGGAGAGCATAGTAGCAGGGTGAGATGAATGCAGGAGAATTTAGTAGGGTTGTGTGGGAGGTCACAGAGGTAGAGTGAGGTTTGGTGAGTTAGATGTGGGGGTGGAGGGATGAGCTTAGGCAGAGACATTTAGGAGATGGAAGTGGTCGAAGGGATATGACAGATATCCACGTTGCCAACATGGTCTACTGTAGCACTTGACACACAACTATGACATTAGTGACTACCAAGAATATTTCTTGTTTTTTTAGGGGAGTTTAGACATTGTTCCATTTTCTCCCCGATTTATGTTTTTAATCATGTCAGAGTTCAAACATCTAATTAAACTACATTGCACCTCTAGTCATTTTTAACTGTTTTTTCTTTCTTCATACCAATCCAGTACTTGTTTTTGACAGACTTGTCATTATCTGCAAAAGATCTCCGGCAAAGAGCCCCCTTGTGGGGCCCGTCAGGCATTGCAGCGCCAGCCTGACGAGGAGCAGAGCCCTATGATGAAGCATGTCACAGAATGGTGAGTGAGGACTCTTGCTTCAAAGATTTTGACTCCTAGGGACTTGCGATTTATGGTTACATTTTGTGTGATGGAACTGTGTATATACATTTTTGATTTATAGGTAATTTGCTACCCCATTTTTGAATTGCAAACAGTGTCATTTTGAGTGTTCTACCTCTGATCATCCAACTTACTAATTGCTAGTTGCTAAGTCCCACAATGTGTGAATCATAAAAACCTGATATAGGTACATATGGCCCTGAGTGACACATTTCAGGTGCAATGATTACACCTGCATTCTGCCAATTATGATCATCTAAGACACTGTCAACATACCATATTTCACAGTTTTGAGACAGCAAAGTGGGCAATCTATGTTTAGTGCTACATTGTCATCATTACACACACATGATCCCTGCCATCATGTTGGCATGGGGGCATTTACGGGTTAGGGGACAACGCCAATGGGGCATTTGTTACCTAAACACAACTGTGCCACATCAGTTATGGACCACTGAATGCACGATAATTGCTGACAGAAAATTGATCCACATGTCCATCACACAGTTCATCATTGTCCCTTGATGCACACGCCACAATACCTGAGTCACTTGTATTGCAGTGCACCAGGGAAGTGCCATTACAATTGTCACCAAATTACAAATCATGACATGGAGTACCATCTGAAATGGATTAGCCATAAAACTTTGTAGTCAGGTTTAGCATCACATGATTGTTAGGGCTAGTGCCTGTGTGTGTCTATCACTCATTGTAGTGTGAATGTCAATGCAAGTTTGCAGTGGTATGTCTGTTGGAGTGTCTACATGCCTGATCTGCAGTCTCAATCATATAAAATGTCACACACTGTGATAGGTTGTCCCCACGTTTGTACAGTGATCAGACATTGAGCATATATCTCCTTTCCATGTCTTAGACGTGGACCGGCCCCCTATACCATCGGGTAAGTGGCTCGATTTGAGGACCCAGACGTATCCAGTATCCTCCTACTTGGCCAGAACACCCAGACACTCAATCAACATGGAGAACAAATAGCTTAATACTAACAGGATTTATTACAATATATTAAAAACATACTATCTGAACCTATCATAAAAACTACCCTACACTAAACTAACCTAAACTAACTTAACTTACACCTACACCTATCTAACCTATTCTAACTAATCTTACACATGTAACGCCACACTATAAACATTGTCCCCCTACTGCCTCTAAAGAGACAAGGCTACACATGTACTAACTTAACATATGTCCTAAACAAATATATATATTTTTAAAGTATATTTAAAAATTTTTATATATTTTTCCGTATTTTTATTTTTTTTACATAAAAACTCCAACATATACCCCACCCAACCCCCCAAAAGACAAAGGGGGTCATTACAACATTGGCGGGCAGCTGAAGCTGCCCGCCAAGGTTTGACCGCCGGACGGCCGCCAATGC
The DNA here is from genome assembly GCF_031143425.1 of Pleurodeles waltl. Classification (NCBI taxonomy): domain Eukaryota; kingdom Metazoa; phylum Chordata; class Amphibia; order Caudata; family Salamandridae; genus Pleurodeles; species Pleurodeles waltl. The sequence goes on from NC_090439.1 coordinate 81,141,770, forward strand.
GGCTGCACTCGCGTCACGGCCATTATGAGATCCCCGCCGGCCCAGCGGGGATCTCGGCTGCAACACAGGAGCCGGATCCAAATGGAGCCGTCGGTGTTGCGGCTGTGCAACTGGTACAGTTGCACCCGTCGCGCTTTTCACTGTCTCCATAGCAGACAGTGAAAAGCTGCACAGGCCGTGGCATGGGCAGTGCAGGGGTCCCCAGGGGCCCCGCGACTCCCCTTTCCGCCAGCCTTTTCATGGCGGTGCAAACCGTCATGAAAAGGCTGGCGGGAGGGGGCCTGGTAATCCCCTGGGCAGCGCTGCCCTGGAGGATTACTCCCACCGGGACAAAAGTGGCAGGAAACCGCCGGGACAAAAGTGACAGGAAACCGCCGGTCCCGGCGGTGCAACCGCAGCACTTCCGCCGCGGTCGTAATCCCCAGGATTTCACCGCCATCCTGTTGGTGGTGAAATCCGTCAAAACAACCGCCAGGGTTGTAATGACCCCCAAAATGTACTAACCCCCCCAACTATACTTACTCTAATCTATGCCTACCCTACATGATTTAACTAACCTAACACTACCTATCTAAAACCACCATAAATATCTAACATCAGTAAAAGACAGGGGTAAGTCAGCTGTGGAGGGGGGTCAGACCCACTGAGGTACCCTGGACCACAGCTTTCTTTCCCATTGTGACTTGCTTTGTTTTTGGTTGTTGCAGAGGTCTCCTTCTTAAATCTCTACTCCTCTCTTTGGTACCCAGCATTGACCTCCAATTCCAATATGTGCCTGTCAGCCCACTTGTGGAAAGCTTGTTGTTCTGCTTGCGTAGTATTGGCAGCTGAAATATGCGGAGAATAAATTATTAACTACAGCATTGGGTGGAGGTAGAACAGACATGAAATGTACACAGCATCCTCAGATGACACATGCAGTTCACCACACATTCCACATCACTGACTGACTCCAAATCTATACCTATTTCCTACCAGCCTTCTACGGTATCATGTACATGTTACTGAGAAAATGGCTATCCCTTGTTGACCATCAGGGCCCAGAGGTGAGTGGACTACTGGGTCCTTCTTCAACATTTGTGTGAACAAACTAGTGAGGATCAAGTGTCCCAACAAGTCTAGATTCCCTGTACCTTTGTCAATACGCAGCGCTTTGTATGCAATCCACCACTTTGACACCCCTGACACTACATCAAGCCTCTCCCAGGCATCATGGATGCATGGTGGGGGTCATCTGGTAGGAGGGGCAGAAAACTTCCCACCGGCAATTCTAAGGTTAGGTAAAGCTTCATTCAAGTGTCCTCAGTTAACAGCTGCTTTGAGCACACGTTATAGGGGGCACACCATTGCTCATAATGTGCCTACATTTACAATTAATGCAAAGTTCCCATATAGTCTGGGCAAAGCCTGAACAGCACTTCAAAGTTGTCTACAGATTTCATAACTATTGCTCACTACCCTGTGCTATGTTGTGCAAAATGTGTAATGCAGCACACACATGGTGGTGTATGGGTGCCCATAAGGCCATAGTAAGATAGGTACTGCAATGGGTGCAGCTACAGTATTCCTATCTATTGAACATGTGCACATGCATGTCAGACATCACCTAAGTACCAGGTACACAATCAGCATTCACATTATATACACATGTGATGTGACCAAGATCACTCACAAATATCATATTGGGTAGACCATGTTGGTAAATCTGTAGAGATCTAGCTTGCTACAATCCGTAGACATTTCCCACAACCATCTAGAGCTGAGTGTTATACTAATTATGTACTCTACTGACTGTTGGGCAGCTAAAAAAGGCTCCTTGCACAACTGCGGCCTCAATTTAAATCTGAAGAGTAGTGAGGCACCAGTGGTACAAGTGTCTCCTACAAAAGCCCCCTAGAGACCTCAATACATTTACTTCATCCGTACAGTTTCATGAGTAACTGATGCTACGTGTGGCACACAGTGCTGTCAAAAGTGCTGTGACAAAGTTGTTGGCAATAGGCATACTAATCACATATATAGCAGCTCTGACACCTATCATGATTGACATCAATGTATATGTGGGCTTGCTGTCAATTTCCTAACACCAACAATTCCGTAGCAGCACACGTTGCCACTTGTACAACAATCAAGCCATTCTCAATCCTTTAGATTACATCAGACATGATGTCAACATCCTAACTCAGATGATTTCATAGCATTGGTCACAATACACGTTTAATCATTACATTGCACACATCAGACTGTCTCACACAAAACCCTGAAATGCCACATGTGATGCACAAGGTGAAACTTACTGGGAGCATTGGGGTCTTCAAATCTGAACACCTCTCCACTGGTGTAGGGTGGTGGTCCATCTGCAATACATGAAAGGAAAACATAGCTTTGTGATATTTGGACATTTCTGTGCATGGATGACAGTTTCAAAATGAACTTGGTAAGCCGAATGAGCAAGTCAACCTAGTGGAAGATAAGAACAACTGTCAAACATCTATAATCCGTCAGTCAGACGTAGGGCCAGAAAATGGAGACACTGGCACCTACAAAGCATCACTTTTCCTGACACTCCTGTTGTGCATCTCACTGCATCATTTGTACATGGAATTGTCATGCAGCTGTTTTGTTACTTTACCCCTCCATGATCAAATGGGGCTGCATGACACAGTATTCTGCATCTGAGGGGCATGCAATGGTTATTGCAGTGGCCATCCTATTGTGACACTTATAGCTTTTCTACCCCAGATGTTGAAGACATCTTATCATTATCACCGCTAAAAGTTTGACAACTCCCCATTGATTATGTGAGTATTGCAAAGTATTGAGTAATATATGGATACATCTTTGTTTCTTCTATCTATTATGTGTGTGCCATTACAAGGCACACACACTTGAGCTATTAATCCATGGCAGTTCATTTAGTTGTCCCTAAGCGCACTTTACCTGAATTACATTACGGATGTCTTGCCAATAATGTGTTGCCAGCCACTATTGCCATGGTATACCATTTATTCTCTAGGAAGGGGTACCAATATGCGCATTTACATTCCCCTCAACATAGACAGACTTGCTCTGTGGTCCAAGGATGCCTGTGTTGGTACAGGTTTCTGATTAATGTGCTGGTCCAGATGCAGGCCTGCCCTATACTTTCTGTAAGACGTGGTAGGTCTGTGGTACAAATTCAGGACTAACCTGAGGGGCTGCAGGCCCCTCAGGTGAGTGAGCCGACGCACTGGGGGCCGGTGTGCAGGCACTGGGGCAGTGTGCTCTGCCTTCGTGGCGTTGGATGAAGGTCCTGGGCCCATTTCACTGTGTTCCCCCATCCTCCTGAAGTAGGAGCGGCTGATCAGACCGAGGAAGCCGCGGTATTGATACAGCTCCTGGCAACCCCTACTCACATGGTGGATATTTTGGGGAGGTGAGGTAGGTGAAGGATTACTGCCACCCCTCCTTTTTTCTAGCTCTGACTTCTGGCTTTTGGCCTCGGCTGACGGGGCGGGCCAATGAATTCTGGGGGCTTGCGGACAGGGGAAGAGATGTGTGCTGCTCCTCCCGATTCGTGCTGCTGGCCACAGCGGGTTGGTGATTAGGACGTCAGGGGGGTGCTTCAGCAGCACCTTTTAGTTGATGCGCTCCCCCCCCTTTTTGGGGTGAGCTTTTGAGAAAATACGGAAGGCAGACCAGAAGCAACCGAAGTTTATATTTGAGGGGAAGAAGTGCAGGCAGGCCAGCCGGTCAGTGGATGACCTGCTGCAAGAGGAGGACACTCCGTCGACCTCAGGGGAGGCTATGTTCTTGGATCTTAAGCACAGTTTGTCCAGAATAGACGCCAAGCTAGATCACTTGCCCGAACAAATGGATTGTTTAAAAGAACGGGTGGATGGCCATGATACATGCCTCGAGCAGGTGGAATCTCGCACTTCTGATCTGGAAGACAGTTGGCCTGGAGTCGGGGAGAAGTTACTGCAAATGGAACGCGTATTGGAGGTAATCTGGAACAAGAACGAGGACCTTCAAGCCCGCTCCAGCCGCAATAATATCCATATTTTGGGTCTCCAGGATCGACAGCCATGGGGTGCATGGAGGACTATGTGGAGACTAAGCTATCTGTGCTCTTCCCGGCGAGTGCTCCCAGGTACTGGTGGTGGAGAGGGCCCACAGGTCACTTGGGCAGAGACCGCCACCTGGAACACCGGCGCACTCAGCCATTGTGCACTTATTTAACTATAGAGATAGATACACAATACTTAGATTAGCTAGAGAGTGCCATCTCGTGATTTATAACAACAATGAACTGAGTATCTTCTGAGACTACACTCCTGTGGTGCAGGCAGCTCACAGGGAGTTCCTTCCTTCTCAACGCAATTTGAGCCAGAGGGATGCTAAATATTCCCTCATCTGTCCTGTCAAATTGCGAGTGCAGGACAAGGGCAAGCTGCACTTTTTCACTGACCCGAAACTGGTCATCAAGTATGCTAAATCTGTCCCTAAAAAGGCGACTCCGGACTGCTTGCCGGTTGCTGGCGGGGGCGGCAACACTCTTAGCTATAATGATTGAAATAATTTCATTGTTGGAGGATGCCTGTGGTCCTGAACTGTGATTTGGGGCTTGGGGAGTTTTGACTGAGGCTCAAATTTTGGTGTAGCCTGTCTTGCAGTATATCTGGTGCCTTGAGAGCTCCTGCCCACCCATCCCAATTATGGTGGTTAACAGATGGCTACACCGATACCCCACTGGATGAGTCCAATCAAGTTGTTTATTGCTATGTTGTGGGACATGTGTCTGGGTTTGGGTGGGTTTGTGGGGCTGGCCCAATTGGGGGGTCAGTGTAGGTGGGGGGTGACTGTTGGCTTGTTGAGTACTGCATTCTATGCTTTCTCTTTACCTTTGTATCTCTGTATCTCCTTGTCCTCTGCACCGTTTTGCATTGTGACTAGGGCGGAAATGGCAGTGGTACAGCTGAGGCGTTTGCTATGATGGCTCCTAAGAAGGTGGAATATGTGAATTGTATGACCTGGAATGTTCTGGAGCTGAACGACAGGCATAAGATGTGATTGCTCTCTGCATACATGAAGCGCCATGCAGTGGATGTTTGTGTGCTTCAAGAGATTCACCTGACAGATTCCACAAAACACAGGCTAAGAGCTGGCTAGATTGGGGAGTGCCATGTGGCTGCGTATTCAAGCTATGCGTGAGGGGTTGCCATTTTGATTTGAAGGAGTCTGCAATGGTCCACTGAGAAAGTGGTTATAGACCTGCAAGGTCTTTATGTCCTTCTGCATGGTACACTGCATGACACACGCTTTCGTATGGTGTCCGTATACGGTCCCAGTGTGGATGGCCCACAGTTCTTTGAGGAGGTGTGGCGCTTGATATGCTCCTTGGGGCTGGGGTCGATATTATGGGGTGGCGACTTCAACATGGTTCTGGATGCGGTGGCGGATCATGAGAGCCAGGCGTGACCTCAACATGTGGCAACCGCAGGGGTGCTTACTCGAATCATGACGGAGGATGCTGTGGTTGATCTATGGAGGGAAAACATGGTGGCACTGATAGGGAAGGTACATGTATTAATACTGTCCATAACAGCTGGTCGCAAATTGACAGATGGCTTGGTACCAGAGACGTGGAGCTCTGGACGGAGACTATCGAACACATGCCTCGAACCTTGTCGGATCATTCTCCGGTTTTGCTAAGACTGGGGGTTCCCGGGGGCACGCAGCGAGATTTTTTGTGGTGACTCCAGCATAATGCATTAAATGACTCAGTTTTCAGGAAGGAGGGGCGCACGGCTATAAAGGAGTACTTTGCGATTAATAATGGCTCCGTTTCGTCGGCCGGTACCTTGTGGGAGGTATTTAAGGCAGTGATCTGGGCGATTTGCTTAGCTAAACAGCATGGCGTGTTCAGGGCAAAATGCCAAGAGTTAGCAGATTTGGAGGCCCAGTTGATTGCGCTGGAGAAATGACTATATGCCTGTATGTTGAATGCTCTCCTGGCAGAGTTCAGGGTTAGGCTTTCGTAGTACGAGTAGGTGGCGCTCCGTGAGCTCTGCGTTCTGGGTAAAGTGGCTGAAGCGTGAAGGTATGGAGAGGGCGAGTGGACGGGTAGAACGCTGGCGAAAATGCTCTGTCGACCATAGGTTGGAAATTATATTATGGAGTTATTGGACTCCGTAGATGATCGTCAGGCAGGTGCGGGCGAGGTCGAGCAGGTGCTGACTGTGTTCTATACTTCCCTTTATTCTGCCTTGGAAAGCCCGGGCATGGACTTGTATACAGATTACTTTGAGGATATAAGCCTGCTGTGGCTGAAGAACATGCACCGGCAATATTTGGACTTGCCAATATCTGTTGAGGACATAGTACAGGTCATCCGCAGTCTGCCCCGGGATAGGGCTCCCGGCCTTGACAGGCTCACAGTGGCCTTTTATAAGGAATATGCAGATTTGATGGCCCCCATTTATTAGATGTGTATGCTGAGGCACTTGAATGTGGCACCCTGCCGCCGTCGCTGAGAGAGTCCCTCATAGTTACTATACTGAAGCCTGGTAGGGACCGATTCATAAAGGCCACTGTTGCTTATAAATCTGGATAACAAGATCTTAGCAATGCTTCTGGCGATGCGCCTGCAGCCTCTTCTTCCGTCTTTGGTGCTCCCAGATCAATCCGACTTCATGCCGGGTCGCTCAACCTTGTATAATCTTTGCACCTTCTTTGCCATAGTGCAGATGGTGCCTCCCGAGTACCTAGTTGCAGCTGTTTTTTTGGACGCCACTATTAAGGTTTAACTCTCTAGAATGGCCATATTTGTATGGCCTAATTCTGGTGTCTAGGGGTACTTGACAGGGCTGCCCCCTCTCGCCCCTGCTCTTTGCAGTAGCAATGGAGCCGCTAGCTGCACAGTTGAGACAGCACCATAATCATAGAGGTCTGCTGTTTAGACAACGCCCAATCTTGGTTTCTATGTATGCTGATGATGTTGCTCTATATGTATGGGACACGGGGGCCCACCCTGATATACTTCTAGATGAGATTGCACGTTTCGGTTGGATTTCTGGGATTACTATCAACTGGTCTAAGTCTGTGGGCTTGCCTTTGTTGGCTGTCACTGTGCACTATCATTCGCAATATCCTCTGAGTTGGGCCGACGGTCCGGTCCAATATCTGGGATTTTGTGTGTGTTGGGAATTAGATGCATTATGGTCAGCCAATTACAGTAGGGCCATTGGATGGCTTGAAGACAAGGACAGGGCATGGCGCTCCTTACTGCTCTTGCTGACTGGCTGTTTAGCCACTGCGAAGATGGTGGCCCTGCCCAAATTTCTCTATCTGTTTACCAACAAGAGCCTTAGGTCTTTGCTTCTCTCCTTGGTTTGGGCTGGTAAGTAACCCTGGATACCATGGGAGACCCTAGTGCTGCAGTTTGAGCTGGGCAGATTGACTGCTCAGGATTTGGAACTCTATTTTAATTGCGCACAGGCCCATTATGCGCATTTCTGGATGCACCCTATAAAATATTTACCGCACTTGGCTCTGGAACAGGACTCGATCCAGCCTGCCTGACTGGAGTGTTATACGATATGCCTTGCTCTGAGCTGCGGGTCATGGATATGGTAGCGTGCACGGTGCGGGCCTGGCAGGCACTCCTGCGGCGAGCTGGAACCGGGCTGGTGTTTGCGCCCTCTGCGCCGATGAGAGACGTTGTGCAACCGCGTGTGATAGGAGGCGGTCAGTTAGATGGGCGTCTGTCAAAATTGCAGCTGATGACTCTGGGCTCCTGGTACCCTGAGAACTCATTCATCATTTCTGAAGCTGCACTTCGCGTGCTGTGAGATACCATGCAGTATCGGGTCTCTTACCTTCAGATCAGAGAATCCCTGCGATCCAGGTACCCTACTTTCCCTACGGCGCCTCCGGCGAGTCGCATCTTCGAGTTACTGTATAGGTCCTCATCTTCCCCCTGCTGTAATACCAGCTTGTTTGTTTCTATGCAAGCGACAGCACCCACTGCATCATCTATCGCAAAAGCGCAGTGGGAACTGGATCTAGAAAAAAAGTATAGCAACACAGAATGAACAATAAATGCACATTCCTACAATTTTATACAAATAATGGTAATTCAAGGTGCTCATACACTAAAGTACACCGTTGCCATGATGTACATGCTGGAATTCCATAAAAAGAAGACCAGTACTGTCAACAAAAAAAGAAAATAGTGGAGCACACGAGGTGTTTATAAATAGAAGTATTGGAGGCCAATTTTGGCTTAAGAGAAATATGATAAGTTCCCGATTATGTATGTAATTTTAGTTCACATAAGTGGCAATGGTATTAGTTCTCTTATTACAGCATGTAATGAGTTGGAGAGACTAGTGGATGGGGTCCTACCCCAGTACCGTTTACTTTATGGTCCTCCAGACCAACAGGCGAGTACACTGTGAGCATGGTGCATGGGGCATGAATGCATGGAGTGCTTTGTGTGTAAGCCTTGTGTAGGGAGGTGGCTGAGGGGTCCTGGGCAGAGTGCTGCTTGTATGGTGGGCAATGTATGTGCGTAAGGGGATGGGAGGGATATTGTGGGCCATGAGTGTAACAGGCTGGACGGTATGACCAATACCTTTTTCTATGTATCTTTTTCTAGAGGTCAGTGCCCATTAGAAAAAGGGTATTTGGCGTGCCATCGCCAAGGACATGCGGACCCTGGGGGTCTTTGACAGGCGGAGCACCCACTGTCGCAAACGGTGGGAGGACCTGCGCCGCTGGGCAAGGAAGATGGCAGAGGTCAGCTGGGGATGGCCTCCCAATGAGGAAGGGGTGCCTGTAGTACCCTGACCCCCCTGATGTTCCGCATCCTGGCGGTGGCCTATCCGGAGTTGAATGGGCACTAGAAGGCTTCACAGCAGCCAAAAGGGGGTGAGTACAGTTTCAAAATCAGAAAATTGCGCCTGTTGAGGTGTTATCTGGGTGGGTGATGGGGTTCTGTGGGTGCCCCTAGCCCAGGACAAACATGGCATGGTAGGTTCTATGATGAGCAGGCTCAGATGCAATCCAAACCCAAATATGCTAGTGGGCATCTACTACTGTGCAGGGTCCTGTGGGTTTCAGGTGTGCTGCTCTTGGTGTTAGGCATTGTACCTCATGGCCTGGTGACTAGCAGTGTAACTGATAGTGCATGGCTTAGTGCATAGGGCTGGTCCCTGTGTGTTGTGTATGCCAACGGTGGTGTTGTTGCTGGCATTGACCAAGTTTATCCTCTGTCTCTCCCCCCCATTTTTGTTTTGTCACCCTGTCCTTGTGTGCATTAGCATCATCTGGCGGAGGAGTAGAGGCACCGGCGATTGAGGGAGCTGCATCCCACATGGCCCATGAGGCCGAATCCACTGACGGTGAGGGCACCAGTGGGGCGGAGGGTGAGGTGAGCACCACAGTGGAGACTTGAGGGGAGAGTTCAGACAATGACACCTCCTCCAATGGAAGCTCCCTGGTGGTGACAGACACCTCTGTGGCCACCCCAACTACAGGTACAGCTGCCACCCCCGTACCAGCACTGTCCTCTCAGCAGCCCCTCAGCGTGTTTCCCGTGCCCGCTCACCCAGGAGGTTGGGCATCTCCTTCCCCCCAGGTACCTGAGGTCCTGCCCCAGTTAGCCCTGCTGCCCTCAGTGAGGAGTCTATTGACCTCCTGCAATCCATATCTGTTGGGCAGTCAACCATTCTGAATGCCATTCAGGGTCTGGCAGGGCATTTGCGTCAAACAAATGTATTCCTGGAGGGCTTTCACTCTGGCATGGCGGCCCAACAGAGATCGTTCCAGGCTCTGTCCAACTTCCTGATGGCAGTCATTGTCCCTTTCTTTAGCGTCCCCCCTCCAACTTCCTCTACCCAGTCCCATTCCCCTCAACCCCAGACTATCCCAAGCACACCTTCAGACCAGCATGCACCCAAATCAACACACAGAAGTGGCTCAGGCAAGCACAAGCACCACACTTCATCCCACAGGCACTCGCACAAGCACCATCCAGATGCAGACACACCAACATCCACTGACTCCACTGTGTCCCCCTCCTCCTCCTCCTCCACCTCCCTTCCAGTAGCGTCTCCACTCACACCTGCATGCACTACATCCTCATCCACTACCTCCATCACCATCACGACTATCATTACAGGCCCCTCACTGGTAGTCAACACCCCCACATCCATGCACACGCCCCCTGTGTCCTCTCCCACTTTGTCTGTGCCCCCTCCTCCCAAAGTACACAAACGCAAGCACTCAGACACCCAACAGGCATCCACTTCACCACAACATCCAGCCCATGCACCTGTACCCAAACACAGCAGACAGACACCTCCTACCACCACTTCCTCTTCCTCCACTCCCAAACCTTCACCCTCGTCGAGCCCCAGTCTCCCTAAAAAGCTTTTCCTTTCCACCCTTGAACTATTCCCTGTCCCTCCTCCCCCGTCCTTCACTTTGTGCCAGGGTGGTCAGGACCCAGGCTAGCACCTCAGCCACTGTCATTTATGCAGCCACTAAAGTTGTGAGAGGCACCGTGATGAGACCTGTCCACACAGCCAGTGTGCCTGCACCAGCTGCCAAGGGCAAAAAGGAAAAAGCAAGGAGGCACCACCAGCTGAAAAATGCAAGGAGGCACCACCAGCTGGCAGAAGCAAGGAGGCACCACCAGCTGGCCGAAGCAAGGAGGCACCACCAGCTGCCAAGGGCAGGAAGGGAAAATCAGCTGCCACGGGCAATGAAAAAGGCACAAACGCCGCAGGCAGGATGGTTCTGGTGCCTGGTGCTGGAGCAGCATCTGGACAAACAACACCAGCCATGGCACTTCAACCGTCCGATGCTGCGAGGGAAGGGCTTTAGCCTCCCCTCACCACTGGCATCTCTGCCGCCAGCACCACCGCCAGCACCGCCACCTGCACGGCCACCAGCACCACTGCCAGCAGCCCCAGTGGGCAGCCGTCCGAGGCTGCTGGGGAAGGGCTGGAGCCTCCCCCACCACTGGCATCACCGCATCCAGCACTGCATCCAGCACTGCATCCAGCACCACCACCTGCACTGCCAGCAGCACCACTGCCAGCAGCAGCAGCCCCAGTGGGCAGCCGTCCGAGGCTGCAGGGGAAGGGCTGGAGCCTCCCCCCACCACTGCCACCACTGAGCAGTCGTCACCCCCGGCGGCCAGTGTGTAGTCGTGCCTCCAGGGGCTGTAGTGCGTCATGGCCCCTGCAACAACTGTAGGTGTGACACCCAGGTGAGAGACTGTGACCTTGCATCCTCCAAGATCTGCATTACTGGGCGCAAGGCCCCCTCCAGAAACAGTGTAAGAAGGCATCCACTCACCCCCTCCTTGGCAGGATGAAGCACACTGGGCACAAGGCCCCCTCCAGAACCAGTGGAAGAAGGCATCCACTCACCCCCTCCTTGGCACAATGAAGCACACTGGGCACAAGGCCCCCTCAGGAACCAGTGGAGAAGCCATCCACTTGAGAGACTGTGACTTTGCACTCCCCAAGACGAAGCAGTGGGCAAACCACCCACTTGAGAGACTGTTGCCTTGCACTCCCCAGGACCAAGCAGTGGGCAAACCACCCACTTGAGAGACTGTGGCCTTGCACTCCCCAGGACCAAGCAGTGGGCAAACCACCCACTTGAGAGACTGTGGCTTTGCACTCCCCAGGACATTGCAGAGGGCATGTAGCCCCCTCCAGGAGTAGTGGCATTGTACCATCTTCCAGCTGAGGTCCCCCCCTTCCCCCTGAGGTGCCTGTGTACTTTCGACCTGATGCCCCAGCAGTGTTCTCTCCGTATTGAGGCAGGAGTCAAGTGTGTCCTTTGCCGATGTGATATGGCCCAAAGGCCACAGATATTTTGGACTGGGCATTGTCCCTCCATTTGTATATATTGTTGATACTGTTTTGTGCTTTGAGGATGTATTTCTTGAACTTTTTATTATTACACTGGCTTTACTCACTTCCTTTTGTCCTTGCGTTATTCCTGAGGGGGACGGCGGGATGTGTAATGTTGTTGCATATGTTTGTGTGTATGTTGTTGGGGGTGGGGGTGGGGGTGGGGGTGTTGCATGTGTTTGTCACTCTCTTTTTCCTCCCACCCTCCCGTGTGTGCTAGGTGCGGTACTCACCGTGGTTGTCTTCCCCGCCGTTCGTGTTCCTGGTGTAGGAGGGGGTATACCAGCACAGGAAACACCTGTAGTTCGGGGTCCATGGCATCGTGGTTCTTCCTTGAGTGTCCAGAGGTGAGTCGTTTCCCTTCTGTGTTCTGTTTCCAAAGTGGCATTGGTACCTCCCGAAAAAGCTGCTGGATTGGCTTGTTGTAATAGGGTGGGTGGTACATTGTCTTCCACCTGGCTGTTGGCAGTTTCCGCTTTGGTGCTTGTTGCTACCACCATGGCGGTTGTGTGTTAAAGTGGCTGTCTGTGTTGGCGGTTTCAGCCGTGGTCAAAATTCAATTTTTTTTACCACCACCCTGTTGGCAGTATTACCGCTGCTTTATCACCAGCCTCCAGGGTTGTAATGAGGGCCGTAGTGTTTAGTGTTGCCTGTTTTGGTGCCCCCCCTTTTTTCTCTCCACTCTTCCCCCTTTATTCCCATGAGAATACGCTCGGCTTTCTCAGATTGGCTGTGACAGCTGCGAGGACCTCTTTCTATCTTCCCACTTTTGTCTCTCTCTTCTGTGGCTATCCTTTCTCATCCCTTTGTTTCCTGATGCTGATGGGGCATGTATAATTGGGCTCTTTGCCTCTTGTTTGCCTACACTTTGTTTGCATTGGCAAGGTATTGTTGCTATTACCGCTACTGGGCACGATGTGTCTGCTCATCAGATTCTAGTGTTTGAAGTGATTTTTATACCTTGTCTTTTGGCCACTCTGCTGGATGCGTCAGTGTTGTCTCTTGTTTTGTGTCATACTACTTTTAAAACTTAGTAAAAAAATATATAAAAATACAGGCCGAAAACAACCTGTCCAGATCCCTTAACAAAACATGCTACACTCAACCTTATCTCCCCCTGTCATGCACATGCAAATAATGGTGCTGCTATGCAAATGGGATACTTACCAACTGCTCCACCAATCTGAATCACCAGGTGATCCAGTAGGCCTTGCTACCTTGAGATCAGGTCAGCGCAATGGCATTTCAGCTGGTGGTCATTGCGTCCTCCCCAAAAATTCGGGCTAGGTGGTGGAGCACCTTGACCAACCACAGATTCCAGGCCTCTGTGGGGTAGCCCCTGATAACGTGGTCACCCAAAATCAGCATAATTTGAAGGTAATGCTGCACAAGCCATGTAAAGCCCCCCAGTTTATCAGCCATTATCTTTGACATCCTCCCTTTACCAGACTTAATGCAGTTTTTGGAGACTGCAAACGTTGAAGCCCAAAAAAAAAAGTTAATATAAAACTACCCCACCTACCCCAAATATCCAACAAACTATACTACCCCTAGAAAATCACCCACAATACAGTGACAGATTCAGTACAAAAACACTTCGAAAGACTGAGGAAAATACAAATATAACACAATAGCAACAAGACACAGCACAAAATACTCCTATAACTCAAATCCACCAACACCAGCTCCACACACCCTCACACAGTCACAGACAATAAGACTGTGAAGTGAAAGAGAAAGCAAACTCACTGTACCATGAATGCAGACAGGATGTCCTGTTTAATTATTCTTTGGCCTGTGTGTCATGTTTTCAGATATGCGTTGTTAGTTTTTACTCATGACGGTCATGCGTCAATTTTTTCCCATTGTGCCTAACAAGGCCGGTGGACTTCCAATTGACGCTCAGGTACCAGGCGTCATTTTTCTACATAGGAAAGTATGAAGATTTGGAGTTTGCATTTACATTTTTGATGCATGATGGTTATGCGTGGTGTTCCTTCCCATACAGCCCAAAAATGCCTGTGGTATCGCGATTGAGGTGTATGGGCCAGGCGTAATTTTTCGGGCCTTGCGGAGTATGGAATATTGCAGTTTGCGTCAAAATATTTTGACTCATGACTGGAACGCATGGAAATAATTTGGAAAGACTTGCAGTGCACCCAGATTTACATATCATGTCACAGGGGCTATGCATGTTTGTAGTCAGTGTGGTACAGTATGGTACCTGTGTGTGCATGTCCGTTCATATCTTACGGTAACATCTGTATGTGTTACCAATGTTTGTATATGTGTGTGATGCATGTGATGACTGATACTGTGTGCATATATGCATGTAGTTATACTGTTAGCACATGTGTACTATGAGTGTACATATGTGTTCCAACACATATCTGTGGGCCTACCACATTGTAATGTCTGATGTACAAATGTACTTATACCAACAACACAATAGATATGATAGGCTCTGTCCAATACATGGTAAAGCATGTGATACCCATAACAAATTGTACTCAGAGGATGTAGTGGACTAGGGCTGGGTTGAAATCACATTATCTTTGGCAATGTGTGTGCATGTGTGTCCACTCTGTGGTGTGTAGTTAGGTTCAGCCTTCATAATTCTGTGCTACACATGTGACATATATTTCCCCATGCATCTTAGATGCAGAAAGTGGTGTACACACATGTGTCAATGAAGGTTGGTATGTGCTGTGTGTGTGGAAAGACATGTGTAGTGTCATGTCAGTAAAATATGACCACTGCTGTGTGTTCATTGGATAAGAAACCTCACATATCCATCTTCCTGCATGGACACATGTTGGACTTTAACAAATGCCTGTGTAGTCATCTCAGTGCCATCTATGTTTCCGTATGTTGGAACACAGCTGAAGGTCATTTTATTCTGTCAATGATCTTGTGATACATATGCACTTACATCTGGGGAAAGTTGCCTTTTGCGCAGCCTCCAATACACGTTACCCAGCTAAGTGGTACATATGTACTCAGATATCTGGTATATGTGTGCATGCCACCATCTAAGTACTCACAATCGACCACATCATGTTTGTTATGACTATCACATACAATGGCATACCACTGTGTAGTAGTGTTGCAGTCTGGCAAAGGTGGCAGTCTACTCATAATCACTACTGTGGGAGTTTTTATGCCCACACAGACCCATGGTTGCATGTTTCGGCACAGGTTTACGGTGCTCCACACTACTCAATCCAATGTGCACATGCATCAGGGCCCTGATAATGTCAATAGTCAATGTAGCCTGAGCAGTGGTGTTGGGGGTTTTGGGCGGGGATCTAGCCTCTTCATGATTGCTCTTCAGCAGAGCAATGCACTGTCCCCTGCAGACAGACACATGCACAATTGTGATCAAAGGACTGGGATTTTATTTTTCTTCTGGGGTACTTGATGTCAGCTTTGTCCTATTATGGTCTGAGGACTGGCTACTTGAACTGTAGGACATGTCTCATCATTTGGCATGGTCTGACAGAGATGATTATATGACCTTAGTAATTTTCATGGGCAGCTTGGTTAGGGCTTGTATCTCTGTTGTAACTGTAATTTAGGAATGCGCCAGGGGACGGATGGTGTCATCTGTCAATGCCTCCTGTCATGATGGTATGAAATGGGCAACTAACAGGTTATTGTAGTGTGCAAACATGAGTGGGTTACTGACCTAGCCATCCTCTCTGTACATATGTTGGGTGATCACAGATTGACATTGATGTTTTGCACAGTCAGTATTGGATTATATGTGTTCCTTTATCCTCTTTTACTGTATATCTTGTTAAGAATAGATTGTGTTCTACATGCTGCCAATCTTTTGGCTGCTTCACTTTGTACACTTCTTCTACAGCAACATTCTCCGGTCCTACATGGACAGGATGCACCGAGTGACTTGGGTAAATTAAAGATGTACACATCTTCTACTACTGGCTACATGACAGTACAGTCCCATTGTCTGGCTTTGCGAGATTATGGCCCTCATTACGACCCTGGCGGTCGGTGATAAAGTGACGGTAATACCGCCAATACACTGGCAGTTAGTACCACCAAACTGTGACCACGGTGGTTAGATCTCCGAAAGACAGCCAATGTACCACACTGACCGCTAGGGTGGAAACAAGAGTCACCACGGCAGTAGCCGCCTACAGCCAGACGGAAGACAAAGTTCTGCCCACCATATTATGACAACACAATCCACCTCCTTTTCTGGGGCAGTACCACACCATCAAAAGCCTGGTGGAAACACATCACAGAAGTGAAAGGACTCACCATTGTGACACAGTGAAGAACCATGCCGCCATGGAACCAGAACTGCAAGTATTCCCGATGATCTTCTACGTTATGCTCCACCGCGCACACCAACGCCAGCGAAGATGACAACGGTGAGTACAGCCGCCTAGCACACAAGGGGGGCGGAAACGACAGTGACACACACACGCACCACGCACACCCCATACACAGACACCATACACACAACCAGGTGCAGAAGAAAACAATTTATCCCCGTACATCGGCTGAATAATGCAAGGACAACAGGAATTGACTAAAGTGATTGTAATAAGATCAACACAAAATTAATATTACAATTTGCCAATGCAACGGATATGTACAAATATAGAAAAAAGGGACACTGCCCAGTCCTCAGTTCACAGGTGCCACATGGCCACAGGGCAAAGCCCAAGGCCCCACTCATTCCCTGCACCAATACGGAGAGAACACTGCAGGGGCATCAGTTGGCAAATAGGCAGGCATCTCAGGGGGAGGGGGTGGCACTTCAGCTGGATGCGGAAACTAGACCACTGGTTCTGGAGGGGGCAACATGCCCATTGCTTGGTCCTGGGGAGTGCAAGGCCACAGTCTCTCAAGAGGGTGACTTGCCCACTGGTTCTGGAGGAGGCACCATGTCCATTGCTTGGTCATGGGGATTGCAAGGCCACAGTCTCTCGAGTGGGTGAATACCCCGCTGGTTCTGGAGGGGACAGGCTAAACAGCAGCCCATGGAGGCAGGATCATATGGCGTCCACCGGCGGTGACGGCTGCACTGTGGTGGTGGTGGTAGTGGGAGGCTCCTGCTCAGCCCCTGTACCTTCCGATGGTTGCACTGTGGTGGCGGTGGTAGTGGGAGGCTCCTGCTCAGCCTCTGCACTCACTGATAGCTGCACTGTGGTGGTGGTGGTAGAGGGAGGCTCCTGATCAGCCCCTGTACCCTTGAATGGCTGCACTGTGGTGGTTGTGGGAGGCTCCTGCTCAGCCCCTGCGCCCTCTGATGGCTGCACTGTGGTGGTGGTAGTGGGAGGCTCCTGCTCAGCCCCTGCACTCTCCGATGGCTGCACTGTGGTGGTGGTGGTGGTAGTGGGAGGCTCCTGCTCAGCCCTCCACCCTCCAATGGCTGCACTGTGGTGGTGGTGGTGGTAGTGGGAGGCTCCTGCTTAGCCCCTGCACCCTCAGATGGCTGCACTGTGGTGGTAGTGGGAGGCTCCTGTTCAGCCTCTGCACCCTCTGATGGCTGCACTGTGGTGGTAGTAGTGCGAGGGTCCTGCTCAGCCCCTTCTCTCTCTGATGGCTACACTGTTGTGGTAGTGGGAGGGTCCTGCTCAGCCCCTGCACTTACTGATGGCTGCACAACCACGGTTGGCAGGGGGGTCTCTGTGACAGCTGCTAGTGCAGGCTCCTTGCCCTTTCTGCCGGCTGGTCCACGCTCCTTCACCTTTCTGCTGGCTGGTCCACGCTCCTTCACCTTTCTGCTGGATGGTGCAGGCTCCTTCCCCTTTCTGTTGGCTGGTGCAGGCTCCTTCCGCTTTCTGCTGGCTGGTGCAGGCTCCTTCACCTTTTTGATGGCTGGTGCAGGCTCCTTCCCCTTCAGTATTTGTAGCCTGGAATACTTTCCACCACAAATAGGTGCTGATGGAACTGGGCCCGTGGACTGTTTGGCTGAGGTGCTTGGCAGGGTTCTTGATACCCTGGCCAAATATGTGCTGGATGGGAGTAGGAGTAGGGAAGAGGTCAATGGTGGAAAGGAAAAGCTTTTTAGGGACATTGGGGTGGGAAGAGGGAGAGGAAATGGGAGTGGATGATGAGGGAGTGGTTGTTGGAGGTGTTTGTCTGCTGGATTTGGGTGCAGATGTATGGGTTGTATGCTGTTGTGAGGTGGATGGCTGTTGGGTGTCTGAGTGCTTGCGTTTGTGTACTTTAGGAGAGGGGACAGACAGGGTGGGAAAGGACAAAGGGGACATGTGCATGGATGTTGTGGAGGTGTCTGCCAGTGAGGTGTGTGTTCTGCTTGGTGTGGTGGTGATGCAGGTAATGGATGAGGATGTAGGGCATGCAGGTGTGAGTGGAGACACAACTGGGAGGGTGGTGGATGGCGAGGAGGAGGGGGACACAGTGGAGGCAGTGGGTGTTGTTATGTCTGCATCTGGATGGCGTTTGTGTGAGTGCCTCTGGGATTATGTGTGGCGCTTGTGTTTGCCTGAGCCACTCTTGTGTGTTGTCTTGTGTGCATGCTGGTCTGAATGTGTGCTTGGAATAGGTTGGGGTTGAGGAGAATGAGACTGGGCAGAGGAACTTAGAGGGGGGAGGCTAGAGACAGGGACAATGGCTGCCATCAGGGAGGAGGCCAGAGCCTGGAATGATATCTGTTGGCCCACCATGCCAGAGTGAATGCCCTCCAGGAATGCATTTGTTTGTTGCAAATGGCCTGCCAGGCCCTGGATGGCATTCACTATGGTTGACTACCCAACAAAGATGGATCGCAGGAGGTCAATAGCCTCCTCACTCAGGGCAGCAGAGCTAACTGGGGCAGGGCCTCAGGTGCCTGGGGCGAAGGAGATGTCCACCCTCCTGGGTGAGCGGGCATGGGCAACTCGCTGAGGGGCTGCTGGGAGGGCGGTGCTGGTACGGGGTTGGCGGCTGTACCTGTAGCTGAGGTGGTCACAGAGGTATCCGCCACCACCAGGGACCTCCCATCGGAGGAGGTATCTGAGTCTATATTGTCCCCTCCAGTCTCCGCTTTGGTGCTCCCCTCCCCCTCCATCCCACTGGTGCCCTCAGTGTTGGTGGATCCTGCCTCCTGGGTCCTGTGAGATGCAGCTCCCTCCGTCGCCGGTGCCTCTGCTCCTCCACCAGATTATACTATTGCACATAAGGAGAGGATGACAAAACAAGAAAGCGGCAGAAAGAGACAAAGGATACACTGGGTCAATGACTGCACCAACACCACTGTTGGTGTACACAGCACCCTCACACACAGGGAACAGGCCTACGTACTATGCATTGCACTACGAGTGATATTGCTAGCCACCAAGGCATGAGGAGGAGCACACACCTCCAACTGCAGAACACCTGGGACCCACGCAGCCCTGACCAGTAGTGGATGCTAACAAGCTAGGTAGGCAGTATTTTCCCTTCTGACCCTTATCCACCAGAGGACCTACGCTGCTATGTCTGGCCTGGCCTAGGGGCACCCACTGGCACACACCCAGCACCCGGATACCTCTCCACCAGCCTAAGTTGTAATGATAGTCACTGTACTCACACCCTTGTGGCTGCTGTGTTGCCCTCAAGCACCTATCCAGCTCTGGATAGGCCACCGCCAATATGTGGGCCAACAAGGGGTCAGAGTTCGATGGGCAACCCTTCCTCGTTGGGAGGGCATCCCCAGCTGGGCCTCTGCCGTCTTCCGTGCCCAGCGTTTCAGGTCCTCCAACCGTTTGCGACAGTGGGTGCTCTGCCTGCCATAGACCCCCAGGTTCTGCATCTTCTTGGCGATGGCACGCCATTTATCCTTCTTTTGATGGGCGTTGACCTACAGAGGCAATACAGACAGGAGAACAGCAGTAGACAAACAGTCCAGCCAGTTACACAATGGCCCACCATACCTGTTTACAGCACTATTGGCACACACATAGCCCAGCACTCAATGTGTACCCAGCCAGGAGGACATCCCTTCCCCCTTACATTATGCCTTCACACACAGCTCCATACATGCAAGCCACATGCATTGTGCCCACAGTGTACTCACCTGTTGGCCTGGAGGCCTATACAGCAGTTCATACTGGGGTAGAACCCCATGCACCAGTCTCTCCAACTCCTCAGAAGTGAAGGCTGGGGCCGTTTCCCCGGTCACACGGGCCATGGTAGGTTACAGACACAGGTCACAGCAGCACATGCAGTGTAGATACTCTCCTATTGAAAGTCAGGAAACAAGTGAGAAATCAGATAGAAAATGGTGGTCACGTCCGCGGCGGTGCATAAGGTCACCGCCGGTATTGATCGCCATTGGCCACTGTACCCCATATGGCCCAATTATAACCAATGAGGAATTGCACAGTAGTTCCCGACCGCCTCCCGCCATGGCGCACAATGGCAGCGCCATTACCTCACTTCCACTTGTCCCTCCACACTGGACAGTCGGATGCCATTTCAGGGGGGCAGGCTTATGGAATAATGCTGCGTCACGTGAGAAATAGGAACATACTGGACAGATCACACTGACCCATTTCATGTAAACAGATTTCAAACTACACTTGTGGCTCCATTGTTCAGTTTGTGACAGACTCCTCACTCTTTTGTCTCTTAGATTCCTACCGCTGCGGATGAATAGGAGGTGGAGACATACCCCTGTGTACAGACCTCTTGTGGACTTGTCTACCCTGGAGGACAGGCACATAATACTCACCTATAGACTGGACAGTGCCACAATCACAGAGCTGTGTGCTCAATTGGAGCCTGACCTGACATCTGCTATCCGTATTCCCCACTGGGATCCCCCCTCTTGTGCAAGTTCTCTATTTCCTGGCAACTGGTTCTTTCCAAGTGATGGTGGGCTTGGCAGCAGGAATGTCACAGCCAATGTTCTCAATAGTGCTGACAAAAGTATTGTCTGCCCTGATAAAACACATGTGCAGCTACATTGCACTCTCCCAGGTAGAGGATTTGGCCAGAGTGAAGGTTGAGTTTTATGCAATGGGACATATCCCCAATATAATTGGGGTGATTGACAGAACACATATTGCATGTATCCCCCCGCCAGAATGAACAGGTGGATTGTAAGAGTTCCCACTCTATGACTGTGCAGATGGTGTGCTTGGCGGACAAGTACATCTCCCACATCAATGCTAAGTACCCTGGGTTGGTGCATGATGCCTTTGTCCTGAGGAATAGCAGCATCTCAAATATGACAGGCTAACTAAAGAGGCATAGGGTGTGGCTAATAGGTTAGCCCTGGTTCCCACCCAGGATATGTTGGTGTATAAGTATGGTGTGGGCCATATAGGATATTGTGTGGCTAAATGTTGTCCCTCAATATTTGCAGGTAACTCTGGTTACCCAAACCTATCATGGCGGCTGAGCCCTGGGAGGAATGCCAGGACAAAGGCAGAAGAACATTATAATGAGGCACATGGGAGAACCAGAAGGATAATTGAGAGAACCTTTGGCCTCCTGAAGGCCAGGTTCTGGTGCCTCCATCTAACAGGTGGATCCCTGTGCCACTCACACAAGAACGTCTGCCAGATAGTAGTGGCATGCTGCATGTTTCACAACCTGGCCCTCAAACTCCACGTCCTTTTCTGCAGGAGGAGGAGACTGGAGATGTCCCTGTGGTAGCAGTTGACCCTGTGGACAGTGATGATGAGGAGGCAGGGGATGAGAATGAGGACAACAGAACAGCTGTAATCCATCAGTATTTCCAATGACTTTACATGTCAATGACTTTGGTTGTATTCTGTGTGGCATTGGCATTCTGGTATTTCCCACTTCTATGCCCACTTACTGTTGCCTATAGCTATTCATTTTGCAAATGTTGGTGATTTGACAAATACTCCTGGTGTGATCACAACAGCCAGCTACAGTTCATTAAGTCTATGTTCATTCTATGTACAGTTCTTTTTCACTGGTTGTACTTCATCATCATCAACACATAGCTTTATTCAGTTACTTTCAACCATAAAAGCAAAACAACCAACAATTGAATGAAAAAGGAAGTAAGAATTAAGTTAAAAAAAGGATAAGAATAAAATAAAAACATATATTTCAGCCTTAAAACACATAAAATTATTTTCCTTGGAAAAAGCACCTAACCCCCTAATACCTAACATTTAAATTAAACATGGTGTTTTATTTCAGTCTAGGTGTATAGTTAAAATTTAGCAACTAAAACACTTTAAAAAAAAAAAAAAAAAGTGGTCCTCATCATCATTTTTTCCCCGGAAAATTAGTACAAATATGCCAAGCAGCTACAATATACTTGCTAACCGCACAAGATAGAGGGAGAGAAGTTTCCCTCATGATCCTTAAGGCAACAATACAATGTCTTACCCCCATATTCCTGCACACCGGTCGTAACCACTTCCGTCGCGCAATCAAATAAGCAGGGCATAAAAACATAAAATGTACAATAGATTCTGAAATGTGATTACAACTCGGACAAGTATCAGGACTTGGGGTCGTGCTCCGTGTACTGCCATAGGATTTGAGAGGCAGACAACCATATCTGAACTGAATATATAGACTCTTACTTAATGGGTCAAGAATTGTATCCATAAATGGTTCCAGATACGGGTACCATTTGAAATCAAAAAATTGTGAAATCAATCTGCCGTGTGTTGAACACAGCAGGTAGTTTTCCCTGACATATATCCAGTAAACAATTTTCAAATGATTCTTCTGATCCTTCCTTATGCTTTCTGGATGACTCCAAAACTCACTAAGACCCAATCTGTGAAACCATTTTGAGATGTGGTTAAACCAGGGAATGGTAAGTACATTTGGTCTATCTAGAATGTCTTGAATAGACTCCTTGTATGTGGATAGCTCTGGGGTGGTCCATACACGGACCCAGAAAAGCAATGGTCTTAGGGCAATTACATCAGAGATGCGTGAAAGGCCAAGATCCCAGAACATAGGCAGCAGTGGGGTACTGCGAGGACAGGCCAAAGTTGACTGGTTGTACTTGTTTCAATCAATACATATTTGAAATATATGACATAATTGAAATTGATTTTTATCAAAGGGTGTTTATTGAAGTGCTAACATATAGAGGGAAAGTACAATGGGATGTGGTGATGATGGAGGAAAGTCCAGGGTATTGTTCCAGTTGGTTCGTGGCACAGGTGCATTGTCCAAGGACACATAGGAAGGGGAGCAATGGCAGTTCAAGGTGGACAGAGTGACTGTGTGGGACATAAGGGGGACAATCAGGAGAGTCTCATTTCCTGGCAGGGGTCTTGGCAAGTGTCTCTGGCTTCTGTCTGGATCACAGGGAACATTTTCAGGGTGGTTCACCTTCTTCAGGGGGGGGGGTGCTGTTGGCCTGTGAGTCCTGTGGAGGGGTCTCCTGGCCACTAGCGGCAGTGGAAGTGGGCGGCTGTTCAGATGACTGGCTAGTGGAAGGGGCATGCTAGAGTGAGACTGCCTCCCTCATTATGTTGGCCATGTCTGCCAGCACACCTGCTATAGAGATCAGGGTGTTGTTGATGGCCTGCAAGTCCTCCCTGATCCCCTGGTACTGTCACTCCTGCAGCTACCTGTTCTCCTGCAAATTGTCCAGGATCTGGCCCATCGTGTCCTGGGAATGTTGATAGGCTCCCAGGACCTCGGAGAGTGCATACTGGAGAGTTGGTTCCCTGGGCCTGTCCTCCCCCTGGTGCACAGCAGTCCTCCCAGTGTCCCTGGTGGCCTGTGCCTCTGTCCCCTGAACCGTGTGCCCACTGCCACTGACCCCAGGTCCCTGATTGTCTTGGGTTCGAGGTGTGGCTTGGGGTCCATGTACAGGTGGGCACACTGCTGATTCATGTGTCCTGGGGAAAGAGGTTTGGGGATGCTGGTTGGGTGCTGTGGTGTTGGATCCTGATGGGGTAGGCTCTGTGGTGGTCTGTGACTGGGCTGGGGTAACCGGCTGTCTAGTGGTCCCTGATGGGCCAGGTAGATAGTCCAGATCCTGAAGTCCAGAGTTACTGTCATCACTGCGGCCTCTTCTGTTGGGGGACTGGATTGTGCTGGCACCTCCTCTCCAGTGACATTGGCTGGGGTACCTGTGGGGATGTAAATGATGTGTTATGGTTAATGTGTATGATATATTGTACATCCCTGGCTTCCCCTCTATTGGTTGGTGTTGCCCTGCCAGCTTTTACTTGTGTATGCTGGTGTATGGTGGGATTGTTAGTTCTCTATGATATGCATGCTTTAGTGATGAGTGTCCATGCAGGGCTGTGAGGGGTGTCCATGCATTGTACAACATGCAGGGCTTGGCATTGGGATTAGTGAGATGTGATGGTGGGGTGTATGGGATGCAGTTGAGTGATGGGAGTGAGGGTGAGGGTATATGATGGCATGCAGGTGTGGGGGTTGATAATTGTTAAAAGTTGACTTACCAGAGTCCAGCCCTCCTCCGACTACCGCCAGGCCCTCAGGATGCAGTTTTGCCAAGACTTGCTTCTCCCATGCTGTGAGTTGTGGGGGAGGAGGTAAGGGTCCACAGCCAGTCCTCTGGATATACGAGCTGGTGTCTTGCTGCTATGGAACGTACCTTTCCCCATAGGTCATTCCACCTCTTCCTAATGCCATCCCTTGGTCTGGGGTGCTGTCCCACGGCGTTGACCCTGTCCACGATTCTCCACCATAGCTCCATCTTCCCAGCTTGCTGCACCTGTGCTCCAAATAGTTGTGGTGCTACCCTGACGACTTCCTCTACCCTAACCCTTAACTCCTTCTCAGTGAAACGGGGGTTGTAGGAGGCTGGCCTGGTTTGTAGTGGGTACCTTGGGTACTTACACCTTGCACCAGGTCCATTTATTCCTTGTTAGTGAATGTAGCAGTGTTCCAGCAGGCTAGGATGATAGAGGTAGCTATAGCAGAGCAGCTTAGGATGAACTAGAAGACATGCAAAGCTTATGCAATACCACTTATAGTTACACAGTACTTATACACAAGTAAACACAATACTCAGTGTCACACAAAAATAAAGGTATTTATTTGGGTGACACAGTACCAAAAATATCTTAGAGACAATACTCCTTCTGGTATTATACACAATATATACACTAGACACCAAAATTAGACAAGTAAATAGTCATAGAGCAATGCAAACAGTAGGAGATCCTATGGAATGCAAAGGGAGAAAATAGGTCTAGGGGCAACACAAACCATATACTAAAAAAGTGGAATGTGAATCATGAATTCCTCCCTAGACAAGTGTAATGTGTGCAGAATCACTGGGAGAGTAAGAATACAGAAAAGGTAAGTAAATTACCCCACCCCAGAGCCAGGAAAAGCAGGAGTAAAGTAATGCAAGTTTCCTTAGGACACACCTCGTTTTTGGGAGTTTGCAGCAGCCAACCAAGTCTGCAAAGAACAACTGCTGGATTATTGGACCTGAAGACCTGCAAAGGAAGGGGACCAAGTCCAGAAGATGAAAGAAGTTCCAGGAAGGACAGGAGCCCCTGCCAACCCAGAAGAGGGTGCAAAAGAAGAGTCCCTGGTTAGTTAAAGACTGCAGAAATGCACCCTAGGAAGATGCCAGTGGGCTTCTGTGTGACGCAAAACAATTCCGAAGTGTGAAGATTGCGGCAGATGAGATTTCATGTTGGAAGGTGCCAATAAGCCTTAGCTACGGCAAAAGTGAATTTTTCATCAAAATGGCGCTGGAAGGACCCAGAAGTGACCTGGAGGCCTCAACTTTGTGTGAGGAGGAAGAGGGGGTTCTCAAGCACTTTAGAGAGCCCTCAGCATGCCAGCCAGCACCACAAGAAGCCACAGGATCCAGGTTCAAAGGAGGTGCAAAACATGGTTTATGCAGCACAACAAAAGAAGGTCCCACGCCACCGGAAAACAACTCAGCAAGTTGAGCATCGAAGGGTGCAGTGCTGGGGACCTGGGCCAGGGTTTGCATAAAGGAATTTTTAAAAGAGTGCACAGACGCCTCAAGAGATGAAGAATACGTAATACACAGGGTTACTGTCATTCTTGGGGAAGGCAAGGTCTTATCTCCTCCAAATTGCGTCAGGAGGACCTCAGGACAGTCTATGTCGATGATGTCCACCCTCTGTGTCCTTAGGAGCACGCTCGTCACCGTGAGAGGAGTACCAGGGTACCGGTCGTCACCTTGGAAGGTGCCTGCTTGGAGCAGGGGAGTGACTCTGTCTCTCCACAGGAGATTTCTTCAGTTCTTCTGGTGCAGGATGAAGACATGGAGTCCCCAGACTTTGTACACCATGGAAACTGTTGCAGTTGCTGACTTGGAGCAGAGGTTGCTGAAGAAAAGTGTCTCTTGTAGACAATTTGTTGCAGTTACAGCATTTATTGGAGCAGGCTGCGGTTGATCTGAGGTCAGAAGAGTCTGAAGTTTTTGCAGAGGATTCCTAAAGGAAACTTGAAAGCATAATCTGAGGAGAACCTACAGGAGAGACCCTTAATAGCCCTGAGAGGGGGATTGGCTACCTTATCAGCTAAGGACCTGTCAGGAGGGGTCTCTGACTTCACCTGCGGGCACTGGCCACTCAGAGCCCTCCAGAGTGCCTCCACAACTTGCAAACCAAGATGGCTGGAGTCTGGGACACACTGGAGGAGCTCTGGGCACCACCCCAGGGGTGGTGATGGACAGTGGAGTGGCCACGCCCCTTTCCTTTCTCCAGTTTCCCACCAGATCAGGGGAGAAGGGGTCCCTGAACCAGTGTAGACTGGTTTATGCAAGGAGGGAACCATCTGTGCCCTTCAAAGTATTTCCAGAGGCTGGGGAAGGCTACCCGTCCCCAGCCTGTAACACCAATTTCCAAAGGGAGATTGTGTAACACCCTACTCTCAAAGGGAATGCTTTGTTCTTCCTTCCTGGGACTGGGCTGCCCAGACCCCAGGAGGGCAGAACCCAGTCTGTTAGGTGGCAGCAGCTGTAGCTGCAGTGCAAGCCTCAGAGAGCTGGTTTGGCAGTACTGAGGGTCCATATTTGGAATGGCGGGACAATTCCATGATCTTAGACATGTTACATGGCCATATTCGGAGTTACCATTGTGAAGCTACATATAAGTATTGACCTATATGAAGTGCACATGTGTAATGGCGTCCCCGCACTCACTATGAACTATGTGGGGGCACCTTTGCTAATGCAAGGGTGCCCTCACACTTAGTAACTTTGGCCCATATTTATACTTTTTGACGCACAACTGCACCAACGCAGTTGTGCGTCAAAAATTTTACCGCCGGCTAACACCATTCCAACGCGCCATGCGGGCACCTTATTTATGGAAAGAAGCTAGCCGGCGCTGCGGACTGGTGTGCGTAAAAAAAAATGACTCACACCAGGCAGCGCCGGCGTATGGGAAAATGGGGGTTGTGCGTCAAAAAATGGGGCAAGTCAGGTCTGAGGCAAAATTCAGGCCTCAAAACCGGATTTGCGCCATTTTTTTTGACGCCCAACCTCCAATGACATGACTCCTGTGCTGCAGCCCATATGGATCTCCTGGAAACCCAACGCCCTGGGTACCTAGGTACCATATACTAGGGACTTATAAGGGGGGTCCAGTGTGCCAATTGAAATTGGTAAATGAAGTCACTGGCCTACAGTGACAAATTTAAAAGCAGAGAGAGCATAAGCACTGAGGTTCTGGTTAGCTGAGCCTCATTGATACAGTTAGGCACTACAGAGGCATACATATTAGGCCACATACTATGAGTACTGGGGTCCTAGCTAGCATGATCCCAGTGAGACAGGCAAAACACACTGACATATAGGTTTTTATCTATGAGCACTGCGGTCCTGGCTAGCAGGATCCCAGTGACACAGTAAAAACACACTGATACACACGCACAAACAGGCCAAAAGTGTGGTAACCATGCTAGAAAGAGACTACTTTCTCACAGGGGTGACTTTGTGATGCCATGGGTGTTGTGTGTTTTTGAGGGTATGTTGGGTAATGTGTTGGGGTGTGTGAAGTGGGGTGCGTGAGGGATGTATGTGGTGTGTATGTAGTTGTGTCAGTGGTCTTGGTGTCAGTCTCATGTCAATGAATTGAAATCCTAAAGGGTTGTGGGTAATGTGTGTGTGTGTTTTATAGTGGTGTGTGTGTGTGGGTATGGTGTGTGTATAAGTGTTAGGTGTGTGTTGTTTGAATTGGCCAACGTAGTGTTTTTTTGTATGTGAGTGTCCATTGTGAGCAAGGCAGTGTGTACTGCCAATGGTTTACCACCATTAAATGTCCACCGTGGTGATTCGTGGGTCATAATGTGGTGGCCGTTGTTCTGTTGGCGTAAATGTGGTTTTGATACTGCCACTTTATCACTGACCTGCGGTCGGGCCGATTTGTGTTTGTGGCTGAATTCTGTCAGATTGGTGTGTGTGTGTCATAATATGGTGAACGGATATCCGCCTCCTCGGCGGTAAGTTGGTGGCTGTAAGCAGGATTTACCGCCAATGTCATAATGAGGGCCTATATGTTTTCCACACAAATGACATTACACCTGCCACAGCACTTGTGTTGTCTCCAAGTGACCTCCCATGTTGTATCTCCAAGTATCTGTGGGTCTCTCTCAGCTGTCCTTCCACATCCTTCGTTGTACATGGGCATGCATTAATTCCTGCATTCCACAACCTATGTCACTTTTACCATGAGTGTATGATGTTAGTGTGTGAACCCATCTCAGTGCTGCTTTTTTTATTACCCACATGCAACATATCTGTCTACTTCTTCTCCCATAAACTTTTGGATGGGTCTGTGACATGTTTGGACATTGCTGGACATAGTTACACACCTTAAACCTGATTGGCATGTTGGAGGCTAGACATATTAGGGACTTTTGTCACTGTTGGTAACTTTCTCTTCGACTGGCATATGGGTGTCAATGAGTGGTGTGTATTGATATGTGCTGTGTGATGGTGTAATACAGACTATGGCCCTCATGACAACATTGGCGGTAAAAGCCACTTACCGCCGTGCAGAAGACCGCCAACACACCGCCGCAGCCGTGGAATTCCACCACAGCTATTATGACCCACTGTTGGAAAATGGGTTATTGGTAGGGCAGGTAGGTACCTACACCTAGCAACAAGCCACTAACCTCCACATAGGTACAGTTAGGTCTCAGTAAATTAATCCCAGCTCAACCCTTGGTAGCTTGGCAACGAGCGTCAAGGCTTAACTTAGGAGACAAAGTGTAAAGCATTCAAATATCACAAAACAGTAATTAAATAAAACACAGGAAACAGTTTAAAAATACAAAACCAATTTATAAAAATAGTTTATATTTTTATCTTTAAAATGACACAAAAACGATTAAAATCGGTTCAGGGGAACCGGAGATATGAATTTTTAAAGAATTATTACTTTTCTAGGGCTTAGAAACAAAAAACGCCAATCGGGTCATCTGGTTGCACCTCGACCGGGGCAAAGTCAAACTTTCAGGCCGACCGCGATGGAGCCCTGCTCGGCTACAGGTCGCGGGAGGCCTCGGTTAAAAAGTTACCTTCTGACTTAGTCTTTATTTTGAAGTTTTTCTTCACCGGGACGAACCTGCCAGTTGAATCCGACCTCCTGGAGCCCTTGTCCGGATATGCGATGTGGGTTTCCTCGGTGGAGACTTTTACCTTCGGACTTAGTCGTTTTTTCGAGATGAAAATCCTTCGACCGGGGTAAACCTGGATCTTGATCCGACGTCCATGGAGCCCTTCTTGGATACGATGGCTGGGAGGTCCCGGTCAACTTTTTACGTTCGGACTTAGTCTCTTTTTTGGTTGTTTTTCTTTACCGGGACGAACCACGAAGTCAGGATGGGTCGCGGTTGAGGCAAGTCGGCTAGAATTTCCGTGGCGGGTCGGTCCCTCTCTGGAGCTTTTTTTCAAAAAATTCTCAAATCTTTTCCAAACTTCTGGGGCTTCACCCAGATGTTCTTTTAAGGTTCTTTTGGGGTCCACAGCTCACCCCAAGGGTCCAGAAGTTCTGTGATGGTCCTTGGGGGGTGCGGACTTCAACTCCCAGAATGCACCTGGCGCAAACTCCTTTTTGGCCACTGGACAGTGGTCAGCTGGTCGCTTTCTTCAGGAGTTGGTGCAGGGGACTGGTTTAGCAATTTTTCACCTGTAGCAAACAGGGAGTCCCTCCTTGAACCAGTTGAAGCCAGGCAAAGTCCTTCTTGTGGTGAAGCCCAAGTGTGCAGCTGGTGCAGTCCTTCTGAGTGCAGGGTCCAGGTGCAGGCCAGGGGTCCAGCAGGGCAGTCCTTCTTCTTCTTTAGTTCCTTTCTTGTTGAATTCTGGAGGGGATCTGAGGCGTGGGTGCAGGTCTGCCAGTTTTATCCTTGCTCCTGGGTGAAAAGCAGGGGGGCCCTGGTTCTCCAATCAGGGACAGGGTCGTCCCCCTGTGATGACCACTTCCTGGGAAGTGTGGCAAAAATCCATCCCAGAAGGCAACAGTCTCTAAAAATCCAACATGGATGAATCTGATTTTTGGAGGTTACATCTGGCTGAGCCCACCCACTGGTGTGGCTAAAAATCATAAACACACCCCTATCCTGCCCTCTCCTAATCTAATCAAGGGGGCACCTAATTGTCTGGGGTTGCAGGATGTGGGGGTGTTGCTGGGTGCTCCAAATGTCCTTCTCTGCCTTTGAAGACCAGTTTGGCAGCCCTCCCCTTCCTGCCTCACCATCTGCTGAGGGGAGATTCTCTCCCCCAAGCACATTCCTTTGTGTGAAGTCTGGCCACTTCACACCTCATCAAGGCAGCCTGGCAGAAGCTGCTGCAGGCTGGCCAATCAGAGCACAGCAGCAAAAACAATGCAGAACTGAAATTGGCAACTTTTTAGGTAAAGTCTAAACTTTTTACCTGGACAAGTTATATTAAATCCAACAACTGGAAGTTGTGGGATTTATTACAACAATCAATTTGATACCAAATTCTTGGTATGTAACATTTAAGGAGACTTTAAAATTTAAAATAAAGTCTGCCCATTCTAGCCTATGAAGGCCATTTACTTCTATGAGGGAAAAACGAATTTGGCTGTTTTTACCTCACCAGGGCTTATAAATCTATTTTTATAAAGTCCCTGCTTATAGTTACATGGCACCCAGCCCTAGGGGCACATAGGGCACACCTTAGGGGTGACTTATATGTAAAAATAAGGTAGTTTAAGACTTTGGAAGTACCTTTAATTCCAAAGTCGAATTTGCATATAACTTTAATTTAAAAGCAGCCAGCAAGGCAGGCTTGCTTTTAAAATGACACTGGGCACCTCAGCAGTGCACCTAGGTGTGCACCACCTATGCTGTGGTCCCTAAACCTACATGCCCTACCATATACTAGGGACTTATAGGTAGGTTAACTTAGCCAATTATAATTAGCCTAATTTGCATATCCATTTTACACAGAGCACAGGCCCTGGGACTGGTTAGCAGTACCCAGGGCACCATCAAAGTCAGGAAAACACCAGCAAAAAGAGGAAAATGGGGGCAAAAAGTTATGGGGCCTCTGCAATCAGCCCTGTTTTCTCACACAACCCCCCCCCCAGCCCACACGCCCAGGAGCCTCAGCCCAACCCTGGGAGAGTCTTCCTGGCTTGTTAGGCGAGGAAGACAGTGAAGAAAACTGGCTGTCCCTTTGCAGGGCCTACTCTGCCTTATATCCTCCTGTCAGGGTCACTCCCTATGGGTAGTGAAGCCATCCCAACAGTAAAAGGACCCAACTCAAACTGAAACTTTCCTCTAGGGGGGTCTTCCTCCTTTCTCTCTGCCAACTTGGGTAGTGAGGTGCCCACCTCCCCTACTCCAAACTTTGCTAGGGCAACACCTAGCTTACCCAAAGAGGTCACCCAACACTTGAGCAACCCCACCATGACCAACAGGGTCAGGGGGCCTACTTTGCTATTGGCCCTGGGGTCTGCCTCCCAGGCCAAGTACAGTGCTGCCAGGAAGGCTAGCACCCAGCAGAGGCTACTGACAGCTGTCAGTACCCAGAACCACACCCTAAGCTCTCCACTGACAGGTAGCTGAGCTGCTTTAGGGGCAACTTTGGGGTCCTGGTACCCCTCTTGCTGTCTAGAGTGGGGGGCTACCACCTCCTGTGGCAGACACCCTCCTTCCACTCTCCCTTCTGTCAGTGCCGGGGCAACACCTTGCATCTGGACAGCTGCCTGACTACTCAGGACTTCCTTGGGGTCAGGTGAGGCCTCACCAGTGCCAACTCTGGGCTCCCCCCTACTGGGGCAGAAGGCCTTTGGCTCCCTGGAACTCTCTTTAAGAGTGGCCTACCCTTCCTTTTCTTCTTTCCTTTTCTTGGGGACCCCTGTCTCCTAACTGTAGGGACTGACTCCTCAGGACTTTGGTTTGGGGGGGCGCCCTGGGCGACCACCCCATCTGTGACCAGACTCACCTCTGGAAGGTCATTGCCCAGGATACAATCTAGGGGAAGGTCAGCACTGACTACCACCCTAATCCAGTCAAGGATACCCTCCCTCTCTAGGGGCACTATGGCTACAGGTTTGGAGGTGACCTCCCCTGTGGCTATCCTGACTTTCTTTGTCTTTCCTGGGACATACATGTCTGGGGTCACTAACCGGTCACTCACTATAGTGTTACTGGCACAGGTGTCTCTCAGGCCAGTGGTAGGGATCCCATTCACTTGAATGTTGTGGAAGTGCCTACTCCCACCCTCAGGGATCACCAGCTTACCATCTGGTCCTGTCTCCCAGCTCAATGCTAGGAGGACTTCATCATCTGAGGAATCCTCCTCTATGGCTACACTGGACAGCCCAGTGCTAACCACCTTCTTTTGACAGGCTGCATCTCCTCTGAAGTGACCTGTCTGCTGACAGTCAAAGCAAGCCCTACTGTCCAAGAGATTTTTTAACCCTGGGTCTCCCTGTCTCTTCTTGTCAGAGTGGGAGTGGGATTTACTCTCCTCCTTCTTAGGGTTCTGGGGTACAGAGGGAGTCTCTGTGGTGGGCTTACCACCTCCCTCCTTAGGTTTTTGGGGACCTGTCCCCCCCTTCTTGGAGTCTCCCCCCTGGGACTTGACAACCACCCTGGTTCTCAACCACTTATCAGCTGCCTCCCCTAGCTCTCTAGGGTTGGTCTGCTTAGAGTCCACTAGATGCTGGCGTAACCTTTCTTGGATACAATTGGTCAAGATGTGCTCTCTCATGATCAGATTGTATAACCCCTCATAAGTATCTACTTTGTTACCAATAATCCAGCCCTCTAGTGCCTTTAGTGAAATGTCCACAAAGTCAACCCAAGACTGGGTACTGACCTTCTGGGTGTCCCTGAACTTCATTCTATATTGCTCTGGGGTCAGACCAAACTTCTTGGCTAAGCACCTCTTCATACTAGGGTATGAATCTGCCTCCTCCCCCCTTAAGGTCAGAAGCCTATCCCTCCCTGAGTTGGGGACCAACTCCCACAAAAGGGAACCCCAGTATTGAGGCCTAACCCTTCTCATTTGGAGTGCCCTCTCAAAGGCCCCCAGCCACTTATCTATGTCATCCCCCTCTATATAAGCAGGAACTACCCCCTTGGGTAATCTGGGGCAAACTCCCCCACCCATGGACACCTCAGCTTCTTTATCGCTGCTTCCATCTCTTTTCTCTTTGTATGCCCACTTTTTCTTTTCTAGGGCCAGCTTCTCTGCTTCCAAAGCTATGTATGCTAGCTGGGCCTCCAGCTCTCTTTCTCTGATGGATGGGTTCTCTCCTCCTGAAAGGACCCCCTTCCCACCACTAGCTTTGGGTCTGCCCCTAGTGACTGTATCTACTGAGGACCGTTCTTCCTCATCCTCACTTAGGCTCAGATGCCTTCCCTCCCCTGAGAGGTTAGAGTTAGCATCCTCCCCTTTTTCTTCCCCCTCTGGAGCTTCCTCTGTGCCTAGCTCTTGGGCCTCAGCCCATGCTGTCAGGGATTTAATCAGGATTTGCTTCCTGAGATCAGTGGTTGCAGGCAACCCTCTTTCAATACACAACCCCCTAAGATGGACTACTGTCAGTGTGGGTAGGCTAGCCAGATCAAGCTCCATGGTTCCCTAGTTTTGTGTCAACAAAAACTTTTTGCAAAAATTGGAAACAAGAATTTAGAAAAATTACAAAAATTCAATAATTGAAATTAATCCAAATTAAAAATTAAAAACTATTTTTGCACTAGGACAATTTAAAGGATTTTTAATTTGTTTTACCCAAAACTGTAACGTGATATTGAACACAAGTACAGGATCCCGTCGCTGCTTCCAATTATGTTAGAAAATGGGTTATTGGTAGGGCAGGTAGGTACCTACACCTAGCAACAAGCCACTAACCTCCACATAGGTACAGTTAGGTCTCAGTAAATTAATCCCAGCTCAACCCTTGGTAGCTTGGCAACGAGCGTCAAGGCTTAACTTAGGAGACAAAGTGTAAAGCATTCAAATATCACAAAACAGTAATTAAATAAAACACAGGAAACAGTTTAAAAATCCAAAACCAATTTATAAAAATAGTTTATATTTTTATCTTTAAAATGACACAAAAACGATTAAAATCGGTTCAGGGGAACCGGAGATATGAATTTTTAAAGAATTATTACTTTTCTAGCGCTTAGAAACAAAAAGCGCCAATCGGGTCATCTGGTTGCACCTCGACCGGGGCAAAGTCAAACTTTCAGGCCGACCGCGATGGAGCCCTGCTCGGCTACAGGTCGCGGGAGGCCTCGGTTAAAAAGTTACCTTCTGACTTAGTCTTTATTTTGAAGTTTTTCTTCACCGGGACGAACCTGCCAGTTGAATCCGACCTCCTGGAGCCCTTGTTCGGATACGCGATGTGGGTTTCCTCGGTGGAGACTTTTACCTTCGGACTTAGTAGTTTTTTCGAGATGAAAATCCTTCGACCGGGGTACACCTGGATCTTGATCCGACGTCCATGGAGCCCTTCTCGGATACGATGGCTGGGAGGTCCCGGTCAACTTTTTACGTTCGGACTTAGTCTCTTTTTTGGCTGTTTTTCTTTACCGGGACGAACCACGAAGTCAGGCCGGGTCGCGGTTGAGGCAAGCCGGCTAGAATTTCCGTGGCGGGTCGGTCCCTCTCTGGAGCTTTTTTCCAAAAATTCTCAAATCTTTTCCAAACTTCTGGGGCTTCACCCAGATGTTCTTTTAAGGTTCTTTTGGGGTCCACAGCTCACCCCAAGGGTCCAGAAGTTCTGTGATGGTCCTTGGGGGGTGCGGACTTCAACTCCCAGAATGCACCTGGCGCAAACTCCTTTTTGGCCACTGGACAGTGGTCAGCTGGTCGCTTTCTTCAGGAGTTGGTGCAGGGGACTCTGGTTTAGCAATTTTTCACCTGTAGCAAACACGGAGTCCCTCCTTGAACCAGTTGAAGCCAGGCAAAGTCCTTCTTGTGGTGAAGCCCAAGTGTGCAGCTGGTGCAGTCCTTCTGAGTGCAGGGTCCAGGTGCAGGCCAGGGGTCCAGCAGGGCAGTCCTTCTTCTTCTTTAGTTCCTTTCTTGTTGAATTCTGGAGGGGATCTGAGGCGTGGGTGCAGGTCTGCCGGTTTTATCCTTGCTCCTGGGTGAAAAGCAGGGGGGCCCTGGTTCTCCAATCAGGGACAGGGTCGTCCCCCTGTGATGACCACTTCCTGGGAAGTGTGGCAAAAATCCATCCCAGAAGGCAACAGTCTCTAAAAATCCAACATGGATGAATCTGATTTTTGGAGGTTACATCTGGCTGAGCCCACCCACTGGTGTGGCTAAAAATCATAAACACACCCCTATCCTGCCCTCTCCTAATCTAATCAAGGGGGCACCTAATTGTCTGGGGTTGCAGGATGTGGGGGTGTTGCTGGGTGCTCCAAATGTCCTTCTCTGCCTTTGAAGAACCAGTTTGGCAGCCCTCCCCCTTCCTGCCTCACCATCTGCTGAGGGGAGATTCTCTCCCCCAAACACATTCCTTTGTGTGAAGTCTGGCCACTTCACACCTCATCAAGGCAGCCTGGCAGAAGCTGCTGCAGGCTGGCCAATCAGAGCACAGCAGCAAAAACAATGCAGAGCTGAAATTGGCAACTTTTTAGGTAAAGTCTAAACTTTTTACCTGGACAAGTTATATTAAATCCAACAACTGGAAGTTGGGGGATTTATTACAACAATCAATTTGATACCAAATTCTTGGTATGTAACATTTAAGGAGACTTTAAAATTTAAAATAAAGTCTGCCCATTCTAGCCTATGAAGGCCATTTACTTCTATGAGGGAAAAACGAATTTGGCTGTTTTTACCTCACCAGGGCTTATAAATCTATTTTTATAAAGTCCCTGCTTATAGTTACATGGCACCCAGCCCTAGGGGCACATAGGGCACACCTTAGGGGTGACTTATATGTAAAAATAAGGTAGTTTAAGACTTTGGAAGTACCTTTAATTCCAAAGTCGAATTTGCATATAACTTTAATTTAAAAGCAGCCAGCAAGGCAGGCTTGCTTTTAAAATGACACTGGGCACCTCAGCAGTGCACCTAGGTGTGCACCACCTATGCTGTGGTCCCTAAACCTACATGCCCTACCATATACTAGGGACTTATAGGTAGGTTAACTTAGCCAATTATAATTAGCCTAATTTGCATATCCATTTTACACAGAGCACAGGCCCTGGGACTGGTTAGCAGTACCCAGGGCACCATCAAAGTCAGGAAAACACCAGCAAAAAGAGGAAAATGGGGGCAAAAAGTTATGGGGCCTCTGCAATCAGCCCTGTTT
Source organism: Pleurodeles waltl (assembly GCF_031143425.1). Lineage (NCBI taxonomy): Eukaryota > Metazoa > Chordata > Amphibia > Caudata > Salamandridae > Pleurodeles > Pleurodeles waltl. The sequence goes on from NC_090439.1 coordinate 81,178,386, forward strand.
TCTCACACCCACATTTCGGAATCCGCCAAAAATCAGACACCCATACCAGTCCACCACACCAAAGGTCAGTGATAAACTGGCGAAAACAAAACCAACACCGTCACGCCAACAGAAATACGCCCACACTATCAAGACACATAAATCCACGTGGCGGTCTTTCAACCGCGGAATTCCATTGGCGGTACACACCGCCGCGCTCAAAATACACACACACATACAAAACACAGCCACATTGGACAATTCGGAATACACACACCTGATACACATACACACACCACTCCCACACACCCAATACAAGATAAAACACACACCCACATCACCCACAAACCCCCACAACAAAACATTCCGAAAGAAGGCCAGAGAGAGAGCACCAGCAAGAACAACAGCATCCACAGGCACACAACACCATCATCCACACAACTTCCACGCACCTCACAGAACACACCACTACAAATCACCACACTTATCACCACACAATCCACCCCTCACATCACCTACACCACCCCATGGCACGGCAAAGACACCCCAGGTTCTCGGAGGAGGAGCTCAGGGTCATGGTGGAGGAAATCGTCCGGGTAGAGCCACAGCTATTCGGATCACAGGTGCAGCACACCTCCATTGCAAGGAAGATGGAGCAATGGCAAAGAATAGTGGACAGGGTCAACGCAGTGGGACAGCACCCAAGAAATCGGGAGGACACCAGGAAGAGGTGGAACGACCTACGGGGGAAGGTGCGTTCCGTGGTCTCAAGACATCACCTGGTTCAGCGGACTGGCGGCAGACCCCCACCTCCTCCCCCACAACTAACAACATGGGAGGAGCAGGTCTTGGCGATTCTGCATCCTGAGGGCCTCGCAGGAGTAGGTGGAGGCATGGACTCTGGTAAGACAAATCTTAATTATTACATTCCCCACCCTACCTGCATGCTATCACATACCCCCACCCTCACCCCCAGCACCCCAACTCCTCACATATGTCCCAACATCACAAACCACCCATCCTAATAGCAAGCCCTACATGCAACAACAAAGCATGGACACCCATCACCAATGCATGCCCACTGCACATACCCATACACCCCCATAAACCATCACACAAGGTCCCACACAGGAATGCTAGCACTGGGGTACATGGTCACCCACCCATTGCACACCACTGTACACACAGATTTAATAAACATCCTTTTATACCCCTGCAGGACCCCTACCCAACGTCACTGGACAGGAGGGTCCACACATGTCCACACCACCGACAGAAGAGGCCCACAGTGATGACAGCAGCTCTGTCCAACTGGATCTAGATGACCAGCCCGGACCATCGGGGACCTCGGACAGTCAGTTCCCCTCACACAGGGACAGGCCACCACAGACCTTCCTCCCTCTGGAAACACCAGCACAGCACCCACCCAGCAGGCCCATACCTCCATTCCCAGGACACGTCAATCAGCAGTGTGTCCACCACTATAGGGAACCCAGGATAACCCACCACCCCAACAACAACAGGGACCTGGGGGCAGTGGTAGTGGGCACATGGTCCAGGGGACAGAGGCCCAGGAACACAGGGGAAATGGGAGGGCTGCTGTGCGACAGGGGGCGGACAGGCCAAGGGAACCCACTCTCCACGAGGCCCTCTCCTCTATCATGGGAGCCTACCACCACTCCCAGGAGACGATGGTAACAGTGCTGGCCAAGTTTCAGGAGACCCAGCGCATGCAGGAGGAACAGTATATGGGTTTCAGGGAGGAACTCAGAACCATCAGCTCCACCCTGGGCACAATCGTAGGGGTGCTGAAGGAACTACTCAACACCAGGAGAGACACTGTGGCACTCCAAGGGGCCCCTGACACTAGCATGGACGATGAACTGCCCACCAACTCCGCCGGCGCTAGTGGACAGGACGCCCCGCCACAGGACCACCACACCAGCACCCCACTCCCTGCAGACGGAGAACCACCCCGCAAACGGTCCCTGAGATCGAGGACAAAGACAGAGAACGATGCCAAGACCCCCGCCAAGAAATGAGACCACCCTGATTGTCATCCTACTGTCCCACTTTGTGACCCTGTCCATACTTAAACTGCCCCAGCTCCACTTCCTATGCCCATATGGGCAATGCACCTGTGAGACTAATAGACTGGACTCTGCCATGGACACTCCTCCGCCATCACCCCTCACCATTTCACTACCCCCTCCAATATTTAGCATTTAAATAAACACACTTAAAGCACAAAACGATGTGGGGTCTGTCTGTGATTTCAAAATAGTGTATTAGCAATTGCAGTGCTAAAATGTATTTTTAAGTAGTAATGTCAACATACCTATGTCACACAGCTTTAGTCCATGAGGAATCTAATCAGATGTCACACAGTGAGACCCGCATCTGTGAAATCGTAAGGGAAAGTGACAACTCAGTGACCATACACTGGGTGAAAACGACAGACAGGAGAGAGGTAATAGTGTTAAAGTACAAGTAGTAGGAAGGTTTGGATTCCTACCTGTGTCTCACTGGAAATATTGCTGGATCACTGAGTCCCTGTTGTGGATGTCTTCTTCCTCTGCTTCCTCCTCATCACTGTCCACAGGCTCCACAGCTGCCACAACACAGCCATCTGGACCATCCTCCTGCAGAAAAGGCACCTGTCGTCGCAAACCCAAGGTGTGAAGCATACAGCAGGCCACGATGATCTGGCACACCTTCTTTGATGAGTAGAATAGGGATCCATCTGTCATATGGAGGCACCTGAACCTCGCCTTTAGGAGGCCGAAGGTCTGCTCGATCACCCTCCTAGTTCGCCCATGGGCCTCATTGTAGCGTTCCTCTGCCCTGGTCCTGGGATTCCTTACTGGGGTCAGTAGCCATGACAGGTTGGGGTAACCAGAGTCACCTGCAAATGGCGAGGGACAACTGTGGACACACACTAACCTGGAGGAATAACCCCAGACCCAGACAACCATTCCCAATGACTTGCTTCCAGGTGCTCACCTAATAGCCACACAAGGTGCCTCTGGAGTTGACCAATCACATAAGGGATGCTGCTATTCTGCAGGATGTAGGTGTCATGCACTGAGCCAGGGAACATAGCATTCACGTGGGAGATGTACTGGTCTGCCAAACATACCATTTGTGCATTCATAGAATGATAACTCTTCCGGTTTCTGTACACCTGTTCACTCCTGTGGGGGGGGCCAAAGCCACATGGGTCCCATCAATGGCACCTATGATATTGGGGATATGTCCCCGGGCATAGAAATCACCTTTCACTGTGGGCAAATCCTCCACCTGAGGGAAAACGATGTAGCGCCCCATGTGTCTCAGCAGGGCAGACAACACTCTGGACAATACGTTGGAAAACATAGGCTGGGACATTCCTGATGCCATGGCCACAGTTGTTTGAAATGACCCACTTGCAAGGAAATGGAGCACTGACAGCACCTGCACTTGGGGGGGGATTCCTCTGGGATGGCGGATTGCTGACATCAGGTCTGGCTCCAACTGGGTACACAGTTCCTGGATTGTGGCACGGTTAAGCCTGTAGGTGATTATCAAATGTCGCTCCTCCATTGTCGACAGGTCCACCAACGGTCGGTACACCGGAGGATGCCGCAATCTCCTCACATGTCCCAGCGGACGGTGCCTATGAAGGACAAGAGCGAGCACAGAGTCAACCAACTCAGAGGTACGTACCCACAGTTTACACAGAACACCATCCATACACAAAAGGTGGCCTGTATGTGTGTTGAGACAAGGCCTAGGTATGTGTGACGCAGTTGAAAATGAAGCCATGTGGGCCCCTGAAATGGCGGCTGCCTGACCTCTGATGTGGGACAATGGGATGTGAGGTAAATGAGCTGGTAGGCGGTCGAAGACCACAGCGCAATGCTGCATTGGTTAACATTGGACCCTATGGATCCCAGGAGCCAATGACGATGTACGCCGGCGGTGACGGTACGCACCGCCGCGGACGTGACCACCATTTTCTATTTGTTCAATCACTCGATACCTGATCTTTGACAGGAGAAGACCTACACTGCAAGTGCTGCTGTGACCTCAGTCTGGAAGAGACAATGGCTCGTGCGTCTGGGGAAAGGGCCCCTGCCTTCACATCGGAGGAGTTGGAGAAACTCGTGGACGGGGTCCTCCCCCAGTACACGCTACTCTACGGTCCTTCAGACAAACAGGTAAGTACACAGGGAGCATGTTGTATGAGCTAAGCCTGTGTGGAGAGGGCTGGATGCTAGAAGGAAGGGGGCAGAGTGCTGCTTGCATGAAAGACGGTGAATGCGTGTGTCACATGGCAAGGGTAGGGATGGGGGCCAATCACTGTGACGGTGCAGTTGGTAATGACTTCTCTTTTTTCCCTGTACATTTCATGTAGGTCAGCGCCCACCAGAAGAAAGATATTTGGCGTGCCATCGCCAAGGATGTCCGGACCCTGGGGGTCTACCACAGACGGAGCACCCACTGCTGGAAAAGATGGGAGGACATTCGCCGCTGGAGCAAGAAGACGGCGGAGGCTCAGCTGGGGATGGCCTCCCAACATGGGATGGGTGCCCGTCGCACCATGACCCCCCTGATGTTCAGGATCCTGGCGGTGGCCTACCCGGAGTTGGATGGGCGCTTGAGGGCATCACAGCAGACACAAGGGGGTGAGTACACTCTCATTCAGCTGACTTTGCGCGCAGTGGAGGTGTCTGGGGGGGGGGAGGAGGGCTGTGGGTTTTACCAGGCCAGGGCGAGTTCCGTAGGCCAGGCATCTCCATAAGGCAGGCCATGTGGCAACCCACCCCACCTCTGTAGAGTGCCAAGTACAGCTATTCATGCCCTTGGGTCATCTATGTGTGCAGCTGTCGTCCATACCCTTGTAGGCCATTTCCCAGGAATTGAACAGTGGAGCCCAAGTGTGCGGCGTAGTGCAGGGGGCTTCTGTGTCTGTCGTGTCCAACGGTAGCGGTAATCCATGCACTCAACATGTCTTTCTTCTGTCCCCCCCCCCTTTTTTCTGGTCTCCCTGTTCTTATGTGCAATAGCATCATCAGGTGGAGGAGCAGTGGCACCAGCACGAGGGAGCTGCATCCCACATGGCCCTGGAGGGCGAGACTACGGACTCGGAATTCACCAGTGGCACGGAGGGGAAAGGGAGCTCTACGGCGGGGACAGGAGCTGACACCAGCGACACAGACTCTGATGGGAGCTCCCTTGTGGTGGCGGCAACATCTGTGCCCCCGCATCTACAGGTACAGCCGCCACCCCCCCCACCAGCACCGCCCTCCCAGCAGCCCCTCAGCCTTTGCCCCGTGCCGGCTCACCCAGGAGGGTGGGCATCACCTTCGCCCCAGGCACCTCAGGCCCTGCCCCAGTCACCCCTGGTGCCCTCATTGAGGAGGCCATTGACCTCCTCAGGTCCCTCACTGTTGGGCAGTCTACCATTTTGAATGCCATCCAGGGTGTAGAAAGGCACTTGCAACAAACAAATGCATTCCTGGAGGGCATTCATTCTGGTCAGGCGGCCCTTCACCGAGCTTTTCAGACTCTGGCCTCAGCACTGATGGCAGCCATTGTCCCCGTCTCTAGCCTCCCCCCTCCAACTTCCTCCACCCAGACCCAATCCCCTGTACCTCTGCCTATCCCAAGCACACCATCAGACCAGCCTGCACACACCTCAACACACAAGGGAAGCTCAGGCAAACATAAGCACCACACATCCCACAGGCACTCACGCAAGCAACACTCACATGCAGACACACCAACATCCACTGCCTCCACTGTGTCCCCCTCCTCGTCGTCTCCCTCCTCCCTCCCAGTCTCGTCTACACTCACACCTGCATGCACTACCTCTACAGCCACTACCTCCCTCACCAGCACACCCACCAGCACAACCCGCTCACGTGCAGTCACCACCCCCACTACCATTCACACGTCCCCTGTGTCCTCTCCTAGTGTGTCTGTGACGCCCCCTCCCAAGATACACAAACGCAGGCACACACCCACCCAACAGCCATCCACCTCACGACAGCCTTCAGCGCATGCACCTTCACTCAAAGTCACCAAACGTACACCTCCTACTACCACCACCTGTTCTTCCACTCCCAAACCCCCTCCAGCTACCCGCCCCAGTGTGTCTAAAAAACTTTTCCTGTCCACCCTTGAACTTTTTCCGACACCTCGCCCACCCCATCCATCTCAAAGATCCTGAAGTTGCACCTCAGCCACAACATCTCCGGGACCAGTGGTGCCTGTAGTCACCGGTATATGGAGTGCACCGGCCACCAGGACAGCCAGTGTGGCACGGAGCCACAGCACAGACAGTCCCCCACCTGTGAAGCATCAGGAGTTGGCCAGTGTCCGATGGGAGAGGGGGAAGACTTCAGCCACCAAAGCCGCTCCAAGGGGTCCCGGTGGGAGTGTGGAGTCAGCTGTGACATCTTCCAAGGTGGGGAAAGGCCACAAGAAACCCGGCAAGTCTGGGAAGAGCAGCACAGCGGAGAAGACCTCCATCATCCCCGCTGCCCAGGAGGCCAACACCAGCCCAGCTGCCCAGGAGGCCACCGCCAGCACCAGCCCAGCTGCCCAGGAGGCCACCGCCAGCCCCAGCCCAGCTGCCCAGGAGGCCACCGCCAGCCCCAGCCCAGCTGCCCAGGAGGCCACCGCCAGCACCAGCCCAGCTGCCCAGGAGGCCACCGCCAGCACCAGCCCAGCTGCCCAGGAGGCCATCGCCAGCACAAGCCCAGCTGCCCAGGAGCCCACCGCCAGCCCCAGCCCAGCTGCCCAGGACGCCAGGGCCAGCACCAGCCCAGCTGCCCAGGAGGCCACCGCCAGCACCTGCTCCGCTAGGCCATGAAGGACCACCAGCACCAGCCCCACTGGGCCATGAAGGACCGCCCCAGCACCAGCCCCGCTGGGCCATGAAGGACCACCAGCACAAGCCCCGCTGGGCCATGAAGGACCGCCAGCACAAGCACCACTGAACAGGGCACCACCATCTCAAGCACCGGTGAACAGGGCATCGCCAGCACATGCACCGCTGAACAGGGCACCGCCATCTCAAGCACCGCTGAACAGGGCACCGCCATCTCAAGCACCGCTGAACAGGGCACCGCCAGCACATGCACCGCTGAACAGGGCACCGCCATCTCAAGCACCGCTGAACAGGGCACCGCCATCTCAAGCACCGCTGAACAGGGCATCTCCAGCACATGCACAGCTGAACAGGGCACCACCATCTCAAGCACCGCTGAACAGGGCACCGCCAGCACATGCACCGCTGAACAGGGCACCGCCATCTCAAGCACCGCTGAACAGGGCACTGCCATCTCAAGCACGGCTGAACAGGGCACCACCATCTCAAGCACCACTAAACAGGGCACCGCCAGCACAAGCACCGCTGAACAGGGCACCGCCAGCACAAGCACCGCTAGCCCATGAGCGGCAGGGGCACTGACGCAACTGGGTCCGTCACGGGGTGAGTGATGCACTCTGGGCACCATTCCCCCTCCAGAACCAGTGGAGACTGTCATCCACTACCTCTGTCCTTCACAGGATGAAGCACTCTGGGCACCAGTCCCCCTCCAGAACCAGTGGAGAGATCCATCCACTACCTCTGCCCTTCACAGGATGAAGCACTCTGGGCACCAGTCCCTCTGGGCACAGTGGAGACTGTCATCCACTACCTCTGTCCTTCAGAGGATGAAACAATCTGGGCACCAGTCCCTCTCCAGAACCAGTGGAGACTGTTATCCACTTGAGAGACTGTGGCTTTGCACTCCCCAGGATTGAACAGTAGGCAAGCCACCCACTGTAGAGACTTGAGAGACTGTGGCTTTGCACTCCCCAGGATTAAACAGTGGGCAAGCCACCCACTGTAGAGACTTGAGAGACTGTGGCTTTGCACTCCCCAGGATTGAACAGTGGGCATGTGGCCCCCTCGTGGACTTAGCGGTGTGCACTCAAGCGGCTGAAGTGCCCCCCCTTTCCCTCCCCCTGAGGTGCCTGTTTTCTTGCTGTCTGATGCCCCTGTAGTGTTCTCTCCGTCATGGTCAGGGATCTTGTGTGGGCCTCGCCCATACCGTGTGGGCCCAGTGTTCCACTGACTTTCTTTGTGCAGTACCTGGACTACTATGCCTGGTATTTATTTTGTAAATGGTGGATATATATATATTTCTGCCTACTTGTTTTTAATTTATTCCGATGGTTACACTCATTTTCTTTGGTCTTTGCATTCTTCCGGGGGGGTTTGGGGGGTGTAACTGTGATGTATTGATATTCATTAGTGTGTGTGTTGTGGTGGGTGAGGGTGGGGGTGTTGCGTGTGTGTGTCCCTGTTTTTTCCCTCCCCTGTGTCGTAGGTGCTGTACTCACCGTGGTCTTCGCCGCCGGCATTCGTGCTCCTGGTAGAGGAGCAGGAAGACTATTGCAGGTAGAATTTGGAGTTCCGGTTCCATGGTGTCCTCGTTCCTCGTGGAGTGTGTAGAGGTGAGCGTTTTCCTATCGAAATTCCTGTTTCTGCCGTGTTTTTATCCGCTGTGAATTTGCCCCGGAAAAGGTGGCAGATTGGCCTGTCATAATAGTGTGGGCTGTACATTGTCTCCCGCCTGTCTGTTGACGATGACCGTTGCGCTGTTTGTTTGTACCGCCGTGGCGGTCGGAGTGTTAAAGTGGCTGTCTTTGTTGGCGGTTTCCGCCACGGTCGTCATTGCAATTTCTTTACCACCAGCCTGTTGGCGGTCTTACCGCCACTTTAACACCGTCCGCCAGGGTTGTAATGACCACCTAAATTAGGTTACCTTGCTGACACATGTAAACCATTGTTGGTGATTGCAAACCCTTTGCTACCTAGGCCATACACCAATACATCAGTCTTCACATGTATATCCGGATTAGCTGTAGGCATGTGTCAAGACAGCACATTTATATGACAAATTGGTATAGAATGTACATAGATATTACACACTCTCACACACACTCTGCCTACATTCCTCCCAGACATTCATTTGGTGGTGCATTGCCCAATTGTATTCTTAAATCCTGGCAATGGGCCATATGTTTGGAGAGTGGTTCAGTATCCATTGCTGCTTCATTTGTCTGGCAACCCGTAGCGCACTCCACAGCAAACGTGTATGTGCCACATTTGAGGTACAGTGCACCGTGTGGCAGGGTTGGGCCCAACTGCAGTGCCAGGACATAAGCCCATTGATATGAAATGCAGGCTCTGGCTCCAACATTGGTTACTAACCCTAAAGAGTAAATGAAGGTCCATGGTTACCAATGGTGTCCCCCTTTGCCACCCATGCAAAGTGCTTGCGTAGCAGGGATCCGCCTCAGATATGACACTGTTTAGTTCCTATATTACTTAAACACCATTTTATAACAGCCCCTACCTTATCTATGTCTCCCTTGCATACATCGTCCCAGGCGCGGGGATGATGTGGGAAAAGTGCTAGAATTTTACACATTACCCACTTAACTCCATATTATTTTTTGTGGTGCATGGATCTAGGCCTTCGAGAGCCACATGCCTGTGAGGTATGTGACACTGATGTGTGACATGGAGCCACTAGATCCTCTTACATCACACACTATGACCTTCATTACAACCCTGGCGGTCGGTGATAAAGCGGCAGTAGCACTGCCAACAGGCCGGCGGTAAAAAAAATGGAATTATGACCACGGCGGAAACCGCCCACACAGACAGCCACTTTAACACACTGACCGCCACGGCGGTAGCAACAAGCACCGCAGCGGTAACCGCCAACAGCCAGGCGGAAGACAATTTACCGCCCACACTATTACAACAGGCCTATCTGCCACCTTTTCCGGGGTGGTACCAACGACATCAAAAGCTCAGCGGAAACCGAACAGAGAAGGCAAAGGACTCACCTCTGGAGACTCAAGGAAGAACCACGACGCCATGGAGCCTGAGTTACACATATTTCCCATGATTGTATACCTCCTCATTCACTTCAAACAGCAACGCCGGCTAGGACGACCACGGTGAGTACTGCCACCTAGAGCACAAGGGGGGGGGGGAAGAGAGTGACACACATTCACTACGCAACACCCCCACCCCCAACACCAGACACACAAACAGATGCGGTAACATTACATATACACCCCGTACCCCTCAGGAATAATGGGGGGCACCTCAGCCGGAAGATGATACCACACCACTGGTCCTGGAGGGTGCTACATGCCCTGTGCAATGTCCTGGGGAGTGCAAAGCCACAGTCTCTCAAGTGGGTGGTTTGCCCACTGCTTGGTCCTGGGGAGTGCAAAGCCACAGTTTCTCAAGTGGGTGGCTTCTTCCACTGGTTCTGGAGGCAGCCTTGTGCCCAGTGTGCTTCATCCTGGCAAGGAGGGGGTGAGTGGTTGGCTGCTCCACAGGTTCTGGAGGGGGCCTTGTGCCCAGTGTGCTTCATCCTGGCAAGGAGGGGGTGAGTGGATGGCTTCTCCACTGGTTCTGGAGGTGGCCTTGTGCCCAGTGTGCTTCATCCTGGCAAGGATGGTTGAGTGGATGGCTTCTCCACTGGTTCTGGAGGGGGCATTGTGCCCTGTGATGCAGATCTTGGGGAATGCAAGGTCACAGTCTCTCACCTGGGTGTCAGACCCACAGGATTTGCAGGGTCCAGGACGCACCACAGCCCATGGAGGTAGGACTACACACTGCCCGCCGGCGGTGAGGGCTGCTCAGTGGTGGCACTGGTGGTGCTGGTGTTGGGGCTGGCAGTGGAGGGGGGAGGCTCCAGCCCATCCCCTGCAGCCTCGGATGGCTGCCCACTGGGGCTGCTGCTGCTGGTGGAAGTGTAGGCAGTGGTTGGGGGAGGCTCCAGCCCTTCCCATGCAGCCTCGGACGGCTGCCCACTGGGGCTG